>NC_092802.1:42093405-42423273 GCF_918797505.1 Bemisia tabaci | reverse complement strand
TTCCTTTGTATATATTTTTTGATATTTGCAGCTCTTTTTTTTAAGTTGGAGTCTCATTCATTAACTGTATCCAACTCACGATATTTATTTCTGGACTGCATTTGACGGTACTGTGTTTGTTCACATTGAAATAAAACAGAAAACATTCAGAAGAATTTTCTTTTTAATTTTTTGGGGGGTTTTCAGCACCTCCCTTTGTTACCTACTCAAATAGTAGCTGTCATAAAAAAATACAATTTATCCGTAAACTTCAACTGAATTTTTTAAAAATGAAGCTTATGAGGAGCATCAAATTTCATCCAAGAAGAATCCAAGAGAATTTCATCCAGGACTTATTTGGTTGGATTTAAGCGGAATAAGCCTACCTTCATTTCACATTGCATAATTTTCTCTCATATTTCTTTGTTTGCTAACAGAAAACTAAACTGCTGAATGCCTTCAAACATTCTTTGAATTCTCCAGATTACGAGGAATTTACTCTTTCAACTTCAAGTTCCGACTTTGCTTGGTTTTCTGTCAAATATTAGCACATAGGAGGAAATAAGGCAATGTCGCTAGTAGTCAGGCTCACTCTCATAAATAACCGGATTTGAAGGGGGAAACAACAAAACAAGAAGAAATCCAATGAACCACTAGACAAGGTACGTATTCAAGCATTCTGAAACATGTTTCTGAACCAAAATTCCTTGTAAAACACAATGCGTGTAATGATAATTAGTGAAAGTAACTCCAACGAAGATATCTATTGTTTCTTGATGTGTGAATTCAAACCTCTGGCTCAAGAAAACTCAATGGTCTACGTTAGTTAAATTGCACACTATAAATTACTATGACACTCTGCGATATGAAAATCTGGCAACCTCGATCTTGACGTTTTGGCTTAGCTAAAGCAGGTTGTTTATAGCTTGAACAACACAAGGTGGAATATGAACAGTACTTGAAGCTGTTACAGTGAGCAGTTTGACTCATGAAGAACTTTGAGTTTCTTGAGAGTGGTTAGTTCCAATTCACCGTAACCAATGTAAGATAGAAACGTTCACATCTTCGTTAGAAGTTTGTTTCAGTAATGTACGTCGTGCGAATCGTGTTCTACAGGAAATTTTGGCCAAGAAAAACGTATCAGAATGTTTAAATTCGTACCACGTCTAGTGGTCCATTGCAAATTTTGCCATCCCAGTTGCTGATTCCTTTTCAAAATCAATTGCCAGGAAGCTTCCCTGGATAAAAAAGACCACAATATCAAAAAGAGCTTCTGCACTGCTTAACTTTCCTAATATTTTAAGCTCCGAAAATCGGCAAACCTTGCCTTGTAAAATTTATCACTATTTCTCCGTTTGAATACCAGGAAAGTTAAGATGTGGGCAAGGTCTTTTCATCTTTGGTAGCTTTTGCTTAGCAGCTTCCATGGCAGCAGCCCTGATTACCTCTCAAAGATTTTGGTCACCTCTTACAGTAATTTAGAAAAGGAGTGCAGATAGGTTTGAAGCTATTTACAGACTCATTATGTCTGTCATGTTGCGTATATTGTAGTTTATTTCATGTACACCATAAAGATGACTGATTTTTAGAATTTAAAATAATTCTGATGAAATTTTCTTTTAACAAAAATTTGTAGTTTACAAAACAGGATTAGAACCCAAAATAACAGGCCAAAAAGTTTTAATATACATCATTTATTTATTTTATTTATCCATCTACGAAATATGTAGTAAAATACAGTTCTCATATAGAATAACCTAAATAAATCTAGAGAATGATAATAATTTAAAATTAATAACTTTCGAATACAGGCAACTTTTTAAAGTCATTCGACTGAACCTTACTCGATAAGACAAAAAGAAACGACCACTTTTTATCTGTTTCAGTGCATTAAACGAAATCAATTAATTTGAATTAAATTAAAATAATTGATGCAAATAATTAATTTCATCTAAATTAAATCAATTATTTGTATTAAAATTAAAGTAATTCAATCAACCAATTACTTAATTAATTACAAACATGTGTTTCCTCCACTTGCTCTGCGCACTTTTGACTTAATTGACTGAATTTGAAAGGAAGGTTCGGCTCCAAAATGAATAACTAGTTAACTTATTCAACATTTTTAATTTTTACTTATGAGAACTCATAATATGTACAGGCGAGTAACAAATTCATAACTCTTGAGTAGACAAAAAACAGGTGAAAAGAATTTCAACATCTCACGATAACCCATGAACAAACTCAAACCAAAGAGATAATTCTTTTTAAAAAATTTTGAAGGCACTTTTGTGGCTAAATTCTTACATAGGTACCTAAAATAAAAATTTGGGTTGGTAAAAATTTACTCATGGCATGGCTACAAAAATAACAGTGGGTGAGAATGTTGATGATTAGCGACAAATAAGAGATTCTGAAAAGTTTGCAGACCGTGAAATTATTAACGGTCTATTTGGACCGCGTTTAACAGAAAGGAACCAAGCCACATCAGCTATTGCCAAATTTAACTGGGCAATTTGATTTTTTAAGTGAGAATATTTGTGCGGATTCCTTTGAAAATTTTAGGGAATTTGCTTTGCGCTATAGAGAAAAGTCATTGAAATTTGCACAAAAATCTGCACAACCGTTTTCATGTATAAAATTAAATTGCCCAATTAAATTTGGCAATAGCTGATGTGGCTTGGTTCTTTCTATTAAATGGGGTCCATTTGTTAGTCTATCTATGGACTGTGCATAGTCCTTACATTGTGTCTATATACAGCCTATAGGACTGTGTAAGAATTTGCAAACAAAATGGTTATATACAGACTATGTACTGGCCTACACATGGGCTGTACATAGCCTTTACGTTGAGTCTGCATACAGTCTGCCGAACCGTGAATAGACTATGTCCTTTTGTAGACCTGATAGCTTTAATTAGGAAGGAAAGTTAAAACAGCTGCTTTCACGCAAAAGGATCACTTTTTATACATTGAACAGAGAATTATCCTCCATAGACAAGACTTTGGAGGTGAGCTAAGCTTACAATGATGTATGTTTTTTATGAAAAAAATTGAACTTATTTTTTTTCCCGTTTTTTTAATTTTTAAGAGGTCAAAGGGTGAAAAAATGAAACAAAAATCCTTGAAAAACACATAATCTGCCTTGGAGAATTATTTTTCACCACGATTTTACAAACTACCGGTCAATTGAATGAAATATTTTAGATAGAAAACAAAGGGGGTCCCATGGATTATTAAAGTCACTAAACAAGTTGAAAATGGGCCTGTTGCAAACTTTTGCTAGAGCAGAATTAAGAGTTGTTTCCTATAGATTATGCCTCAAAAATCACGATGAGCGCATCGGCAAAGTCTGAAATGCACTCATAAATTCACAATCTGCGTAAGAAATTTGCGTTTTTTTGAGCTTCCCGCTTCAAAAACGATACTACTGCACAGGTGAACATTTTGTTAGAGGAGTCGCTCCATTGTCAGCAATATTCATCATGGCTGACGCTTGCGCAGTTCCTCGCGTAATTCGAGGAGAGTTCAAGGTCAATCAAGGCGGGCGAGGAAAATATAGACGTAAACTTGCCGATTGTTATCTGGTTTAATCCTGTTCAGGTGCTATCTCGTCCTATCACACGTTTTTTGGCGGATTGGCATCGGCCATGATGAGTATTGCCGACGATGGGACGACTCCTCTAACAATGTTCACCTGTGCCGTAGTATCGTTTTTGAAGCGGGAAGCTCAAAAAACCGCAAATTTCTTACGCAGATTGTGAAGTTATGAGTGCATTTTAAACTTTGCCGATGCGCTCATCGTGATTTTTGAGGCATTATCTATAAGAAACAACTCTTAGTTTTGCTCTAGCAAAAGTTTGCAACAGGCCCATTCAGTAGTAAAATTGACCATTAACAAAGAAGCTAAGAAGCTGGTGGTTTTATTTTTACTCCTAAATTTAGTTGAAAAACCCGAGAAAAACTGTCAAAATATGCAAATCAGGGCACCTTTTCGGAATTTTTTCAAGTGAATTTACCACCTTGCACTTTATCAGTTTCTGATCTCTTTACATTTCATCAAAAACTTTCAAACCAGTACCTATCTTCTGATTTAAAGTGGCATTTGAAATTGCAGCATAAATGTAAATGATTTTTAAGAACTGAAAACAATTTTGATGCTGACTTTCTTCCAGCATGAATTTTACAAGTATTTGAACGATCAGAAAAAGAGCTTCCAAATTTGTAAGTTTTAACACTCCTTTTTTCTTCTTCTTTAGCAGTATTCTTACATTTCTTTCAGTCCAAATTTAACAGTCGTCTCTTCAAGTTCAAAGTCAACAGTATTTTTACATTTTTTTAAGTCTTTGACAATTTAAATACCTATGTATGTGGGTGACAAAACTTTGAATTGGACAATACTGGGGGCTAATTATTGAAATCGATTGGTAAAGTAAGAGACAATGGAGCGATCTTATTAGTTGAAACGGGTGGTTGTTATAGGCTAGGGAAAAAATGGTAGACTGACTTTCAGGTCTCTCAAGAGTTGCTGTCAGTTAGTCTCTTACTTAGGTAACTCCTTTTTATTATTGGAACCACCTGCTCCCACTAATAGGATAGCTCCATCTTCTCCTTGCCCTTTGTCTTTCACTTTGTTCATCAATTTCAAAGATTAGCCTGAAGATTCGCCTTGAATTCCTGGGAGACGTAATTTCTTTTCTCGGATGTGGAACTCGTGTTGTGGCTTGACATAACAACGCGAATTCGTCAACTTACGCATGACTAGACTATTGGAGTGACAAAGAGTATACGAAACAAAGCGTTCCTAACAATTCAAACTATCATTTTATTTACAAGGATAGGAACATGACAGTTGAGATGAGTCAAATGTGAGCATTGCTCATTGAAAAAAATGTGAATTCTCAGTGAAATCGCTTGCAATGATCTCTTTAAATTCCTCCATCAAAAAAAAAATATGATACATGCTCAGATTCATTCTAGGCTCATCGTGTAATAATGCTGTCAGAAAATTTACAAATTAGTCAATTGGGATATTTTTCCTTATAAACTGCACAGACTTTAATTTAACAAAGCAAAAATTTGATTTCATTTATTTAAACTAATACACTAGCTGTCAGGTAAGGATTCAAAAAAGAGCTATCTGTTCCTTCAAGCCTATATCGGCGACTGAGTTATTTACTAAATGGATATGTATTCCTTGTAGATTAGTCTTTGAACATCTTGCGAATGATCTTAGAATAATAATTAGACTTTCTCAGAGATTTGCAAGGATAATCTCGGAAGAATATAGTTGCGGTAAACAGAGGAATTAAATTTCAAAGGACACCTTCTTGCAGGTGGTAAGTCACTACCTTTTTTTGAAAAAATCACACTCGCATCTTAATTAGTAAAGGAGTAGCCAAGGGAATACAATTTGAAAATCTGATAGAGGGTTGGCAATGATTTAGGTAAGCGTGGAATTCTAAATGGTCAAGAGAAAACTTCCTTTGAATGGAAATTTAAGTAAAGAAGTATTCTTTTCAGAATTCTCTGAAGGGTATGTCTTAGAGGTATTATGATTAGGTATTTAGTATACCCTGAAGAATAGGTACTCTACATTGTACATTCTACAGATGTTTGTTTTGTGCCAGACAATGGAATCTTTCTAGACTAATTCTCAAGTAATAATTTAAAAATATTCTCTACATAAATTTCTGTAAATATTCCTTCCATACTATTCTAAATATACTCTCTGGATCATATTTGGAGAATATCTTCCGGGGTTTATTCTGTGAATATACCCTGAATAATACTCTGACAATATTTCCTGGAAAAGCGTCTGAGAGTAATCTTGAAATATTCTTCCTGGAATACAATTATTTCAAACAAACGGATTCAATATGAGGACGACAGAATGCTAATTAAGAAAGTATTGGAGTCCATATGAAACATCTGTACTGAAAATGAGTCTTAAAGCATGACTATGATAAATAAGGGGAAAAGGAAAAATTATATGTGAAAACGAACCAATACTTATCACTGAAGAAATCTACAATAACTCAAAACAGTCGGCATTGCCAACTGTGCAGATGAAAAAAGAAGACTTGTTATATGATAAACTTAATAATACAACAACAACAATAAAGAACAATATAGAATCTCAACTGAAATAAAAAATGAAAGAAAGAATGACATACAAAAAAATTTCTAGGTAAAGGAAAAGAAGTGATATCGGTTTTAATAAAAAATGAAATTTTCTGTATCCTGCAAACACTGGAGTATCCTGATGAGATGAGAATATTCTCTTTATACACTCGGTCTTCTGGCACTTAAATTTTGGCAAGTGAGTTTAAACACGATTTTTCTTGTCAGAATAATTCGTAGCACAAATCTTAACGAATTCTATGTGCATCTTTTAGAAAATATTCTAATATTCTATATTTCTATTAAGTGTACGAAATATTCCATGCCAGAATACAGGTTGTTTCCATTATTCGTTGGGCATATCCTCAGAATATTCTTTAAGGAATATTCTCAAAACATGCCCTATGGAATATTCTTGGGACATCTATGAGGAATATTCTCGGGACATCTATGAAGAATATTCCTCAGGACATCTATGGGGAATATTCCCATTCTTGACACGTTATCCGGGTAGTCTAGTGGACCGATTAAGTATGTACAATCATTGAGAACAACCTGGGAGGAATTTCTGAGGAGAGAATAAATGAGTGATACCTTATCAGCTTGAAAATCCAGGTTTCACTAGAGCTGAAATTCCCGAACAGTATGTATTTTCTATGAGTTGCAATTTTAAAACCGTACAGAATGAATATGAGATTCTAATAAGGGACATCAATTTGTGGCCGGAATAGTTATAGAGCAGATTTTTAGTTTTACTTTAATAGGTAGGTAGAAGCTAAGTTCCTTCACGCTCAGTAGATGGAATAATTTTTTTTTTCTTTTGTGAAATTGCAAAAGTTTAGAATTCCGTCGCTAACTAATTTTAAAATCCCTTTCAGACTATCTGAAAAGCATGTCCGTATATTATTCTGAAAATTCATTCAAAAATCAAACTAAAAGGTGTATTCAAAGAACTTCTTGCACCAGCCAAGAGTAGATATTATTCTAAGGACATTCTCCGGATAACATCTGAGATTATTCTAAGTATATTCCCTAGAGAGTCTTTTGAGGATATTCCCGAAAGAATCTTGAAAACTCATCATGGAGGGCTTGCAAGGAATTTCACCTATCGAAGCAGTATATTTCTTTTGCCTCTGTGTACAGAGAGGGTATTTCTCAACAATGTTCATCTACTTTTGCAGAGGCTGCAAGCAATCTTTTCAAAAGGCTTAAATATTGAATGACTTTAGGGACCGGCACAAAGAACAAAATTCTATAAAAATTACCCCATCCACTGAAAAACGCTGCGTCAAGACTAAATCTACAGGATTACAGTCAGAAACTACTTAACATCTATTTCTCGTCAAATTCTCTTCTTTTCTAGAACACCTACATAGGGAATACTGAAATACTGGTGGGATTACATCACTAGGAAATAATTAATCAACTAATTAAATGATTTAATTAATTAATTCTTACATTAACGCTCTTGTTGATTCGACTGATGCACTAACCATAAAACCTTTGCGCAGGGAACTCGAACCTTCTTGGAACATTTGGGACTGACGTGTGAAGGGATTTTAACATAATATAACATGAAACAGTGTGACATAATATTAAAAAAAATATAAATATATAATGTATAAAAAAGCTACAAGAAACCAGTTGATTATTGGAAATAGATAGCCAGATATTCGTTGCTAGTTTTAAAGGAGTGCCATTGTTGTAAGGGGGGAGGGGAGAGTGAATAGAAATGATTTTCTCTCGGTATTTTTTTTTCTCAATTCCATCGACTCAAAGTCTAAACTAAGAACTGACTGTGTCTTAGAAAACATTTCAACGAGGAGAAATTCAACACAAAACTTGGTCTCTCTCTAAACTCCGTAAGGCAAACTTATTTCACTATAATTATTACTCTTCAATCAGTTTAAAAATAAGAGGAATATAGTTTGCCATAGACTAACTATAAAATAATAGAAAAAAAGAACAGGAAACTATAAAGAAGAATTGAACTTGTTGAGATTTAGCTTTGAAAGAAAGTTGTTTTCTTCCCATGAAAGAATAAGTATAAAAATAGAGGAAAGTAATAGAACCTGTGGTTTTTTTAACTAATTGCACCTGCTAGGTAAAAAAGAAAAAAATGATTCTAAAAAAAACGAAAAAAAAAAAAAGAAATCAAACAAAAGGATAGAGGACGCATCAGTCACAAAAAAATAATTACAAAAAAAGGAAAAATAACAACTTTGGCCAATTAATGCTACTTACAATGGAATAATTTTTGCTAGACTTTGGCTCTTTGATTTAATTACTGAAGAAATTGAATTAATTTCCCCGCTCTTTCCTCTCGGAGGGAGAAACGAAAGAGTGTTTTAGAAGATGAGGAAGCCTCATTCACTTCTCTGATCTATGACTAGTGGAAGAGGCTGATCCCGATTCGAGTCCGAGGTAGGAGTACTCCTTGAGACTATATCGTCCAGTTCCTCCTGGAAAATTGGTTCTGATCTAGGGGTGGAGAAATCCGTTGGTTCGTAATTCACGCCGGTTACTCCAAGTCCAACCTGGAGAGCAAACGGTAGCAACATAAATAAAACACGTTATAAATGTCGCAGGCAAACAAAACACTCAGGCATTTGGCAAATGCTTAGGCAATAGGTACATACAAATACCTACAACAAACATTCAAATACCTACATACATACATACACCCTCCCTTACATACATGCATACATAAATTGTTAAAAGCACCAAATAAACGTATCTACCAACCATACATTCAAATACCTATTCTTTACTCCAATTGAATTTTTATTATTTTTCTAATTTTTGATAAAATAATTCATTGATCCGGTAAAAAATAATTTTCTGTAAAAGAGTGCATCATACTATAGTATTATGAACGATTTTTAGCTGATGAGCGAACATTTATCCTTAAAACAGCATAAGTATCATAATAAAGAATTTTTAAAATTTTAACATGAACACATATCGATGGTGAAACTACCAGTCCATATATCTCATTTGCGGTGTTTAAAAATCTCTACTCTCATTTTATTTTTTTGAAGGAGAACGAATCAACTTCATTCCTTGAAGTTTTTACAGAGTTTTACTCGCGCTGAGAAGAAAAATCACGGAAGTTTTCAAGAATTAACATTGGGTAGTTTTTCACTTAAAATGTGAAGTACTTATGACAGAAAATCTGCAACGTCGCAAACCAAGATACGTGGTCTGGTAGTTTCACGTCGATGTGAGATGGTGTGTGTTTTTTTTTTTTTTTCATTTTTTTTTCGGACCATTTCTCGGCAAAGAGTTGCAAAATTGTGTGAGCAGGGAAGTAAGTATTGTTGGATTGCCTTCAAAGAAAGCTGAGATTACCTTATCATTTCTACGGCTGTCATTATAAAAATAACTTAAAAGTTGAATCACTCATTACTCATTACTCCAGGCAATCTCCTGGGATACATTTTGGAATGACCTTAATTAGTTTGATGAGGGTGTGTGCTTTGAAGAAAGATAAGGAGGCATACTTCAGAAGAAACTAATTGATCAGTCAATTTCTTTTCCTCCCGGATATACTTATGTCAGATATTAAAGAAAGAAAAGAAGAAAAACAATACATAAACGGGCGTATTATAACATTCCTCAACGTCTGGGTTGGATTAATTATTAAGAACAAACGGGACTATCAGCGAGTCGCCTTTATCTAGAGTCAATTTGAACTCGGTTTTGGCTTGCAGGTGTCCAAGTCCCCTTCATAGCGACACAACTATAGAAATGGTTGTTGGGATATGTTTTACATTCAAAGTGATGAGAATTCTCCGACTTTTTCCGATTTTTCCTGACCTGAATCATGACATTTCTCTAAAATTTCTAAGTTTTTTTCATCCACGCACTTAAACTTCCAGACGCTTTGTTCTAAGTTTTGCCCTCAACCAAAATGATGAGCAGTTCCTGACCTTCTGTTTCTGTTCTTTCTGGCATCAGTAACAAAAGTTCCCCGCGTTTTCAAAGTTTTTTTTTTTTTTTTTTTTTTTTCCATAATTCATAAATTTCCTGACTTTCATCGATTGTCCATGAGAAACACGAGTTCTCAGAATTTTTGTTCAAATTTTTTATTGACCTAAATCACTTTAATTCCTGATTTATGGTTCCAGAATGTCCCTGACTAAAATCTGGGTTTCCTTACTTTTTTTCCCAAATTATCCCTGAAAAAATTAATGCAAGTTCCTAACTTTATTTTAGGCTTTGTCAAGCCATAATTACAAAAATCCCTTGTCTTTTCCAAGTTGATCCTGACCTAAGTCGTGCAATAAATTCCCTAAATTTGTGTTCCATGTTTTCCCAATATAAAACTTCCTACACTTTTTGGAAGTTTCCCTGCTCTATGAAATCTCAATTTAATTGTGAGATAAATGACATCCCTGAATTTTCGTTCAACGTTTTTTCTCAGACCTAAATCACTTTTGAACAGCATTAAGCAAAAAGGACACGAGCCACATCAACTATTGCCAAATTTAATTGGGCAATTTAATTTTTTACATGAAATGGCTGTGCGGATACTTCTGCAAATTTCAGTGAATTTTTTACATGATGCAAAGCAAATTCCTTAAAATATTCAAAAGAATCCACACAAACGTTCTCTTGTTATCAATTAAACTTCCCAATTAAATTTGGCAATAGCTGATGTGGCTCTGCTAAACGCGGTCTATTCATAGTCTTTTACCCAGATATTCCTCGACTAAAATAGGTAACAAAAATTTTTTGTACTCCCCAGTTTACCCTAAGAAGAAAAAGAAAGGAAATAACAAGAATTCTCTGACTTTAGCAAGTTTCTATCAACCCTTATCAATTCAGGGTTGCCAAAGACTTTAGAGACTGGAAGTATGCAAGATGGTTAGAAGGACATAATTGGAAATTAGTCTAAGGCAAAATTTGTTTCAGAACGTCAAACCTCTATTCAAGAAAGCAAGTACGTAAAGGTACCCTGGTAAAAATTGGCGATAAGAGCTGCGTTTCAAAATACCATAGGAATTCTTATAACCGGCTAAAGAAGGCCACAGAAAATCATATAGCTGGCTGTAGAATGCGGAGAAAATCATACGGCCGGGCTATACGAAGCGATAAAAAATTATGCAGCCGGGCTATACCTAGTTCCTATCGCTGGGCTTTACACTTCATCGCCTGGCTGTTGCTTTTTCGCCATCGATTATAAAAGGCTATAAGAAATTGTGTAGATATTTGTGTGCTTTGGAAATCATTAAGTTTGATACGGAACCACCTTAGTATTTACAAAACACACATTATATTTTCCTTTAATACATTTTTTTTCATCAATTAAAATGAGTATAATCCATACAGGATGTGCAAACATTTCAAAATCATGAGTTGAATAACGCTGACTCCGCCAGATTAAATATTAGAGCCTAACACA
Source organism: Bemisia tabaci (assembly GCF_918797505.1). Classification (NCBI taxonomy): domain Eukaryota; kingdom Metazoa; phylum Arthropoda; class Insecta; order Hemiptera; family Aleyrodidae; genus Bemisia; species Bemisia tabaci. Next base: position 42,411,765 of record NC_092802.1, on the reverse strand, counting down.
AAGCGGAGCGGCGATGCACATGCAGGCGCCTTCAAACCTAACAGGGATACTTCACGCATTGCGCAACGCGTGAAGTATCCCTATTAGGCTTGTAGGCGCCAATGCGCGTTCCGCGCTGGCTGCCCGCCTGTCGCGCCGCAGCGTGCCACGGCGCTTGAAGCAACTATTTCGCGACAGAGGTATATATTGCACAGTATCATACGAAACTGAAGGCGCTCTAATATATTAGGAATGGCATGCATCCATCAAAAGTACGGAGCTTTCCTCGCAAAATAAATCAAGATACTACGGCCCAAAAAGAGAGCAGTAGTCCAAAAATTCACTAAGTCCTACCATCCGTAATTAGTAACGTTTAGCATACACTTTATCGCCTGGTTGTTGCTTAATCGACACCGGCTATGAAAGGCTATAAGAAATTGTGTAGCCGGCTATTATATAGAAGCTATTGGAAATCTTACAACCGGCTGTAGGTCTATGGTATTTTGGAACAAAGATTCTACTGTCAATTTTTACCAGGGTAACTTAACGATTTTTCTCCGACATTTTTTTTAACATTTTCCCTGACATTTCCAGGTTTTCCCTGATTTTATAAAATTCTCTGATACTTTCCGGTTTCCCCGGTACTGTGGCAACCCTGTCATATGAATTCTCTGATTTTTCATTATTCTAGATTCTCCCTTGATTTCTGCCGTGCTAAGGAAGAACGCCGCATGAACATTCGAGAGTTGCCAAATTTCTCCAAATAAAACATGTATTTTTTTTGGAAAGTTATGCATATTTCTCCGTGAGATTTTCGGATATGTTAGATCAAAGTGCGAACAAAATTATCTGAAATATTCGGGAAAAAATATTCAAAATTGTTCCAGTAAGTTGGGTTTTTAGTAGGTAAAGCAAATCTGGCTAAGTACGTCTAAAGGCTCATACGGCGTTTTTCCTGAGGACGGCAGATTTCTCCTCGACTTGATGAATCTTTTTCAAGAAGCTTTGGGGGAATTGTCTGTGGATATTTTGAGGGGGGGTTACCTCTAGATTATTATTGGAAACGGGCGAGGAGGACGAGCTGTTGACAGGGCTCTGACTGGGGGTTCCGTTGGCCAGGGCCGGAAGAACGTTGGAGGCGGCCGGAGCTGCGTTGTACATCTGCTGTCTTATTTGGTTCGCACTGTGAACTGCCGCCAGGATGCTCGAGGCGTGCGAGCTCGGCGAGACTGGCGCTTCGGGTCCGTTCATGCATCCACTGTACAGCGAGAGCGGCTCCTGCTCAAACAATCCTCAAATATTATTCCACAAATTTCCACAAATGAGAAGAACGCATTCAATCAATAAGGAACAAATTCTTACAAACAAATGGACCACTAAACAAGGTACGAAGTTCAGCATTCTGATACATGTTTCTTCACCAACATTTCATGTAAAACACGATGCGCGCAACGAAAATGACCGAAATTAACTCCTTCCGAAGATATTTAATGATTCTTGATGCGTGAATTCAAACCACCCGCTCATGAAAACTCAATGCTCTACGTGATTCACATCGCGCGCTAAACGTTATCATGACAGTCTCTCCGATATAAAAATCTGGCAACCTCAATCTTGACGCTTTGGCTCAGTTATAGCAAATTGCTAATAGTTTAAACAACACATGGTGGGAAATGAACATTGCTCGATTGAGAAGCTTGCTAAAACCGTTGTAGTGAGCGATTTGACTCGCGTAGAGCTTTGAGTTTCTTGTGAGCGGGCAGTTCAAATTCTTCGTGACCAACGTGAAATAAAAACGTTAGGTAATATCTTCGTTAGGAATTGGTTTCAGTAATTTTCGTTGTGTGAATCGTGTTTTGCGTGAAATTCTGGTTAAGAAACATGTATCAGATCGCTTAAATTCGTACCTTGTCTAGTGGTTCATTCTCTCCATCCTGTTTGACACCCAGAGATAAGAATTAAGAGACCCTCCACTAGTATCTTGGCCATGGTGGAAACTTTTACTTCCGCAACTTCAGCATTCTGCTGTTGACTTACCTACATGCAGGGGCCAGTTCGGCCATGGGGGCGGGAGGGCCCCGCGGCGATTTGTTTTTCGAGTCATCGTTTTTTCCCCGGAATGTTGTAACTTTTCAATCCTTTTCCGCCGCTACAAGACCCCAAAATACTTGAAAATTTACCTCCAAGAGACATGAAAGGTCGCCTAAAGCTTATAATATATGATATACAGGGAAATGTAGTGGGCTCCTGGGGTCCCAGACGTGATGAAGGGGCCCCCGAAGAATCCTGAGAATGGGTTATTTTGAAGTTCAAATACTCTTGAATTGGACTCCAAAAATGCTTAAAATTGCGTTTAAAAAGTGTGAAATGTTCAAAATTTTTCCAGGGGAAGGCCCCCGAACGACAGGAGGGGCCCCCAAATGTAGGTCGCCTCCTAACTTTTCGACTGCCCGTCCGCACCTGCCTACATGGTTGCTGCTCAACAACGTGTTGGCAGTTGAAAAGCATTTGAAAGAAGATACCTGAATAAATATTTTTATCAAAAATTAGAGGATACTCACCGGATACCTATTGTAAGACTGTGTGGTCGGTTCGTCCCTCATGAGTTGCGGGTCCTTGAACACGACGGCTGCGATAACTTTCTGAATGTGTTTTTCCGGCCAGTATCCCAGTAATATTCTTTGCGGTCTTCCACGCCCTTTCGGTCTAAGATCTGGAATCAGGGAAGAAGACATATATTTTTGGTCAATAAATCCCAGAAATTCTAATTGGACATGGCGATTCCCTGTCGGTCATTTGGAGACCCAATTTTTTGGAATCAGCGATTCGCAAATTGGCACTGACTTCTATAATTGGTGACCATTAAGAACGACAAACTATTACGTGCCAACAATTTTGGTCAAATTTTGACCCTCATTTCAATTTCATGGCAAGGGCATACTTATTAATCTTCGAAATTTGTGTCGTGTCATTTTTGAAAATCAAAGAAAACACTTCGTGGGGAATTGGAAGAAATCAGTTCTTGGATGGAAAAATGTTAAACATACTTAGATGTACGGCGAGAGCAATTTTCCGTCACCAATCATTAAATCGTACAGAATATTTGGAATGAGTTAAATCAATTCCGTGGAAATCATAATCCTTCCAAAATCAACGATTCGATTTCCCATAGCGGCAGGACGCATAGCACAGGGCGCACAAACATCATTAAACCTAATGGATCCTCAATTTTTGAATTCCATATCCGTATCACTGAACTCTCCTCACCTTCATTAGGACGGTAAGGTAAGTGTTTCAACGCGTAGGATCTAATTTTGCCCAAAGGGTCAAAATGAAAGGGAACAGCGATTCTTGCGACAGAACGAAGATTCTAGAAAGGATCGACCGTGGTTTCCTTTGAATTCGACCGGTTGGGCAAAAGAAGCTCCTGCATAGTGAAATAGGTGCTGAACCATTCCAACTGAAGGATGAAAGCAGAAAGATGAAGGCAGGGCCGGATTTAGGGGGTGGCCACAAGGGCCGCGGCCCATGGCAGCAAATTTTGCAATTTTTTTTTAAAAAGTCTGTATAAAAAAAAAATCGGATTCGGAAAAAAAATTACAAACGAGAAAAGGCGACAAAATCTCTCATTTCCTGAGAGTACAGTAATTTCTAATTTTGTCATCTTTCGGTGATTCGTGAGACAGCACCTTAGTCGAGTTAAGAGAGAAACCAAACACGCAATTTGGCCTGGAGCGGCGCGGCGCGGCGCAGACAGCAATGATGACGAGGACTTGAGATGAAAAGGAGAAGCCCTCGGCGCGCCGCCGGTCAGCATTACAAGACTCCATGAATACTTCACGCATTGCGTCAAACGTAGTGCGGTCAGCAGCGGTCGACGTGAGACGCATAGCGCCTACAAGACTGCATGAATACTTCACGCATTACGCCAAACACAGTGCGGTCAGCGCGACGCACGGTGGATCGAGTCAATGGTAGCGGTCGGTCATCGCGCATCACGCGTCTTATTTTCTCTGATTACAGAGATTTCCCGCCCTTACGATAAAGCAAATTACCCTCACCTAGTGTATTTTTCGTCGTAGATTCCATTCTTGATCAAATTTCAGTCGAATAAGGAGTTTTAATACGATTTTGACACACTTTTTCGTGACTATTGAAAATGGGATCCTTGATAGCTTATTTTTCACGTTACTTTCGGCGAATGGGACCGTAAGCGTCTTACATAAAGAATAATTTTGCAGAACTTGACTCAAAGACATTACTTGAGGAGTGACGGGAGGCGGCTGATTCACAGGCCCCTCACCACGAAGGTTGCCATATTTCTTTCATTTTCTGCTGACATCGTTTTTTGTTCATGTTAATTGGTTTCTCGCAATTGCATACAGACGCATATACGAGACATTCTGATAATGTTCATTTTTCTTTTCTTTTCCTCCAGCCAGTCATTAGACGTTTTCATTTTTATGAACCCCCTACTCTTTCAGTTATTCAACAAATATGCATATTTCAAAAAATAGATCAATACATTAACGAAATAAAAAAAGAGAGATGTATGTTCTGTAGCTTCTTTTTATCGAGTCATCCTGGAAGATTATTCTATAGGTCAGCTGGTGTTCCGTTTTTAGGCAACCATCTCAAAACCTTGCTCCCCGGGCTTTTTCCCATTCCTTTTGGTCCCCAAAAGACAATTCTGAAGTTTCAGCACCATAGCTGAAGTCTACACTTTCCCCCAAAGCGATAAAAATTTTGGAAGCAATTTCATTGGTTTAAATGGGAAGAAAATAGGCCGATTTGCGGAACTACGTTTTTCGGTTGTAAAATGCGCCGAAATGATTTCAAACCTAACCATCTCTTGGGAAGTCGTCCAGAGGCCTATTTTAAATGAGAAAATTCCACTTTTGACCCAGAGATGGGGGGAGGGTGAGTCACGGCGCAGTTAGTTTGGAGGCGCTGCGCGCAGCAAAATGATAGCATTTCACAGTTTTTGATCAACCTCAAAACAGGCCCTCCGAAGCTGAGGAGGCTAATATATCTCATAAATTGTAATAAAATAACGTACAAGAGTTTTTTTCCATACCTTCAGAACTATTTTCGACCATTTACACTGTTGCCAAAATTTACTCGAAACTGGAAGGAAATTAGTATTTATCATGTTCTGCACCGCTTCGTCCCTATCTAACGGCGAGTAAAGTCTCCTATACATACACTCTGTGCCAAACTGGGCAATTCTTGTTCAACTTTATAACAGCTGTATGCAGATTTTTCTGTGCCGAATCGGGTCATTTCCCCCCGCGCCTTCCTCGATTCTGTGTGCCGAAACGTCTCCTTTCTTTTTTGCCGAATTGGGATAAATTTGCCGAAATGGGTTGCGCTCGCTCTTAACAATCGCGCTGTAGATCCTCGGGGTTGACGTTGTCGGACTGGGGTCGATTAATTATGAGGGCTTTTTTTTTTATCGCGGATCAGGGTGGATCGCAGTGGAACGCACTGGATCGGAATCCTGAGCGATCCGGACCGTTCATACACCGCAATCACACGCTGAATGTGGGAGCTGAATGTGGCTTGAATGTGGAAGTCATCGGCCCGATGCCTGAATTTTGCGCGTGACGCGCAAAATTCAGCAACGATTCTCAGCAACCATCGGACCAATTTTGAATTTGTCTGAACTATTCGAGTAGATTTAATACACATCTGGATGAAAATAACTCGAATTTGCTAAATTTCAGCCGTTGGGCGATGACTGTTGACTTCCACATTCAGCTGCTAAATTCAGCGTCTGATTGCGGCACAAGTGTTCCAAGTGATAAAAAAATCCAAACTTGGAATGTGGTTCGATTTGTTATTGTTTTGATTTTTTGGGGACGGCAACTTCCTCGCATTAGGTTAGGATCACAGTGGATCGCGAGCTCGCCCCACCTTGGAAGAGCGATCCAGCGTTCCACCCTGATCCACCTGGAACGCTTGGATCACGCTGAGGAACGGAATAAAAAAATACGGATGTTCATGGCGATCCACCGCGTTGCACCGCGATGCGCATAAAAAAAGCCCTATGGAGAATGGGGAGGTACGTACCTGCGCTGCCGTCGGCGGAGGGTCCAAGCATGTTGTGGACGCGGTTGGCGTAGAGGACGAAGGTCGGGTAGGGAATGTCGAACTTGCGGGCGGCCTGCGAGAGGGAGAGCCCCTGGTTGAGCACGGACATGATCGCCTCGGCCATCGTCTCCGAGCGCCACGTCTTCAGCGGCCCGCGCTCTCGGAACCGGAGGTTGTTCATCACGAATTGGTTCGAGCGGAAGCTGCTCTGCCACCACGACTGCAACTGCTCCTGGTAAGAAGTTTCTGCAAAAACCCAGAGAAAACCCAAATCAAACACACGTCGACAACCCGCAAATACAAACTAACATGTAGAATAATTACAAGTGTAACACGTAATCATGACAGTCATGTTGACGCTCCGGCTATCCCTTCATGGCCCGATACCCCGATGGGCTTTGTTGCCTCCTTCTCCCCATCTACTTCTTCCCCTATTAGAGCTAAGCAGAGACAAGAGACCCTCCACTGGCCTCCTAGCGACAGGTGGAAGCTTTTACTTTCGGGGTTTCAACAATTCCTTCTGGACAATTATTAGGGAGCAACAGTCATCACAATAGTTTCGGCTGTTGACTTACCTACATGGTCGATGATGAGCTTCGGATGACGTCATGAGCCAAACAACTTTCCCAAACGTTGGCCATTTTCGGCTTGTTTGCAAAACGAAACTGCCAACACGTTGTTGAACATCAACCATGTAGGTAAGTCAACAGTAGAATGCTCAAGTCCTGAAAGTAAAAGCTTCCACCATGGCCAAGATACTAGTGGAGGGTCTCTTGTCTCTGGAGCTAAGGCGGATAAAGAATGGTGGTCGCTAGAGTGCCTTTATAGACAGAGTATGGCCATTTCTGTGCCGGTTTTTCATTGGTCGCGAGAGAATAGGCTAAACAATGTTCTTACGGCCGTGAATAAACAAACAAAATGGCTGTTGTCAGCAAGCAAGTTTGAGGATACGAGTTTTTCCTTGTAACAGTTAACAAGGGGCAAAACCGTTCGCGTCGGAATCACAGGGTTAAGCTAATATCTACCCCTATCTGATTGGTTTATCAGATTTAAGCTGCGCATTGCTCTTCTGGCTTAGTGAAAACAATGCAGACACACTAATCAACAAGACACCTTACCCCTTCAATGCACAATATCATTTCGTACATACACGAAAGATACGAGTATTGGCAATTTTTAAATTTTAATTTTTAATTTTGACCTAAAAGAGTCTTTGTAGAAGAACAAAAAATTCCCTTGAAAGAGGAGAATAAAACGCTAGGGTTACACTGCGGTTATATCCGTTTTATAGTCCATATAGATGATACAAGAAGGAATCATAAGAGAGGAAAAAAATAAAAAGACACAGTAACAAAATTAGAGCACTTTTGTTTTAAATTGTAGAAGAACCACTTATGAAAAGAAAATGCATGAACAAGTATAAATACAACGCAAAGGAAGAATTAAAAAATTAGAAACACAGTAAAGGAAGAAATAGACCATCACTAAGACCGAAGAGAAACTCAATATTATTAACGTCTACGAATGGTTCCCACTATATGATTGGCAATAAAATAGGTGCAGAAAAAGGGTTTCATAGTTAAGAGACAGGACATTCTGAAAAAATTCTACAAGATCATGAAAGTGAAAAATAATCGTTCAAATAAGACTTCTAAGTGTCTAACAATAACAATTAAAATGTAGGTATATTAAAGAGAAACATGCTTCATTGTGATGAAAATATTGAGCAGAGAGATAAGAAGTTACCCTCCAGGATGATAATGTTAAATACGTTCAAAATTATGGGAGATGTGCTAATAACTCAAAAGGAAACTTGACCATTCTCAAATGAAATTCGATGAAATTCAGTGAAATTCAGAAAACGGAGGTAACTCTCGCTTTGGGGCATTGCAGACTTCCGATCATATTTAGACCACGTTGTGCAATTAGGAACTACAATTTCTGGCTTTTTAGTAAAGTTTAGACAAAAGAAAAGTTTAAAAACCACGTAGGTACCATTAATTTCCCTATGCGCATACGTTCTTTAACGGATGGGCCTGAAATTGTGGTTCCTAGTTGCAAAGTGTAGTCTAATTTTATTTTCTACTTGGAAAACTACTAAGCGTTATTTCTTGAAAACTTCCATTTCTTTCCTCTCTGTATGAAGAATATTCTCTGAAATTTTCAAATCATGTAGTTTGTTTGGTATCCTTCTAAAAAATAAACTGGGAGCGGAGATTTTGAAACGCAGCAACCGAGACACGGATTTCAGCAGTTTCACTGTGCTGCCGTGCTAAGGAAGAACGCCGTGTGAACCTTCAAGCGTTGCCAAATTTCCTTTGATAAAACACGAATTTCCTGGCGAACTTATGAATTATTTTCCTTCCAACTTTTCAGATAATTTTGTTCGCAATTTCATCTACAGTTCCTGAAACTTCAAGTAAAAATATTAATAACATTCCTCAAAAATAAACATTTTATCGGAGGAAATTTGGCAACTCTCGAATGCTCATACGGCGTTCTTCCTTAGGACGGCAGTGTGGAAATGCTCGACGTTGGTTATGATTCTCCCAAGTTAACATCACAATTTTCCTCCACGTGGCGAGGCGTGAATGATCGATTATCGATATCCTCATTTTAAGCTATGGTAAATAATCGATTATTGAGGTGTTGATTTTTGTTGCAAACACCCTGTTTATTGATCCTATTCTATAGATTTATATGGCAGATCAATAGATATATCGCAATGCACGCCATGCCACTGAATTCAAATGAATGATGATCAGTCGATTATCGTATTGGAATCGATTATCCATGGAGAATTTAAATCAAGGGAAAACATATTGCCAACTTTGAAGAGCCGCCACGAACTATTTTATTTTGGATCGATTACAAATTGAGAGGTGGTAAAGTTCCTTAGAGTTACAAGGTTACCTGACAATAAGTTTCCGGACTCTAAACACTGAAACTAGTAAACACACACAAAATTTTATTAGCTTTGGTGAAAAACTGACTGTATAACAAGTGGACACGAGTAAAAACTAGAAATAAAATTACGTATAAAAACATGAAATCCACAAGAAAAAATCAGGAGATGAAAAGAAAATTAGTAACACGGCACAATACGTAAAATTTACAAGATGCGGCATGATCCCATTGCCACGTTCGTTTCAAAATAACTGAAATAAACTGAAAACGGATAACTCTTGACAATAATATGCAACAGCAAATGACAGGGCTACGCACTTGAACCTCTTTTCTTCGGGTATGAACCAGACTGCATTTTGGAGCTAGGAACTACAATTTCTAGCTCAGTTCAGAAACAACGTCCGTACCATTAATTTCCCTGTGCATATGAGTGCTTTTACAGATAAGCCAGCAATTGTAGTTCCGCCTTGCAAAGTGTGGCCGATTATTCCTCTATCCACTACATTCTGCCGTGATGGGGAGAAACCCCGTGTAAGCCTCCAGACGTTGCAAAATTTCCTTTCACCATACGAAAATTTTCGAGAAAATTTGAGAATATTTTTCTCCCGATTTTTCAGAGAATTCTGTTCACAATTTGGCCTAAAAAGTCTGAAAATTTTAAAGAAAAATATTCTTAACTCTCCTCAAGAATAAATATTTTTAGAGAGGAAATCAGGCAACGTCGGCATGTTCGAAAGGCGTTCCTCCTCAACATGGCAATATTCAGCGTTTAACTCGGATCGTTGAATCCCGAACCAGACTCCTTATGCACTTAAGTATTTTAACGGATGACCCAGAAAAAGTAGCTCCTAATTGAAAAAGTTAGTCCACATGGACAGCGCTGATGTTTTTTCAGATTTCAAGTTTCAAGATTTTCCGGATTCCCAGTCTTCATCATAAAATTCCCTGACTTCTTCCTGATCTGAAAAAATTCCCGAGCAATATCCGGTTCCAGACCTGTAGGCACCCCTGTTCGCGATAAGTTCACGATCGAGGAAATTTCCAGTTTTCAAGAAAGCGGTTAAAATTATTAAGGACTATTAAAAAAACAAACTCACGTGCACAAAATAATTTTAATTTCATGCACGTATGTTTTTTAACTAGTTTTTGATAATTTTAATCATTTTAGTCCAGTGCAGTCCGTGTCACGTGTTTTATTTTTGAGAGAGCTATTGCGGGTTTTTTAAATGGGGGGGGGGGGGGGGGGGTCGTATTCATCATAGTTTCTTGAACTAGAGTGCCTGCATAGCGAGAGTATAGACAGATCGTTTCACGGAGGGCTTAGGGCCCAAAAAGGGCTAAGGACCCAAAAAGGGCTTAGGACCCAAAAAGGACAGCGAACCTTCTGACACACAAAATGTCACTGACACTCTTCAGATTCCACCCGATGTCCTCCAAATTCCCGAAATTGTCTGCTATTTTCGCAATTTTCACGGAATTCCGGGGCTTCTCGTCAGTCTGACCGGTAGTCATATCAAATTTGACGATCTTCAGCACTAAATCCGGGCGCATTTCGGAATTTTTTCCCGGAAGTTTAAGAAATCGGAATGAATTCCGAGAACCCCGGAATCTTAGGTAGAACACAATGGCAGCACATCCAGCGTGCGACGAGGAGCCTGCTAGAGGCGCTCTCTAAACGGTACAATTCTGCCGTGCTAAGGAAGAACGCCGTATCAACTATCAGGCGTTGCCAAATTTCCTTTGACAAAACACAAATTTTCTGGTAAACTTATGGATATTTTCCTCCCCATTTTTCAGATAATTTGATTCGCAATTTTACCTAAAGATTCTGAAAATTCAAAGAAAAAATATTCATAACTTTCCCAAAAAATAAACGTTTTATCGAAGGAAATTTGGCAACTCTCGAATGCTCATACGGCGTTCTTCCTTTAGCACGGCAGAATGGGACAAGTGTGTAGATGCTACGGTGCACAGTGGATCGAGTCAAATAGAGAGGTCTGGCATGAAATTTTTGACTAAAACTGCAAATTTTAATGTTTATTATGTCACATTTTAAACTTTAAGGGGTGCTAGTAGTAGAAAATCCCGCGAGGAAACCAATGGATTCACTTTTGGAACCTCACAGTTTCGTATAAACGGAGTTATAAGCGTTTAAAGTTTCCACATTTTGTCCGAGCTCCCCAATTGACTCGATCCATTGTGCTCCGGCCCGATGCGAGTTTGAAAAAATTAATTAAAGACCCAACCTCATTTTTGTCTCGATGGAATTACATTCGACGCACGAGCCTCTAATTACCGCCTGACGTCACCCAATTGGACGTATTTCTGTCAAACGGAACTAAGTGCATCAAGACATGAGCCTTGAGACCCATAAGAATATATGCATTACAGGGCTCACGTCACAATGCACGTAGTTCCGTTTGATAGAAATACGTACAATTGATGCAATGCAGGATCCGACCCGCACCGCACCGCTCGCTCGGGGCCCTTATCGTCGTCTCGCTTCTTTCTTCCCCCGACGACCGCGCCAGTATCCACGCTCTTCTAACCCGGATCATAATATTAACGTCAACATTCTAGGAATAGACTTAACCAGCGAGCTGATTACTGAAATTGACATAGATCAAGCATATAGACAAAGAAAACGGCGCGACCCTGTAGGTGCATAGGCGGCTCTAGGAGGGAGGGGGGCGTAGGCGTAGGGGCGTGCGCCCCTCTCGTTCGCCCGAGAAAAATGAGTAAGAGAAAGGAAAAAAGGAGAAAACGGAGGAAAGGAGAAGGAAGGATACTTATATTCGGTACTTATTCATGAAAAAATTGAGTCCAACTGCATATCAGATGCTTTAAATTTTCGAAAATATTCTAGGGGAGCCCTTCGGAACCCCCTACACCCCCCCCCCCCCGGTTTGAGGTGTCTGGATCCGTCTATGTATTCTGCCGTGCTAAGGAAAACCGCCGTATGGACCTTAAGGCGTTGCCAGATTTCGATTGATAAAACACGAATTTCCTGGTAAACTTATGAATATTTTTCTTCCAGTTTTTCGGATAATATTGTTCCCAATTTCACCTGAAGTCACCTGATTAAAAAAAATCGGATTCAGAAAGAACATTACAAACGAGGAAAGGCGACAAAATCTCTCATTTCCTGAGAGTATAGTAATTTCTAATTTTGTCGTTTTTCGGCGATTCAAGAGACAGCACATTTAATCAGTCGAGTTAAGATAGAAACCAAACACGCAAATTGGCCTGGAGTGGCGCCGCGCAGAGAGCAATGATGACGAAGACTTGAGATGAAAAGGAGAAGCCCTCGGCGCGGAGGTCGACATGTAACACACATTAGCGCCTACAAGACTGCATGAATACTTCACGCATTGCGTTAAACACAGTGCGTTCAGCGCAGCAGCGGTCGGCGTGAAACGCACAGCGCCTACAAGACTGTAGGAATACTTCACGCATTGCATAGTGCGGTCAGCGAGGCGAGGCGCGGCGCGGCGGTGGAACTCAAAATTGTTAAACCACATTTACGTTTGTTCTTTCATAATTTTTTCGTTGTGCGTCCTTGTCCACACAGAGATAGGTTTACGGAACTTAACTTTCGAGCAAAGTTCCGTGAACTTTTGCTACTAGTGTTAACACGGCTTTCGGAAAAAATGTGTCCAACACGAGTAAAAGCGTCTTATGCACCCCTCTTCCTCCGGCACCTTCACTTGATGGTTTTTATTGATGTTTCAAAACGAATGAGAAGGGGGCTAGTCTACATATAGCAACCGCTCATTTCAACCAATAAGATCGCTCTCTTTTCTCTTTGTCTCCTCTGTCTATCGCTTTGTCTATCAATTTCAATAATCGGCCCACCATTCGGCGTTCCTACGTTCAATTCTACGAGTGCCACGATGATAGAGCTGGATAAAGGACTAGCGACGATGAACACGGAAAATTAATGGACGACGACGCTCCGAAGAAGGAGGACCTTCCTTTATGGGACGCCCCATAAAACCCTTAATTGCGCGCCCGAAAATAAAAGCCGAGTATGTTTTAATTGCATCGGGACACAGCAAAAAATTAATGGAGGGGACAAAAAAGACGAGGGAAAACAATCGTCATAATTGACGCATTAACAGACGCCCCCACCCCCCCTTCCGACACCCGCCCCACAGCGACGAGTTTTGGTAGAATACAGGGTGTTGCACGCTTAACGGGCCGCACTACAGTTGCGTCCTCCAGGGCTCGAAATATGACGTTTTTCTACATACGTAGTTTTTAGACAGTTCCCCTCTTCAATATTTGATAGTCTCATCATGCACTTTTCCCCAAGGAAAAATCGGGGAATCATAATTTTCTGTCTGGAATTTTGAATCACGTACCAAAGCTCAAGTACATTAATGAACATAATTTAACGGTGAATTCATGGATACTGCGAAAAAATCGAGATCTCGAGTTTCAGCAAGATTTTGAGTGGGTCTCAAGGGGGCTTCGGATTCATAGGGGCAAATTGACTACAAAGCCGATGAAGGAGCAATGGAACCACATTTTGCAATGAGGAACCACTATTTCTTGCTCATTTTAGAAACAACATATATGCCATTGGTTTCCCTATGCAGAAAGGTGCTTTTATAGAGGAGCTAGAGATAGTGGTTCCTTATTGCAAAATGCAATCCAACGGTCAGGCCACCATGCATCGGGTGTAAAACACACTCGTAAATCAGTAAGAAGACTTCTCCCCCCCCCCCCCCTCGATGCTTGGAATTTGAGAAATTCGCGAATTTAAAAGGCCAAAATACCTGCAAAGCTTTTTACCCTGTATAAAGTCAATTGCGGTTCTCCTTTAGGTACTTCTGAAAAGAATTTTGTGGCCAAAAGAAAAAATCATTTCGACGAAAAGACATGGATTGCCGCAGAATTTAGAAAATGAAATTCCCTGACATATTTTGGTGAAATTCCCTGACAATTGAAGACGTGACGGATGGTTAAGAAGGCATAATTGAAAATATTTTTCAGGCAAAATTTGTTGTTCGAAACCTCAAAACCATTCTATAAAGCAAATGAAGGTGATTTAACAAATTTTCCCCGATATTTCCGTCATTTTCCCTGACTTTTTAAAATTCCCTGACATTTCCCGGTTTTCCCTGACTGTGGCAACCCTGAAAAGAATACGCTCTCTTGTCCCGGTTACTATGGGGGACCCTGTATAAAGTAATAGAGGCGTCCGTCTTGCCGAGCACAAAGGAAATTCAAAATAAGGTGGTGATACCTTTTTATATTTACTCTGCTGCTATCGTCCGAATGTTTAATGTTTGATGTTTACGGTCCTACGCACCGACACTCGCGAGGGGTCCTTGTGGGCCCACGCTAACGCAACTCAGACGCGTTTATTGACAGTAGGCCGTCGAAATAATAAAATTACGCTTAATGCGACGGAAAAACGATAAAAATTAAAAATAAAAAATTGAGGAGAATTTCGATAAAAATAGCATGACAATAAAGGGAGCACCGAGCCTCTGGTGAGAGTGTTCTCCTGGCGAGTGAGTTGATGCAAATCTTGAAAAGTATTTTCCTGTAGTTGCTGTACTTTCGAATACAATTTCATTGAAAGCAAATAAATATATAGATACGATAGAATTAAAATAATCGAGAAAATGAAAACTGTCAGGCACACGGACGTATCTTATTGGGCCTTTACAAAAAATATTTCATCCATTCAGCATATGAATTTGGCTCATTTGCAGTCGTAAAGGAGGGGAGAGAGAATTTGGAAAGAGGTGAAAAGGAAGAGGAAACAGAGAAAAGAAACAAAACAGAGGTGGAACCAAAAAAATAAAATTGTAACTTCGTCCTCGATGAAAAAATTATCTTTGAGGTAAGGAGAAACTACTTGTATGTAGGAAGCCGCTTTGATAGCGCTCTCTGGCGCTCTGCGACAGCTAGCCGCAGGAAAAACTACTTCATTTTACAAAAAAAAAGTCTTTAATGTAAATTTAAAAAAAAACTTCTCCAGAGATCAAAGCCCAGAGCCTTGAGTGACGGCGCACACTGGATCGAGCCAATAAGAGACACCGGACAAAAGGAAAAAGGCCCTGGACGGAAATAATCAAGGGCCGGATGAAAACCACGCTGTTCCTCCCATTTTCCTGCAGATTCTCTCGCGAAAAGCTGGATAATGGAGATGTTGCATGTGTGAGGAATTTGCGATTTGACTCTTGATTCTTGGGTAAAAGTTCGCGAGAAACACGATAGTGCCACCGGTTTTCTCTCAAATCAACTCCCAAGCTCAAAAAAAGCTCTCAAGATGAGGCCAAAATGGAAGGATTATCCCACGCTATCCCGAGAGTCCACCTCTACATCAATACCAACTCTCCATGCAAAAATAGGGACCAAATACATTGACAGGGCTGCCACTTCATTTGGGAACTCTAAAACTGAAAACACGGCATCCCTGCTAATGTATTTGCTCCCTATCTTTGCATGGAGAGTTGGTCTTGATGTAGAGGTGGACTCTCGGGATAGCGTGGGATATCCCTTCCATTTTGGCCTCATCTTGAGAGCTTTTTTTGAGCTTGAGAGTTGATTTGAGAGAAAACCGGTGGCACCATCGTGTTTCTCGCGAACTTTTACACAAGAATCAATCGTAAAATGGCAAATTCCTCACACATGCAACATCTCCATTCCGTGCGCTAAAAAAACATTAATTTGTTCATGTTTTCTCTGTCGGAGGATATTCGGCAACGCTGGAAAGTGCAGAGAATGAGCACGAAAGTCTCAGCGATGGCGCCGCTGCTGGGAGCGGGGTTTTTTATTTTTGAAATAATTAATTATTATTGCGGCATTGGGCATTATCGGGCATTGTTATTAGATATTTAATTGTGGGTTATTGTGCGAGTTAATCATCACTCCGTCTTGAATTTTTCTCCTCCCGCCGCGGCCGCCATTTTCTTGCTTCCATTGTCTTCGAATCCGCTCAACAGAGCTTTTCCATTCCTTTTCGTCATCTCTTTCAATTTCAAGCTGAAGCGTCCCCGATTTCTCTATCCTCTTCACCATTCAATCCTTTCTCCTTCCTCTTTTTCATCCTTCTCCATCCTATCAATCTTGTGCTCCTTCGTCTGTTCCTCCATCTCCATCTTACTTCTTTTCCCTTTTCTTCACCTTCCTCCTCTCCTCTTTCGTTTCATTCATCTATATCATTCCAGGGCCTTTGCGACTCACGCAAACAGCGAAGTTGGGGCTCCCTTCCCTTTTTCCAGAGCCCAGACCAATGAATGGAGGGATGAAGAAGAAGAAGGAGAGGAAAAAGAAAAAGAAAAAGAAAAAGAGAAAAAGCGGCGAAGAAAACTTTGCTAAAACTAAAAGACAAGCGTTAATCTATTGGCAGCTATCGTCCACATCACACATTCGCCTTCAATTCGCCGAATAGGCAAAATCATACCGGAGAGCGCGTTTAGTTGCCTATCCGAAAAACAAACTTTCATCGCTCCATCAGATTTGATTATCGATAAACAACGTTCTGAACCCATTGATAGATATTGGCCTAGTTTTTGTGCCTCACTTACCTTTCTTTGGCATGGCGCGTCTTTCTTTAAGTTTCATTCTTTTATGGGTAATATTTTATCACTTAAACTAGCAAAATTGCAGTCTGGAAGTATCCGCCTAGGTACGACACATTTTCAAAACGAAGTCGGTAATTTGTGGTTTTCACTTGAAGTTTGTTGTCTTGGATAGACTTAGCCTATTGAAAATTTAGTCGAATCATTGATGGGAAGTAAAATGAATATTATTTTAGAACGTTGAGGTAATAATTATTTTGAAGTTGATCAAATGCGGTCATTTAGATGAAAGAGCGTAGAAAATAATTAATGCAGACCGAAGAGAACGAGAGAACTTGTGAATTTTTTCCTTCGACTTTCCATTTCATTTAAATAAACATTAGGACAAAAAGTATTAAGTATACTTAAAATGACTTGAAATTCTAAACATTTTTTGTTGGTCCTTCTGTGTGTCCCTCTTCAGCTGTAGGGTGGCCATCAAACAACTTGCTTCCACCAATAAGATCGCTCCATTTTCCCTTGGTGCGCTCTGACTATCAATTTCAATGATCAGACCGTTGATAATTAAAATCCAAAGGTATTACACACACGGAATTTGCGTGCTTCAAAGCTCATGTGCCTCCAATTGAATCCCTTAGAAGTATCGACTCAAGCTACATAAATCGGTTCCAGTTCGAGCTTGAATCGATATTTTTAATGGATTTGAATTGAGGAATAACAATGCTCAGTGCTGCCAACTCGAGAGCAAATCGGACTTATTTGCGCTGAAAGGCACTAGGTGTAAATGAATAAAATCAAAAGGAGCTATGTAGCACACCAACTCTTTTCCCATGGTTTCTTTTGATTTTATTCATACATAATTTGTTTTAGCATAAAGTCGTCCGATTGACTCTTGTCCCCGACATAGGTGAACCAACCTCTCACTAATCCATGACGTAGGCAATCGATACCAGGTTGGATATCTCAAGGCGGGGGGGGGGGGGGGATTTGGAGTTGGCGGGAGGGGGGGGGGACCCAATTTTGGTAACTCCCCGGGAGTATCAATACTATCGCCTCATTATTCATTGAAACTCCGGTTGCTCCTTTGTTTCCATTCTCCCGCGGGTTTGGCCACCCCCCCCCCCCCCCCCCCCTACTGCCGCGCTACGGATAAACGTCGTGCGCACAATTGAGATTGCCGAATTCCTCTCGATAAATCGTCAATTCCTTGGTAATTGTTTCCAAAAAGAGTGGGAAATGAACGAGAAGGGTTTGAAAATACTCGGTTCTAGTAGGTGGGTATGATACGGCTCTTTCTTCTTTCTACTTCCGGCTCTCTCTTCGTTTTATTTATATTATTCCACTATTCTATTACTCTACGATCTGAGTCTTTGAGCCAGCAGGCCGATTATTGAAATTGATGGGCAAAGCTATAAACAAAGAAGACAAAAGGGATATGGAGGGATCCTATTGGTGGAAGCGGGTAGTTGCAATGGACAAATGAGGTAGGTAATAGACTAATTAAAGGCAACTCGCGAGAGACCCTATAGTTAGTCCATCATTTTCTCCAGGAACCACCCATTTCACCCAATAGGATCGCTCCATACTCCCTATGTCTTCTTTGTCTATCAATTTCAATAATCGGTCCGCAGGGCGCATAACACTGTCCTCAGTTTAACCTACTGTGGGCTGATTAGTGGAATTGATAGACAAAGCTATAGATGATGACGACAAAGGGAAAAGGTACGGTTCCTATTGAAACGGGTGGTTGTCCGCTACAATTTAATTTTGGATATCCCTGATATTTCAAATGAAATTTCCTGATTTTTGGAGCGAATAAATTGACATTTGTTCGACTTTACGAAGCAGCGACGACAGTGAAACTCCAAAACCACCCATCTCGTTTGCGGTGTTTAAGAAACTCCGCTTCTGTTTTATATTCGACGTAATTCTGCCAAATGGAACTATGCGCATTATGACGTGGGCCACGTCATGCATATATTCTTATGGGTCTCAGGACTCATGTCTTAATGTACGTAGTTCCGTTGGCAGAAATACGCCCAATTTTTTAAATGAGAACATGGAACATATGTATGTATCATCAGTTTTGTAATTTTTTTCAGAACTCGCTGCGCACGGAGAGGAAAAATCGCAGGTTTTTTTTTAAAATTGAAGTTGAGTAGTTGCCCATTTAAAAGATAAAGAATGGGAGGATGTCTGCAACGCCGCGAATCGAGATACGTGGTTTGGGAGTTTTACTGTCGATATGTAATGAATAGAATCAGATGATTGACTTTGGCGTGTGCTAAACTGAAAAATGTGAAAGATGCTGTGTTTTCAGTGGAAAAATGCTTGGTGCACTCGGAATTACCTGACCCATGACGGGTTTTCTTCACATTCCTGATGACATGAAAATATTTCCTGAAATTTTCCTGTTTTCACCGGGGGTAGCTACCTTTTCTGTCCATTGCGACCACCCGCTTCCACCTTTAGGATCGCTTTATTCAGGGTTGCCACAGAATTCGGAAAATGAAATTCCCTGACGATTGAAGATATGGCAAATGGCTAGGAAAGACGTAATTGAAAATGGTTTTTAGGCAAAATTTGTAGTTCGAAACCTCAAACTCATTTTAGAAAGCAAATAAAGAAGATTTAACACATTTTTCCTGACATTTTCGTCACTTTCCCTGACATTTCCCGGTTTTACCTGACTTTGGCAACCCTGTTTATTTTCACGTCGTCCTCTGTGTCTATTGGTTTGCCTACCAATTTCAATGATCTTAAAGAACGACTATAAGTACGATCGTAGTGGCTGTCACGCGCCAACGAACAATCAGACGAGAAAATTGATGAAAAAGTGATCTGAATACCTACAGAGACCGACTAGAAATAAACGAGGCGTCGGAAGAGGAGGGGAGGGGGGGGGGGTTAAAAAGAAAACGGGGCCTGCTCAAAATTCAACATTGCGTCGGAATGTTTAAAACATTTCTTTATTATTATTTAGCGGATTCGAGCGGCGGTGTCATAGGTTAGCGCTTGAGCTCTTGAAAAATGGCCTGACGTTTCTCACCTTTCTTTTTTATCCGGAATAAGGGCGCCATATTTTAGATATTAAAAAAGAGAATTTGAAATTCTAATGGGAGCGCGAGCGGTGTCGCCGCGGTTGGGACACCACGACGACGACGACCATACTACCGAGCTAATGAGAAAGAACACCGTATGAGCCTCCAGACGTTGCCAAAGTTCCTCCAATAAAAACCGAATTTACTCAAAAAATTGTGAGTATTCGTCTCTAAAATTGTCTCACAATATTTTACGCAGTTTCATCTAAAATATATGAAAGCTTCAAGGAAGTATATGCATAAATATCGTCAAAAATACATGTTTTGTCGAAGGAAATTTGGCAACTCTCGGATGTTGATACGGCGTTGTTCCAATGGGTATCGACTCGGGTCCAACGTAAATGCATTCATTTATCGGGCGGCGTTGACCGCAAGGAGCACAGAGCATGGACAGGGGCCACCTCCCTGCTTGCGCAATTATGAATTAACCTCCTATTGTTCGGCCATTCCGCCACTCATACCAGCCTCCGTTAACAGTTGATTACGCACTTGCGCCGGCCCGATAATCTCACTCAAATGTCCACTTCGGCTTTCTTCCCTTTCGTCAGGACGGGAGACAAAAGAAGAGAAAGAGGAAGGGGAAGGAGAAGAAGAAGAATGATCCAGGGTGTCTGGTTTTTTTTCCATTTTGGAAAATCCTTACGAAATCCTGATTTCTCAAGATTTTTGACAACTAAATCCTGATTTCATAATTTTTCTAAATCCTGATCAAATCCTGATTTTTGGCGGAGAAAAATTAAAATTTCTGCAAAAGCGAATGCGAAAGCATAAAAAAATCCGATCGGACAGCCGACTTTTCTAAAATCCAGATTTTGCGACCGATTTTTCCTCAAATCCTGATGAAATTGGGATTAAATCCTGATTCACCTCAAATCCTGATAGAATCGAGAAAATCGGGAAAATCCTGATGCTAGAGGCTAGGCACCCTGGATTCATTTCAGAATGAGAGAGATGGAAATAATGTTATAATGTTATGACTAAATGTTATCAATGTAATCGGGCGAGGCAAAAGTTCAGTTCGGGGGTCAACGCTTTTTTTCGGCTGGTGGTGTGGTGATGACTGGTGAGATTCTTGATAATGATGATTAATAGATGTTCAGGTGAAGAACTTTGCTATGGGAGATTTTTTGGAATTTGGTTAGAATGCGGGTGAACCCATTGCTCAACCCGATGGTCATCAATCGGCCGACCACATTCTGCCATTGGGAACTATAATTTCTGGCTCAGTTTAGAAACAACGTATGTGCCATTAGTTTTCCTATGGGCATAAGTGTTTTAGCAGATGAACTAGCAGTTATAGTTCCGAATTGCTGAATGTAGTCTAAGCTTATCTGAGCCTTGACTTCCGAACGTAACTTTGACACACTGAGGAAGTTAAGGAGATTGATACAAAAGAACACATTGTTTGACTTATGTACAGAAATATATTTAAACTTAACAGCAACTATGAGTTTGATTCACGAGTAAAGGAAGAACCGATCGATTCCCGAAAGACTTTGATTGTGATGGTTGGGCACAAAAGGATCTCGCTCACTGCCAACGGCGTGGCAAGCGAGGCAACTTACCAACTACGAAACATGGATAGTGCCTAACAACTAAATATACTTATCTTCCTAAGCTTAAGAAAAAATTTTAAAAAAACGATAGAAGGAGGGTACAAATTTACTCAATTCAGACTTACGAGAACTAGCCATCATATTTTGAGCTTGGCAGGCTTCAGTGCGTCAGTTATAGAAATTAATAAACAGAGCGATTAAAAGAGAAGACGATGGGAAAATGGTCGTATTTCTGCCAAACGGAACTATGTGCACTAAGACATGAGCCCTGAGACCCATGAGAATATATGTATAGCAGGCTCACTGCATTATGCACTCAGTTCCGTTTGGCAGAAATACGTCCAAATGGAGTCATCCTACTGATGAAAGCGGGTGGTTGCACTTGATAAGTGCACTGGCAACCCACGAGAGGCCATCGATACCATTTTCCCTTAATCTATGACAGCCACCCGTTTTCACCAATAGGATCGCTCCATTTTGCCGTCGTCTTTTTCGTCTATCGCGTTGTCTAGCAGACCAATAATCAACCTGCAATTGTGAGGAATGTTACAGTTTTGAGATCAAGGCAGAGAATAAAGATAAAGCACGCCTTTTCAGTCATGTTATCGATAGAGTTGGAATTTTTCCTGAGATTCAACGACTCAAGGGCCGAAGTATGTAAAATACATAGTGCGTATACAGCTCACAAATACACGTGGGGTGAAACTGCTGGAAATTTCAGCTTGGTAATACATAAAAAGATTAAACGATGAATACAATGATTTCATGAGGCGATTGACAAATACACATTGCATTCGGACAGAACGGTTCCTGAATTCTGAATAGAAAGTTATATTTTTAAAATTTCAAGATTTCAACATTAGCAGTAGAACATTTGAAGTATGTTGATCAAATTGAAATATTTTAGTTTTGAAAGTTGTAAAAATGTTAGATTTGATCGGGTAAGACAAGCACTTTGTATGATGGATCACTCCGAGTATCAACATTGGAAATAAAAGTAATAATTTTTATCTGGATAAAAGTTGGTGCGAGACCCATTTTTTGAGATCTTCACAGGGGCAAAAATGGGTCTACAAATTACAGCTGAATCAGTGTAACCAGGTAGAGACTCTAATTTCGAAGCGATCATTATCATAATTTAATGTAATTTGTTTTCGTGGTAAAACGTGTGTGAAAACTTGGATAGTTTATTTACAGCTACAAATTAATTTTACACACTAATGTACATTTTTTCAGTCAACAAAATTTAACTGTATGTAAATTTTCTGGCAAATTTTGATTCGAGTATCAATTTCTTAGTTCAATTTTGATTTAATCTCAAGGTAACAAAGTCGAAGAGATATAATTTTCAAGTCACTTACATCAATGGCAACAAAAAAAAGAAGAGAAAAATACACTATATATTAGAGGCACGATTCTTTTGAGCAATTTAAAGGACACTTACAAAGGTAATTTTTGTCAAATGTTGACAGATTTAATTAAACACTAAGTAAATAGGTAAGATTCACAAGCAAAATTCCCTGGATACTTTTTTTCTAAATTTCTAAAAAAGGAAAGAAAAAGAGACAGAAAAAAAATATAATTCGATGAAACTTAGCTCACTGAAATTTTCATGGAATTTAATTAAAATAATTTAATACAAAAATCGCCACTCTTTATCGTAAAACTTTCAGTGGGTAAGACAGGGTGGTATAAAAGAAATTATTCACCTTGAACATGTTTTGAACGAATTCGAATATCGAACAACGCCGCAGCACGTGTTCAATATTTCTTAGAGGGACGTATTTTCCAAACATCTTCATTTTAAGGCCCCCTCGAAAATAATGAACACGCGTTTCGGCGTTATTCGATTTTCAAATTCGTTCAGAGGATATTCAAGGTGGAATCTTTCTTCTGAAATATCCTGTAGACCCTCGATGCAGCTACAATGGAGAACATGAAAAATAAGAATTTGAAATTTCATGAAATTTTCCCATGAAATTTCAACGAACCGTTGAAAAATTAAAAAAGGCTATCTTTCATGAAACTAGCAAAACCTTTAAAATTCGGTTGAAATTTCGAATGAAATTTAACGTATATAGTATGAACGCAACTCCAAACTTGAGTCGGTTGAATGAAAGAAATCACAAGAATTCGAGTCAATTTATAGCCCAGTTTTCATTTCGAAGACAGTAATAGTGGAATATTTCTTACTGCGAGCAATCACCGAAAATTTAAAGTCTACTGAAACTCATATTTCGGAAGTGTGTAGCACACCCGTTTCCTGTGATAACCCCACGATGGGAGCACGTGGACTAAAATAAGTATGAGTCTTGAAGTAGAGCAAAATAATATGTTTAATAAGACGAGCGCAATGAGTAATAAAATCCGAACGGGATGGGAAGGAGGGGGGAGGCCCTGTCGGACAAAGACCGGCCTGGGATGATGTATATCAATTACAGTTTTGGCACATCTTCCTCTTAAGAATAATTACGTTTTCAAAGAGCTGAGACTGGAATATTTCAACTAGGCGTTCCGCGGAAGTGGGGAGGGGGGGGGGGGTCGTCGTATTTATTCTGGGCATTGAATATCATTAAACACAAAGATTGCCGGGTTGTGTGAAAAAACCCGGATATTTAACATCGAGTTACCAGGGGGAATGTGGTAAATTTTCAGCAGCATCTAGCAACGATCGACCCATTGCTATGATGCGGATTTATCGATCGAAGAAATCGAAACATCGAATTCGAAGAGCCTGTGAGCAGCAATTCGAATTGAACACACAGTATTATTATTTTTGGGGGGACTTGTTCAGCAGAAATTTCGAGGAGACTCGAGTTTCGCACATTTTGAGGGGCCACAATCATTCAGACTCGCAATTACACAAATTTTCATTTTCCCACGGAGTTTGATTATTTCACGAGAGAAAATTAAGAAAAACTGGGATGCGTCAGAATAGGCAGACGCAACTGGGACGTTTTCAATGTGCGTCCGTAAAAGGGGGTAATGGGAGGGGGGGGGGGGCAGAAAGGCACGGACATCAAGGTAGGACTCTCCAGCTTACAACAGAGGGGTTCAAATGCTTCCAGAGAAAAACATGTTAGAACTAAGACGCACAGCTGCCAGATTTCGCTGAAAATCAGCAGAATTCCCGTAAAACTCAACATGTGAAATGCTGATTTTTAGCACAATCTGGCAACAGTGCTAAGACGTCTCAGGAACAATTCTCTGCCGTTTTTGGAAAAACTTGTTTAAACACACTTTCGGGAGTAACAAAAACGTGAGGAAAGGAAATTAAATAGACCAAGTAAACAAAGCATGCCGTCCCTATGTTCCGCGAGAGGGGGAGTTAGGGGAAATTGGGGAAAATGAGAAAAAACAGAAATATTCAGGTAAAAGAATGGAAATTGTTTCTGCTTGATGAAATGGAACTTCATAGTGAGAGTCGTACTGCCGTGTTATGGAAGAACGTCGTGTGAGCCTCTAGACGTTGCCTTATCTCCTTCGTTGAAAACCGAATTTACTCCGAAAATTATGAATATTTTGCTTGAACTTTTTTAAACAATTTTGTCGGCGATTTTATCCGAAATATCTGACAATTTAAAGGGGAAATAAACGGAAGTTTCTTCAAAAATACATGTTTTATCCGGTGAAATCTGACAAATTTCGAATGTTGATGCGGCGTTTTTCCTCAACACGGCAGCGTAACTGAAGGGATGCATTGGGTTAAATACCCTGCTCAATGCCACGACAGAGTAGGATAACATAGAGTTTCTTTATAGACAGAGTATGGCCATTTCTGCGCCGGTTTTTCATTGGTGGTGTGAAAATAGGCTGACACGATGTTCTTACGGCCGTAAATAAACAAACAAGATGGCTGTTATCAGCAATCAAGTTTGAGGTTATGCACATCTTACATCCTCCTGTGATTAAGGCGAAAGGCGATTTAACAGAGTTTTCATGTGTTTATCATGTGTTGTTTGTAGATATGCTACTTTAAATTAATACTACTGTTAAATTGAAATTTTTGTCAAATTTTAGTTTCTTACTGATGTTTCGGTGGGTCGCCATCTTGTTTGTTTATTTACGGCCGTAAGAGCATCATGAAGCCTAAAAACTCGTTAACCAATCAGGAACCGGCACAGTTTTCCATAGTAAAATGACACGAATGGCCAAACTCTGTCTATAAAGGTACTCTAGGATAACATTGGGCGCGTTTTCGAGAATAAGTATGAAAATGAGGTGAGTGAAGGGAAGCGTTGGACCGAAATTGAACATCTGATTTGACATTCATTTTTGCGCCTGATTTCGGCCCAGCCGCGGGGCCGAAACTGGAGGAGTGAGGGGGCACGGGGCACTGACCAATTTTCAAACTGGGTCGGGTTATTCCCTCACAAAAGCGCTAAAAAACATTTTTCTCGTCTCGGAAACTCTTAAGCGCCTTCAAAAATTCACTACTCTAAAAAGTAGCATCTTCCTCTTGAGCTCCATATAAATTCACGAAATAATCGTAAATTGAAACAGAGTAAGTGCCTAACCCAAAAACCCCACATTTACCTGTATTTTGCAAACCAAAAAGGTGAACAAAAAAATCAAGATTTTGAAAGTTAGCAACTTATTCTGACGCTTATGATCATTATATTTATGTGCGTAGATTTTACATTTTCCGGAGAAACCAAGAAGAAAACCTTTAAAAGATTGAAAATCAGAGGAGTTGTGGACTGACCCAGGGCTCACGGTAGGATGTGGGGGCTTGACGATTTTGGAACTGGTGACTCGCATCTTCTGGTCCCTAAAGTCCAAAAATACAGAATGTTACTACATTCAAACTTTTTGTTAGCAAAAGTTCCATGCAGACAAGTTTTTACGTAATACAGGGTTGCCACAGAATTTAAAAAATGAAATTCCCTGACGTTTCACTGATTTCCCTGACACATTTTGGTGGAATTCCCTGACAATTGAAGATGCAACGGATGGCTAAGACGGCATAATTGAAAATCGTTTTCAGGCAAAATTGCTTGTTCAAAATCTCAAACCCATATTCTAGAAAGCAAATGAAGGGGATTTAACAAATATTCCCTGACATTATCGTCATTCTCCCTGACATTTCCCGGTTTTCCCGGTATTCTCTGACTGTGGCAACCCTGAATTTGGGATAAGACAATAAGAAATGGCCTACGTTTTGCGATTAAGAACTACTATTTCTGTCTCTGTTTAAAAACAACGTATGCACCATTAGTTTCCACATGCAGACAAGTTTTTACGTATTGCAGTTCACATGAAACGTTCTTGGCGAGACCAGTGCGATGGTGCACAGCGACAACGCAGTTGCAAGGTACACCGTCCGGGGGGGAAGCACATGCAGTATCGGATTCGACCAGCGAAACGCGATCAAGATTGGAATATGATAATGGATTCTAAATTTGTAGACATAATTGCGAGCGATACCAGTTTCGGATTGTTCGCTTTATCCTGCGCGTACACCGTACACACACATGCACACGTACACGCGCGCGCGGGCAGTGATAATGACGAAGCAATACCCACTCGCGCGCACATTAGAATACCAGCCCCCTGCACTCCCCCTCCCCCAGCCAGAATTAGTCCCGTCTGCAGAGGAGTGGGGAGCTCCTAGCACGTTCGCTCCTATGATAATCACCCGGCTCCTCATAACGTTCCCTAATTGCGGTCGACGTGGTTCGATACGTCAATACCGTCTTCGATATATTATCGAAAAATGCGTGGCTCCGTTGCAGCGTTTCGAAATCCGCGAGTATTTGTATTTTTTTTTTTCGATCGCAACCAAGAAAAGTATCTCCTCGAAGTTTTCGGAGGATGGAATGGATACCTAATCGAGGGGCAGAGCAAGTCCAAAGAAACTACATTCGTTGTTCTTTTTAAAAAAAGGGACACGTGAGTAAAGATTTGCAGCGTCAAAATTGAAGTTAGGCATTTTTCGATTTTGAACACCAATATGTGACCGGGCACAGGTCCGAGGGATTAAAAATTCCTGAAAATCACGAAAAGTCACAAGGGGGGGGGGGGGGGCGTGGCGGCGCGGCGGCTGGTTATTGAAATCTATAGATAAAGAAGACAAAAGAAAATTTGAGCGATCCTATTCGTAGAAGCGGGTGGTTGCACTGGACAAAGGAGGTAAGTAATAGACAAACTAACGGCAACCCACGAGAAACCATGTAGGTAGTCTACCATTCCCCCTTAGTCTATAACAACGACCCGTTCCCACCAATAAGATCGCTCCATTTTTTCTTTGTCTCCTTTGAGTATCGCTTTGACTATCAATGTCAATGATAAGCCCGTTGACCCTCTAGATACTCTCCTTCCCTGGCTACACCACTGGTTTTCTTCAGTTATGGTACACTTCCTCAAGTTTTTTTAGGCTAAAAAATTGTCATCGCTAACTAGGCCAGCTTTGGGTCTATGTTCAGTTATTGAAGCGAGACTCGAAACGCGATGGATCGATGGTGGGCGATCCCCTGGAAACTAAGGCGAACTTTCCGGGATCCCTTAATCCTGGGCGAGTAAATCCCCGCAAGAACGCTTAACAGCGGCCGTTGTGCTACGGGAGAGCACTGTACGTGTCTCCCAATGTTGTTGAATCTCTCGGGATAAAAGATTTAAACTTGATACTGCCAATTTCTGAGAGAATTTCATGGAGGAGGAGGGAGGTGTATCGGTCAAAGAACTCTTAAGATAAAATTATCCCTTTGCTATAATTTTATCTCACATTGAAGACATTTTTCACTATCGGTCTGACGGAGGGTCGGGTCCGAAATTGGGATTTCAGATGTTATGGGGCCCTTAAAGATTAGAAGTTAGTGATCTCGATGACCTTCTGGAAACCTGCGACCGGCGAAAGGATCGGTTACATCTTTCGGGGGCCCTTACAGCCCGGAATACGAAATTAGTTTCTTTTTGGAGGAGGATAATTCGATAAGGGGTGAGACTAGAATTTGTGGTGCCCTGTGTCCGTAAATCAGTGCAATGAAGGACTTGAGACTGGAATTTTGATTAACTTCAGGAATGATAATTAATTTGTGCGACCCCTCAAAAACTACAACTCTTTCCACAGGGGCTCCGAGGCTTCTAAATCAGTATTTTTTGCTCTGCTGAGACCCTTCGTTTTTCTGAAAACTTGAACCGCCTTCAATTTACAAAATGTACAACCCGCGATGTGCGGGCCCTTCAACTCGCCAGCACTCCGAGCCCCTAAGCGCTGTTCCGGCCCTGTTCACGTCGAAGGTCACAGATTCTCAGCCCGACTAGAGTCCCTTTATACTGAGAGTCAAGACAATTCGGCTCATGGATGTCACAAACGGGAATAAAGATTACACAAATTGAACGTTTTCGTAATCTTTGATCGGCTCATTCTTAAATTCCTTTCTCCGTTCCTTCTTTCATTCCGTTTGTTCCTTGTCGAACCCGAAATTCCTCGGTCCATTACAGATTATAATCTTTGCAATTGGTGAAAATGTAATCTTTATTCCCGTTTGTGACATTGTGGAGGCCTAAAATACGGGAACCAATCAGAAATGGATTCAGATTGTCTTGACTCTCAGTATAAAGGGACTCTAAGCCCGACCAACGTCGGATGTAAAGAGTTCCGCCATGCATTTCCCGGCAGTGGCGAGGCGTGAATGGTCGATCATTATCGATATTTCCCCATTTGAAGCTACAGTAAAAGATCGAATATTAAGGTGTTCGTTGCGAACACCCTGTTCATCGATCCTTCTCCATAGATTTAAACGGCAGATCAATCGATATATCGCATGGCCACTGTTTCCCGGGTGACGAAGATGGCGACGGAGCCGGCTCCAACAACCAAAATCCGATCGATACTCACTCCTCCGCATCATGAGCAAATATTTAAACAAGATAGTAAGATTTGTCGAGTAAAAAAGGTATATTAATTCCCCCGATAGGACTGGCAAATAAGATAAATATCTCTGGCTAAAATTTGTACGGGTAACTAAGAACGCTACATGGTTTCCATCTTGCTCAGATCGTTCCACCACTTGGCTTCGTCGATTACAATGTAAAAGTTCGTCGTCAGTAGCGGCAGCTTTATGGCGACCCCTCCCCCTCATCTAGAGATTTTCCCCCTAAAAAATAAGATATGGTACCATGAAAACAAGCAAAAATTGCGTTCTCCATCGGTATTTCATTTTTAAAAAAATTACCTACGGAAGATCTCCTCGTAGCAACCCCCCCCCCTCTCGTATTCCCCAATTTTAGACCCCTTCCCCCAAAGTTTCTGTTCACGCTCCGCCACTTTTTGTCTAGGGGTTATTGTATTGTCACGCAACGAATTAGTGAAAGTTCCCACAGTTTTTAAATCACCTACGGATAAATTGGATATTAATTGATAAATTGATATATTGATGGATTGATAATTGATAAATCAAATGAAGGGGAAACGCTGAGTAGTCTGGGATAAGAGTTGAGGAGAGTGCTTCCATGAAAATTCAGCGGCTCGTTCAAGAGAAACATTCAAATTGAAATTCGTACATCCTAAGTTTAACGATCCAGGACATTATGCGTTTCGGAAAGTTGTACAAATTCTCGACTTTCAAACATCACATTTCCGTCAATCTTAGAAGTTGACAACATTACATTGAAATTTCAAAGTCTCAAAAATTACAAAATACGAAAAGTTCGAAATTCTCGGAGCATTCCAGAAATGAAACTTAATTTGTCAAAATAGAAAAAATTCATTCTTCAACATCACATTCTGAACAAGACAATTTAAAATGTTCAAAACAACGAAAGATCAAAATATTACGACACAATTTTTAAATTTGCCGACATCAAAACTTAGAAATTTTGAAATCGAAGAATCAAAAAGTCGAAGGTTTAAAATTTTTTTAGATTACCTAAATTTTGTGGAATTTTTACGGACTTTTAAATACTTTCCGAGATGTGTTATAACAGCATTATAATGTTAAACTGAAGAAAATAAAGAATCGGAACTTTTAACATTTTCGAACATCGAAATTTAGAAAGTTTCGAATCTAAATATCGGAAGGTGCCAAAAAGTTTAGAGCAACTGAATTATTTGAAATTTTTGAAAATTTAAAACTTTTCGAGATGAAGAAATAGCACTGGATTGTAGAATGAGAAAAATCACAGACTCTGGACATACTATAGTTACATCATTTACAACGCAACTTATAGAATTTTAAGAACATGATTAAGAGAGACAAGAAATGCAGTCATCATTAATTAAATACTAATTGGAAACTACATACATACACTTAAAACTAACACGTAAACAAAACAAGGAACGGTGAGCGATTGATACAACGCAAGGCATATTTTTTCAAGAAGGAGGTACTTACTATAATACTTTTCTCCTCGCCTCTCAGTATAGTAAATTGGTAATAAAACTATAATATACAGTCTATGGGTGAGCAACTTCAAGTGAAATGGTAGGTACTTCTGTAAGTATTAAAATACATTAATATTAAAGCGTTTAATTTAATTGATTTCGTTCACATGTTTCCTACGATTTATTCTGGTAAAAAAAAGTAAACGCACACATTTTCAGATGAATGATATCTGATTTAATCCTGCCGTTATATCATTCAGGAGCGCATCATTTTTCAAAAAATTGTCAATGCTGCATATCTACACTACAGTGCTGATATTAAAGGAAACAAGATTTAGAAGATCGATTCCTTCATTTATTTGATATTGCTTGAAGTACATATATTTTTTTTATTTAAAACACGATATTCAGTTCTGGTAGGTTGAAAATTTAAATCTAATTATTCTCCTTTACGATTAAAAAGAAATCACCGAGTTAAAATGGACAACGGATGAGTATTTTCAGATTCGAACGTAAAAAGTTACAATATCTTCGCTTACACAAAACTGGGATGTTTTTCAACTCATCACAGAAAACGTATGACTCTAAATTAAAATGGAAAAAAGGAACAAAAACTAAATCTATAAGCACTCGGGTACAGCTCCGCCTAACTCACCGTATTATTTCTAAAAGCGTAAACGGGAAGGATAATTTTTGTAGTTACATTTCTTTTTCTTTTTTTTCTTTACCTATATTTTTCTTGCACAAACTAAAACATTGCGTACAACACCAAATTCGTCAAATTTTGCACACTATTTCCGTCCCTTTACCCCTTATATTGAAGGAGATCAGAATTCGGAGTTCCAAGATAATGCTAGTGGAGATCAAAGGTGAAAACAGCAGTTGCATCTCGAAATAATCAAACAATTCTAGAGCATCTTAACATTTTTAGGAACATTTTGAACACCTAATTGAAACTTGTTAAAAAAAATTAGGCACCTAGATGCATTTGTGCGAACCTTTAAATGTTAACTCGAGGGGGAACTCGAGTAAATCAGTACACCTTCGGGCACTTCCGAACATTAAAAAAACACTTATTTCTTCTTGAAACTTAGATAACAACCCCGTACACCTTGAAATTACCACCAGAAACTTGTGTGCATCATGCAACAATTAAGTGGGCCTTGAAAATTTCGGGAAACTATTGTGCACCTTGAAATGTCCAGAAAACTTGAACGCACCATAAAAATTTCAGAGAATTGGTTTGTACCTCGAAACTATCAAAAGCCCGAGTGCACCTTAGAACTTTCAGAAAATTTGTGTGCGCTTGGTAACATTTCCAGATCATAAGTGCACCTAAAAACATTTCGACAAACCTTGAAAATTTCAGAGAACTAATTTGAGCATTGAGACTTCTGGAAAACTTGAAGGCACCAGTGGCGATTTCACAAGGTGGCAAGACTGTTTTCCCTCCATTTAAATCCATTAAAAATATCGATTACGATGATACAAGCTGCCTCACCAAAAATCGATTGTTTACACTTAAATGGAGGAAAAACAATGTTGCCAAGTTTCAAGAATCGCCACTGCAGCGCACTGGGAAACTTTCAGGAAATTTGTTTGCACCTTGAACCTTCCAGAAGACCTGTGTGCACCATGAAACTTTTCCAAAACGTGTATACTTTGAAACTTGAGTGGAAGTTGGAACTACAGTAGAGTCTCGATTATCCGCGCCTCGGTTATCCGCGATTCGGATTATCCGCGGTCTGTGGAGCGGACTTTTTTTTAAAATTTTTCTATTTCTTTTGAAAGCGATCGGGACCGAACGGAGAAATTCGGGGTCATTCCTCTCCTCACCAACGGCAGCCGAAAACGGCTCAAATCCATGGCTCAGTTTTCCACCAAGAAATTCGTCAAGAAATGAAGTTTAATTTGTTTAACAGGTACCGTTTATTGATTCTTAGTTAATAATTATATTCTTTTCTAACGCATGGTAAGTGTCTTTAATGATTCCTTTAAAATACAGTCTTACCGATGACTTTTTCCGGCCGTCTTGAGTAGATTCGGATTATCCGCAGTATCTCCGGTCCCAATAATCGCGGATGATCGAGGCTCTACCGTATTGCGAAAGCTGTTGGGACGTTGAAAGCTTCAGTCCAACTTAAAATACCCGGCGGCGTACATCTCGGAATTGGCCTTGGTCTCGATCTGCGAGTCGGCGAAGACGACTCTATCCTCTCTCTTCTTCTTGGTCGAGTAGTTGATGGCGAGGGGCTCCAAATCGAAGTAGAGCTTCCTGGGCGGGCCCCCTCCGGCGGTGGGCCCCAAGAGGCCCTCGGCGTTGTTTTCGTCGATCTCCGAGGGGCCCGGCGACCCCTGCGAGCCTGGAGGACACCGCGAGTCGAAATACAGGGACACGATACAGTGCTTCTTGCAGAAGGCCCACCACCAACGGAACCCGGACAGACCCTCGAAAGCGAAAGAGGGGTCCCTCCGGCGACGGAGCTCCGTGACGAAAGCCAGGACTTCGGCGAGGGACTTGCGGGTCCTCCGGTTGTAGGGCGACAGGGAGATCTCGCAGCAGAATTCCAGGATGTGCACTTCTTCCTCCGGGGTGAGGGCGAGTTTCTCGAGGATCATCATCCTCTTCGTCTTGCCGAGGATGTTGTCGTAGAGGGTCCCTTTGGGGATGCCGTAGCGGGCGGCGGCCGTGGTGAAGCGGAGTTGCTGGGTGACGACGGCCTGGATGGCCTCCTGGAGCTGTCCCTGGGACCAGGTCGGGGCCTTGAGCTTGAGGGCGGGGCCCCCGGAGCCCCCGGGGGAGGAGCCCAGCGGCGGGGAGCAGGCCAGGTCCAGTGCTGATTCCACCGCCGTCGAGTCGTCCTTCGTCAGGGCTAGCGGGGTGTCGGCATCTATAAATTGGGTTAGGAGTGAGTCACATTTAACGCATCACATTTTCCAATTAGTAACCACTACTTTCGGCTCCGTTTCCAGAAGAGCCGTTCGTAAATTACGTAACGCGCTAGAGCACTGTCGTCTTAAGACGTCGCCGTATGAGCCTTCAGACGTTGCCAAGTTTCCTCCGATGAAAACCAAATTTACTCGGAAAATGGAGATGTTGCATGTGTGAGGAATTTGCGATTGGACTGTTGATTCTTATGTAAAAGTTCTCAATTTCACCAAAAGCTCTGAAAATTTCAGGGGAAAATGTTCTTAGATTTCCTTAAAAATA
Organism: Bemisia tabaci; assembly: GCF_918797505.1. Lineage (NCBI taxonomy): Eukaryota > Metazoa > Arthropoda > Insecta > Hemiptera > Aleyrodidae > Bemisia > Bemisia tabaci. The sequence goes on along the minus strand of NC_092802.1, from coordinate 42,378,052 downwards.
AACATTTCAGTGAAGGAAATTTGGAAACTTCTCGAATGTTCATACGGCGTTGTTCCTTAGCACGGTAGACTAGTGCGTTAGTTTCCTTGCGCGGGTGGGTGCTCTGATGGATGAGCCAGAATTGGACGGCGCATTTGAAGGAGGGCGTAACCGTCAAAATCAAGATTCGAAAAACATGTAAATACTTGATTTTTCAAAAATTCTACAAAGTTCTCTTCGTAAAAATCAAGCGATGTTGCACATGGCATCTGCTCCGCGAAGTAATTGGACAAGGAATAAAGACATTTCAAAACTTTGGAGGATATGCCCTTTTCCCATAGAACCGCTATGTCATGCCTAGAGTCCCTTTATACTGATAGTTAAGACAACCCCCCTCATGGAGTAACAGACGGGAATAAAGATTACACAAATTGAAAATTTTTCGTAATCTTAGATCGGCCCATTCTCAAATTCTTTTCTCCGTTCCTTCTCTCATTCCGTTTGTTCCTTGCCGAACCTGTAACTCCCCGGTACATTCCAGTTTATAACCTTTGCAATTGGTGAAAATGTAATCTTTATTCCCGTTTGTGACACTGTTGAGGCCTAAAATACGGTAACCAATCAGAAATGGATTCACATTGTCTTAACTCTCAGTATAAAGGGACTCTAGTTATGCCGTTATCAGCGGTGTTATGGCGGTCGAGCAGCATGCCTATTTGGTGAAAATATTAAAAATCATAATTTGTGCGCTTACTCGTGGTTTTCGTCATTACGGTGCGAGGTGCACCCTGCGCCGGGAAAAGTGGCTTGGAGATCGCACCCTTTCCCCACCAAAGCAGATATTCAAATGTTAAAAAAGACGTTCAGAAAGCAACTTTAGTGACATCGCTCGAATGTAAGATGAATTCATTATATGAGAATGGTATTTCGTCAAAAACTCTGTTTCTGAAAATTTGGCGGTTACGCTCACCTACAAACAACCCCCTAATTAGTAGTTCCTTATTGAAAAATATGGTCCGATTGCAAGTGCAGAGCAGCTAGAAAATGAATTAGAAGCGTTAACATGGTTGATGAAATATGGACTTTTTACAGAGGGTTAACGGAGGAAAGTGCTGATTACTCTGCCCAATCTGATAAAAATCGTCGCTCCTCTGACGTAACGGCGCGCGCACAGTGGATCGAGTCGATAGGAGAGGTCGGACAAAATTTTGAAACTTTAAACGCTTATAACTCCGTTTATACAAATCTTTGAGGTCCTAAAAGTGGTCCCACTGACTTTTTCGTGCAATTTGCTGCTGGAGGCACCCCTTAAAATTTAAAATGTGACGAAATAAACATCAAAATTTGAAATTTTAGTAAAAAGGTTCATGTGAGACCTCTCTAATTGACTCGATCCACTGTGCGGCGTATCTGCATTTCCACACGGGCCCCGGAAAGCGTGGGTTTATATACATATCGATGGTGAAACTACCAAACCACGTATCTCGGTTTGCGACGTCGCAGACTTCCTATCATACTTTATTTTTTAAATGAAAAACTACTTAACATCCAGTCTTGAAAATTTCTGTGATTTTTCCTCTTTGTGCGGAGAAAATTCCGTGAAAATTTCAAGGAATGATATTGATTTGGTCTATTTCAAAAAAATAAAATGTGAGCGTAGATTTTTAAACACCGCAAACGAGATACGTGGTTTGGTAATTTCACCGTCGATATATGGACGTATTTATGCTAAAAGTAACTATGTTCCTCGCAAAGCCTAAGCACATAGTTCCTTTTAGAATAAATACGTCCGTATGGAGGACAAGACTCACTTGGAAATCGAAACACGCCCTAACGTCAGAGCAGCGGCGATTTTGCAAGTTGGCTCTTCTGTTTTCGCCCGCTTCAAATCCATTGAAAATATCGATATTCGGCGAGGCAAGTTGCCTCACCAAGAATCGATTCTTTTGCATACATTCAAATCAAGGCAAACCAGAATTGCCAAATTTCATTGAAAATATTTAATAAACCCTCCTTGATGACTTTTCCAGAGCTCATTCAGTTAGACGAAGCGCTCGAAGTGAAAAACGTCTTGGTGCTCTGTCGTGAAGAACAGGCGGTTTGGCCTAAACACTCCTTCATACCTATGTGTAGGCAACCTTGCAGTACGTACCATGAGTCGTACTGCCCAAAGTCATGGTTATTTCCATAAATCGCATGGGATTGCCTCGCGATTCAAGGATGGTCCAAGGGACAGGATTCGGGATTCGCACCCCGAGAGATTGGGGTAAGAGCAAACTCATTTTTAGACAACACCTTGGAAAGGGTGACACCCCCCTCCCCCTAAAAACCTGCATTAAAATGCGACAGATGTAGAGTGTGAATCTTCCTGAAGGAGTATAAGAATAAGACACGCTTATGATGACAGGGAAAGTTGAGGGTGTCATTAAAAAGGAAAATGCAGAGATTTACATGAATGGAGAGTTTGAAACGCCAGAGAAAAGGGAGTTATCCACCAGTTTTGTTAAGATTAAGCACCTTTGCGATTTTGTAATACCTTTAAGTACGTCCTTAGCTTTAAACAACATATTCAAGGAACTTTCTCTGGAAAATTGGAAAATTGTCTCGACTCTGATGATCGATAAGGAGACGTCGAATGCCTTTATATTTTTCTTTGAACTGGCCTTCAATATGTTGTTAGGAAGTGTCTTCTGAGGCAGTTTATTTATTTATTATTTATTTTATTTTATTTTATTTTTTTTTTTGGTAGAAAAAAAATATGAATTTAATGAATTGTGCGCTCATTCAAAGGCGTAATTTGGTGTTGACCCGAAAAATCACAGGTAAATGAAGAAGTCGATTAAAACTTCTTAAAAAAATTGTCTCTGATGAACCTGCTTAATTGTTTTTCTTCTTTTAAATGGACACATTATTTTCACCTTAAGTAAACTTGGAGTAAAAGTTTCACCTTCTTCTGTTTTTGATATAAATGTCATTGAAGACAGAATTATATACATTTTCTTTGACTTAGAAAAAATTCCTTCGACGAAAATAATGCTGAGTCGACTGATATTCCTTGAATGCAAACCGATTGGATTTAAACTGGAAAGGCGGTTAACAACAATTCCTTTGACAGAATCGTCCCTGAGAATGGTTCTTTTACCCTGATTCTGTAGTGGACAGGAAACCAAGCCGAAGCCCAAAACAGATTGAAACGTTAAACTGTGATGTTAGTCTCACGGACACACAAACACCAACACAAAACGGGAAAACCAATAAAAAAACGGAGTTGAATGGAGGTTGCGTGGCTGATACATACCTGCCACTGGTCCGGAGGATGTGGAGGCGCAGAGCCAAGCTTGAGACGATTCTAGCTTTTTCGCCTGAAACAGAAAGAGAAAAAAATGTCAGACACATTCAAGCATAATATGCTCTTTTCGTGTCTTTTCACCATACTGTAAGCCAGGTGTCCACTTAAACAGGCTGTCCAAAAATCAGTACTTTTACAGTAGGTACATTCCCAAGAAATTCAGTACCGTCTCAGCAGAAAAATTCAGTACTTTTTCAGTACTTTCATTTGATGAAATTCGAAATGTCAAAAATTTGAATTTTTTCATCTAATTCTGACAAAAATGACAAAACAATGAGTAAAATTCCGAGCTCTCTTGAGGAATTTTCGCACTTTTTCAGTACTTCCGGACCGCTCTTAAAAAATCAGTGCTATTTCCGGACTTTCCGGAAATTCCGGACTTGTAGACACCCTGTGAGCACTACACGCTTAAATAGAGAATTTGCAGATGTCTTGAATTTTGTGATTTTATCGTTAAAATGATACCACTAGGAAAACTGAGCGCGAGGATATCCTTGGCATCAAAATTGGACAATTATTACAGAAAATATGACAAAATAACCTAATCTGCTAGAAGTACGTGTGTTTAAATGAAAAATGCCGCCACATGACGTCATGAGTCGGCACATTTTCTCACTTCTAAATCTATTTTTCTCCAATTTCTCATGTGAGAAAAAAATTGTGAAAAATACGGCGAAATCAGCTCATTAGGCACTCTCAGATGAAGCAATAAACTTTTTGTGTGCAAATTCTCCGTTCTGAAACACCTTATTAAAAACGTCCAACATATTATCACCGTGTTTTTCGCAATATTCCCCGAATTAGTTTGAAAAACGTTTTTAAAAAAAAAGAGTATCTGGATGTCCAAAGTGCGAAACCGCGTATCTCCGTTGGCAACGTTGGAGACTTCCTGTCATACTTCATGTTTGTTAAGGAAAACTAGTCAACGTACTTTCTTGGAGACTTCCTTGACTTTTCTTCTCTGTTGGAGGCATATTCTGTCAAAAATTCGTGCAATTTAAGTTGGCTTGTTTCTCCTCTACGAAATAAAATAGGAGCGGAAATTTTGAAATATCGCGAAGGAGATACGTGGTTTTGCACTTTGGCCATCGCCTTCGGGGCATCAACTTAAAGCTTCACAATAGTTTCTGTAGGATGCTTCAACAAAAAAATGTATCAAGAGAGGTAATACTTCGTAAATAAGTTGAAAACATCAACGTTTAACCGGAACAAAATTAAGATACCTCATAGTCTCTTTTCTCCAACTCTCAGAATCTGTGAGGATAAAGCAGGGATTTCTGCACAATTTCTAGAAAATTCATCGATTTCGTTCATCTAGTGGATCAACCAGGAGCACCAATTTCAACAAGAAACTGATATGGAGGTAGTAAGAACATTAATCATCGGTTTTAACAAGAATGGAGAATTCGCATGCAAATTTTTTATTGCTTCATCTGAAAGTAATTAAAGGGCTGATTTCACGTATTTTAGCGGATTAGATCATTTTCTCATATCTTCTACAAGAATTGTTCAATTCATGAACCAATTAAGGGTATCCTCGTGTTCAGTTCACTCAGTTCCACTAAAACACGAGATTCATCAAATTTCAGACACCTGTAAATTCTCTGTACTAAAGAAAATTCCCGGAAATGGTTCGTTCCGGGCTGAATCCCAAAACATTCCAAGGATTTCTACGTTTTGAACGAAACGGATTAGAGCGAAGTGAGAACAAACGTTCAAAAAGCAGAAACAGAAACACGAGGAGAGCCTGGAATCGTAGACGTAAGATAGGCGGGCTGCGTCACATCATTTTGAAGGCGTTTTAACCTGTTTCTCCGACGGGGGCTGCTTGAGACAACCGAGACGAGGCAGTAGCAGAGGCGGTAGAGAAAAGACGGGAGAAAGGTTAAAAAGAAGAAGGGTAAAAGAAGATATCGAGGAAGAAAAAGAAGAGGAAGAGAAAGAAGAGGATGAAAGAGGAAAAAGAGGAATCACCGGCTATCGATGAATCTCCGTTTGAAGTCATGATAAAGAGAAGGTTCTGAAGCTAACCCGTGACAATCGATCTTTTTCCATTGGTTTTAACGCTGGGTCAATCGATTAATCGCAAAGCGGGCCACCGTTGACCGGTGACCGCGCCGACGCCGCTTAAATTCTGAAATAAGCTCATTATCCCGGCAGAAATAATAACCTACATAGCGTTTCGCCCGCCATCATATTCCGCCATATATTCATAACCTCATTGCCAGCGCCCCCCCCCCCTCCCCCTCCCACGGCACTGGTCACAGCTCTCGTTTCCTTTTCCCGATCCCCTGTCCCCCGAGTCCGCCCAACGAACGTTTGGAAAATGATCGATAAATATCGAAACAGCTGCCTCGTCTGGTATCGATCACTGGAAGGTGTGCACCCTGACCACTACGCGGCCCTTCACTGAAAAAAATGTATGGTAGATTAAACCATTCTCTGACACAGTCATACGAGGATGGTAATATACACCAGATTCTATGCTAGTATCTACCATATTAAGGTGAGTATCACCAAAGTTTTGGGAAATACTGTTATAATTCTGGTTATTTCCACCAAATAGTAAGTATCACTGTGCAAAAAATCAAGTAGACTCATAGTACATGTTAACATACTTTTTTTCAGTGTACCATCAAAAAGCGCTTCGATCACTCTGAATTATTCTATGTAGATCAGGCTCATCTAGGGACTATTGTATATCTAAAGCCCCAAAAATTATGAACATTGGCGGGTTAGATCTTCAGAAAGAATTGCGAAAAAAAAACCCTAACATTTATGTCGATTAAATGAGAGTATTCACAACTTTATCATGATAAAAAAAGGGGGGGGGGACCTGGATCATATTTTAAAAATCGATAAAGAAGGGGCTCATTTAGAGGGTAGAACGATAAGACGAACTGTGGCAAAACATGTAAATTTAGGGGTTCAATGAGATAGTAATGAAGACTTTTTTTAGATTTGAATGGAGGTAAAACAGTGTTGTCGATTGGACGTACTTATGGTAAAAGTAACTTTATTGTTGCGCGATTTTGTACGCAAACCATTTGCAAATGGTTGCTTTTAGCATGAACACAACAAAATGAAGAAGGAGAAGAGGAGGTAGAAGGAAAAGACTTAGAGCTGTGTCCTTTCATCTACGAAACGACGCATTTTAAAAAAATGATCAGAACTTGTTGTAAATGCGTCGAAAATTTCACGGTATCCATGGTTGTTTGACGCAAGTTTGAGACGAAAGACGAAAATTGATGAAAAAAGCCTCGGAGTGCTATATAATATAAATAACGAATTTTTTTAAAAAATTAAAAAAAAAATTGAAAACTTGACAAACATCGTATGAATTTTCGAATTATAACTAAACGGAAACATTCATCGAATAGTCAGGAAAGGAATTGAAGGAAACTTTACAAAAACCGGACGGATGTTTTTTTCTGAAGAGAATTGATCATGATGAAAATTTGAAAGTTTATTGATGCATATCCGAACCCAACCTAACCTAAGAAAGGAGTTGGTAAGATGCGTCCAATATCCGGTCGGCGATAATAACGTGCATTACGTTTCATGATCTACATCTAAGATATTCATAACCTCACAGCAAGCACTACACTCATAGCTCCGTCCGACGGAGAAACGCCATAGGAACGTTTCAAGGTTGCCAAATTTCTTCCGCAAAAATTATGACCTTCGACAAAATGTATATCTATATTCCCATGCTGAAATTTTCAAACGTAAGCGGGCAGCGTTGGTATAGAATGGAGATATTGCATGTGTGAGGAATTTGCGATTTGACTATTGATTTTCATGTAAAAAATCACGAGATACACCGGATACACGATGATCCCTCTGATTTGCTCTAGAATCAACTCCCAAGCTCAAAAAACGCGCGCTAAGTTGAGGCAGTAATGGAGGGAATATCCCGCGCTATCCTGAGAGTCCACCTTTACATCAAGACAAACTTTTCATGCAAAAATAGGGTGCAAATACATTAGCAGGGTTGCCATGTTTTCAGTTTTAGAGTCCCCAAATAAAGTGGCAGCCCTGTCAATGTATTTGCTCCCTATCTTAGCATGGAGAGTTTGTCTTGATGTAGAGGTGGACTCTCAGGAAAGCGTGGGATATCCCCTCTATTACGCCCTCAACTTTTTAGGGCTTGGGAGTTGATTTCAGGGAAAACCAGTGGCACTACCGTGTTTCTCGCGAACTTTTACATTAGAATCAATAGTCAAATCGCAAATTCCTCACACATGCACCATCTCCATTCCGACACAAATTCAAAGAAAAACACGGCTGCATTTTCAGGAAATTCGCGTTTAACAAGTATAGATTTGGCAACGTTCTATAATTTATACACGGGGGGGAGGGGGGCGTTGTTTTTCACATTCCACATCGGGAGGCCGCGTTTGGTTTTTCTTACCTTCATTTCCGGTTGATTGTTTTGGTATAATATCGGCATTAGGCCGGGGCCGGGTATTTATTTAGAATTGGTGCCCTCCCCCTTCCCCTGGCCTAGCTGTCCCCCTGCATTGTCTTGGCTATGCTCGGCTCGAAGTACATGCAAATAAGGCCCCGTTAAGGCACCTTCCCAGGTTGCCACGTGTGCACACAAATGCAAAAGTTGCTACAAATAAGAATATCGCATCGTAACATAAACAAGGGGAGAGTTTCCGCGTGTCTGAAATTTGATGAATTTCGTGTTTGAGTGGAAACTACTGAGTGAACTGAATACGAGGATGCCCTTGGTTCATAAATAAAAGAATTATAGGAGACAATCTGACAAAATGATCTAATCTGCTAGAATATACATATGTGTTCTAATGGGAAACGCCGCCAGATGACGTTGATAGGCGATGCATTTTTTCACTTTTAAATCTATGTTAATATTATTTCCCTTGCCAGAAAATGCCTGCGAAATCAGCTCTATAAGTGCTCTTAGACAAGCAACAATAGATTTGTGTGCGAATTCTGGATTGGAACTGCAGCCACGTGGTGAGCGTGGATCTAAGGGCTCATTTCAGACGCTGCAGAGCACTCCTTTTCATTTGCAAAGATACGTCCAAATGAGACGGCATTTTATGGAATCCTATAAAATTCTTAGAAATTTTTCACAATAAACTTCCGACGCCACGAGTCGCGAATAAAAGGTAAAATTTCAACTTTTGTCGTCGTTGCTGTTCCTTGGTTCATTGGCCTGATTCCACCGATTTTAATTGTTAATAATAAGTTGCCAATCGTCGCGCTCTGAAATGACAAAATCTAAAGATAATTTGATGGATATATCACGAAAATGCGGTAAAATAAGGTAAGCGCAAGAGGATATCCATCGCTGAAAAAAATGTGCTTGGCTCAAGCATGATGATTCTTGATTTGCCGCCTAGAATTTTTTTTATCTTGATTTGAGCTGAATTTTTCTTGATACAAGAAAAATAATGCTTAGGGTAAGCAAAAAAGTAGGTTATACTAAGCAGAAAAATTCTTGATTAGAGGAAAAATACTTCTTGGCGGCAAATTTAAGATCCTTTTTTTTTCAGTGATACAATTCGCATTCGCTCGATAAAATTTACACAATTGGATAGAGTTCAAGAATATTATGAGGGTTATTAACATACAGACCCTTACGGAATTTTGAGAAAAATTGGACGAAAATAGGGAAAATTTGACAAAAATTTGCCAAAGATCGGACAGCTATTGGAAAATCTGAATAAATCAACGAAAACTAATACCAATTTCTTATGATTGCGATACGCCCTTGAAACGACGAAAGTTGGAAACAAATTCAACCGGAAATCTGATAACTCAACGTAGAACGTCATTCTACTCAGAGCAAAGACTTATCCACAGTGAAACAAAATCGACAGAATCTAAAGCAAGATGTACAAAAGAAAAATCTGTGTAGTTCATAAATATTCAATTACTATTTGGTACAAATTAAAAAAAAATTGGGATGGCAATTCGGAAAATTTGACGCAAATTAGATAAAAATTCAACAAACGAATCGTCAAAAATTGATGACGATTTCTCATAAATTCAATGTAATTTCAAGATGACAATAATTTGATGAAAATGCGGGGGGAAAAATTGACAAAAATCCAACCGAGAATCCAATTAGCAACTACTTTCCACGTAAAGAAAGGGAAAGAACAAAAAGCTCCAATGTCAGGGGCCTCTAGGCTTTCTTCGAGGCGGTGCGATGCCGCTCCAACAATAAGAAAGAACGTCGTCCAAACATTCAAATGTTGCCTTATTTCCTCTCTGAAAATATTTATTTTTTAGAAAAATTATCAACATTCTTCATTGAATTTTTCACACATGTTACATCAAATTATGAACTCTATTCTTCGAAAAATTGGAAGAAAAATAATCACAGATTTTCCAGAAAATTCATGATTTGTCGAGGGAAATTTGACAACGTCTGAGGCCCCATACAGCGTTTTTCCTTAGTACGACAGAGCGAGACTCGGCGACGCGATTGCCGGGGTAAACGAACGACCCACTTGCCCCCCTCTCAGCCCCCCCAAGTACCTGTATCGCACCTCGCTCTCCATGGAGTCAAACGAACTCACGTTCATACATATTTAGTTTAGTTATAAAACATAAAGCGGCAATCATGTCATGCATAATAAAATTAGTCCCCACGGCTGCGCCTAGCTTCGACGCTTCGACAAAACTCTTTCGACGTCAAAGCCCCCCCCCCCCCCCCCCCCGGTCTTCTTCCGCTCATGAGCTATTCATCTCGTAAAAAGTAAGCGCTAGGGCCGATTCCGCCTTGCTGGGAGACGAGATTGCCAGATGTGCTATGAAATGTGGATATTTTCATACGGGCTCGAACAGGGTTTATAGTTTTTTTTTACATTTTGGAAAATCCAGAAAGAATCCTGATTTTTCCTAATTTTTGACTGTAAATCCTGATTTCATAATTTTTCCAAATCCTGATTTGTTACGGAGAAAAATTAATAGACGGATAGCGGATAACGAACCGAAAATAAGCGGACGGCCGACTTTTCTCAAATCCTGATTTTACGACCGATTTTTGCTCAAATCCTGACGAAATCGGGATTAAATCCTGATTGACCTCAAATCCTAATAGAATCGGGAAAATCCTGATGCTAGACACCCTGTTGAATGCGGAAAAGTGCTGATTTCTCAGCAAAATCTAGCAACAATGGGGGGGGGGCAACGTATGGAAACTCGAACGGTGCCGGGTGTCCCTCGATGAAATGCGATTTTCCGGAAAACTTGAGGGGGTTTTCTCTTCAAAAGCGTCGGATCTACCACCAGTGACGTCACTTGGAGGGAGGAGATTGCTGCTCATTGTGATTTTTGAGCAGTTTTCTACACGGAACTACTCCTCTTTTCGCTCGAGCTGGAGTTTATAAGAGGCCCACTCTGCCGTGATAGCGAAGAGAGCAGTGAGTGTCAAATTTTCGAAATCGAGATTCCTTCTAAATTCGTCTGATCTCGATTAGATGAAATCACTGAAATAGCTAAAACATCCAAATTCACCTTAATTAATTGTATCAAAACGAGACACTTGAGAAAGCCGTAAAAGCGCAAAAAATGACGAAGTTTCAGGCAAGACAGCAGTAAGTGACTTTCCTCCAGAGAGCCAATGAAAACAGTGCTTACAAGTAAAGTAAAGTGCTGCCCTCTTCTGCCAATGTCTAACCTGAAAACGTGTTCGTTGATCGTCCAATACGCAACGACGAAAGCATGCAGAAGACAGTACTTACAGCTATCTTACCTGACACTAGCCAAGCATAAAAATGAAAATACAAGCATACTTTTCATGTAATTAAAATAAATCAGTGGATTTTTAACGAGCCAAACGATTTCTAAGAGTTACCCGGACGATTAGTGGGAATTTCACAAAGAGTGGAGGCTTCTTTCACTAAAATTTTCTGGTCAGGAGCTTCTGAGCCCGTTTTTTCTTGACTTCATTTCTGCACTTACTGCTCCCTTGGCTGTGACGGGAGCATTGAAATGCGTGATTTTCCGATTCCTGCTCCTTGAAGGCTTATAAAATGAATGGATGGTAACCGCGCTAAGGAAGAACGCCGTATGAGCATTCGAGAGTTGCCAAATTTCCTTCGATAAAATGTTTATTTTTGAGGACAGATATGAATATTTTTCCTTGAAATTTCCAGAATCTGTAAGCGAAATCGCGAACAAAATTATCTGAAAAATTGGGAGGAAAATATTCATAAGTTTACGAGGGAATTCGCGTTTTATCCGAGAAAATTTGGCAACGCCTGAGGGTTCATACGGCGTTCTTCCTTAGCATGGCAGAATAAATGAGGGTCCCGGTGCTGTATTCGTGGCGCCGCCCGTTCCTGCTTATGAAAGCGCCTCGCCGAAGCAAACAAAGAAATAGGACCTTCTTCATCGGTAATTAAGTTTTCAATCTTTATCGTCGCCGTCGTAAAACAATGTCTTGCCGCTAATCAACTTTTATCATTAGCTCAATTTTTCCCTCTCCCAGTCGCTCGATTAAGATTGTGAATTCATAATTGAACTTTAAGACCCGATCCATTCCACCGACTCAGAATACTCATACTTGGTGTAGTATCTTCAGTGTTGTCGTTGCTCTGCCAAAAGAACCTAACTTCATTCCGAGGTTGAAACAACAACTCAAACAGTTAAATTCCTGACATGAATACAACCACACAGATTTCGTTCGCAATTCTTCCGATTTTAATGAGTAATCTAACGTAGGAGCATCGAAATGTTTGGCCAAAAGCGGCCAATGGAGAATTTGCACGTGTCTGAAAGAACTGAATACGAGGATACCATTGGTTTATTAATTCAGCGATTAATGAAGGAGATGTGACGAAAATATCTAATTTGCTAAAATACATGCGATTTGATGGGAAATGGCGTCACAAGGCGGTGCATTTTCTCACTTTTAAATCAATTTTTTGACTATTTCCCATTTCAGATCGGACGTCAAATAGACGATGTTGATGTCATTAACACAGTGGTAGGTATCGTTCATCTGAATTTCTCCTTCAACTTTGCCGCAATTATGTGACAAATACACCGTAAAAAAACACACATTGACCTCGATCTTTCATGGCTAAAACTAAAAGACTATGCAGGGACAGCGGAATCTCGCCTTCAATTCTGCCGAGTAGGCAAAAAATATGACGCGTAGCGTGAAAAATACCAGTCATGTAAGTGTGTGTTTATACGGCAAATGACTATTGGTGGTCCTCGGTATTTTTGTTGCCTATGCGGCAAAATTGAAGGCGAAACAATGCGAGTTCGGAACTCCTACCGTGCGTCAGATGAGAAGAAATTAGAGGAGTAGGAAAAGGTGGAGGGAGGAGGTTTGTGGTTGACGTTGACTGGGCAGAGAAAAAAACAATTAAACTGAGGATGTCAAACTACTTTTCCTGAACCCCAAGAAAAAGCGGGAGGATCCGGAGAGAAATGAGAGAAAAATGGGGGTTGTAGGCGTTCTGCTCGGCGAACGCTCAGTCGGACATGTTCGCCAAAGCCCAAAGCCAAACATGACCGTTGTGTTCCGCGAAAACATGTTCGCCGGAACGATTCCTTCACGAAGGCTTCACCGCTAACAGCGGAAATACGAACACCGCAGCGCGGCGCGCTTTGTTCTGCTTTTTTAAAGCGTGAAATTTCGAGAGGGGCAATTCTCTCGTTCCTCAAACACAACCCTCCCCCTCGCAAATGCAGGCGCCACGTCGAAGCGACACACAGGGACGTCTATCCTAAATCATGGATTTCACGACCAAAACGCCTTCCGGCGTTCTTCCTCAGCGTGTCAGCATTTTCGTCCTAGAGTACTTTTATAGGGAGAGTAAGGGACAACTCAAAAATTTGGAGGTTAGGTTTGATCAAGCTCATGTCATGTAGCTCTTGGGGCCCAAAAGGGGAGCCAACCTATGAACTCGAATTATCCAGTGGTACTAATTTTCACATTTCAACTATTTACACTGATCAAAAATTATCAAAGCACGTATAAAACTTTGATTTCGCATACATTTTCTCAGTTTCAAAGCCTTATAATCCTTGGAAAACGCTTGTTTAGAATGCGCTGTTGGCCCTATTAATTAATCTTCCAGATGCATAGGTTGGCAGCGGCACTTTTCTAGTGATTTTTGTTTTTCACGTTGTCGCCCTTTTGGGCCCTAGGAGCTACATAAATCGAGTTGTCCATACTCCGCTCTATTTCGTCCGAAGTCTGTAACAACCAAACATCTCAACAGATAGGATCGCTCCGTTTTCTTTTTGCATTCATTCAGTGGCGAGGCGTGAATGATCGATAATCGATATTTCTCCATTTGAAGCTATGGTAAAGAATCGATTATTGAGGTTTTCGCTGCGAACACCCTGTCAATCGATCCTTTCCCATAGGTTTAAAAGGCAAATCAATCGATATATCGCAAAGCACGCCACGACACTGCATTCATTACCCATTGCTTTGTCTATCAATTCCGATGATGAGCCATTCAAGAGTACTGTCGTTGATGATCGGTCGCGCCAAAATAGGTGAATCATAAGATTTCGATTTTTCTTTGACGCCGTCTCCGCTTTTTGGAGCCGAATCAGGATTCACCAGACCGATAGAAATTCTTGCAAACGTTCAAGTCAAACATAAATCCTGAAAAATATATTTAGAAATGATCGGACGTGGATGATGGCATCCAACCGACATCAATTTCGAAAGCCTAACCTCTAATCTTTCCCAACCGGATTATGCTCGCCGCCGTTCAACTGCGAATTTCGGCTCGACCGGTCATAGGGTGTCTAGTGTCTATGTCCACTAAAAAGGCTGGCCAAAAATCAGTTCTTTTTCAGTACATTCTCGAGAAATTTAGTACTTTCATTTGATGAAATTAGAATAATTTCAGAAATTTGAATTTCCTGCTTAAATTGAGACAACAAAGACAAAACTGCGGACTTCCTTGCGGAATTTCCGCACTTTTTCAGTACTTTGGGACCGCCCTTAAAAAATCAGTACAATTGTCGAAATTTCCGGACTTGTAGACACTCTGGATCATCAAGGAAAATACGCTGCAAGATACCCTGTTTTCTCAATCTCTCCAGTCTCCACTTTTCCCCATAGAGAAAAAAAAGGAGGTGTTTGCATTTCGGGCATCTTGGAATTTTTTGATGACTTGATGACGTAGGTGGAAACAGCGACGTCCCCTTCACGCTAAACGTCGCTGTACCCACCTACGTCATCAAGTCATCAAAAAATTCCAAGATGCCCGAAATGCAAACACCTCCTTTTTTTTCTCTATGACTTTTCCCCTCTTTCCGCTCCCTTTACATTTCTTTCCTTTGTGGAGCCCCGTGTGCGCCGCCCGCCGCGCCGCAAAAGCACGGATAAGTTGAGGACTTGCACTTTTGCACCGACAACGACACCGGAGAATGCAATCCGGGACCCGGTCGCGTGATCCTCTTCACCAACCCCTTCCCACCCCTTCACACCCCTTTCCCACCTCTTGGCGCCCCTTTCCCACCCCATCCCGTGCGATTCCGAATGTCTTCATCCTCTCTTCCTCTCATCGATTCCGAACCCATACCACCCGCACACTCGACTGTAAAAATCACCTTGATTCGCCCAACATGCATCCATTGCACCCTCCGTCATATCCTCGTGTAATCTTTCCTGCGTTGCCGCCATGTCATAAAACCTATCTTTATTTCCACCGGCGGCCGCGGCCAGATGAGTGCACCCCTGTTGAGCCGATCAACGGTGATTTCAGTGTGATCCTCCTCCCTCCACTTTCTCACCCCCTCGTTTTCATCGGCGGGGCGGGGGCGCACGCGGGGGGGAGGGGAGTGACGAGCAGTTTCGTTAAATTGGCTCCCTCCACTCTCGAGGGCGTTTTCCATCGATTGCATCGCTTAATTCGCGATGGTGAAAGTCGTCGCTCATCGTTGCCAGGTAGTGCTGGAAAATCAAGAATCGACTTCAGTTTCAACTCTTCCCTCATTCAAGCTAATGTAAAATATCCTCATTTTATCGCACAACCTGGCAGCCTCTGGCGTGAGGACGCATCTCCATTTCCATGTGAGCCCTGCTGCCCTGGCAAAAATTGGCGATAGGAGCTGCGTTTCAAAATACCATAGGAGTTCTTATAGCCGGCTAGAATAGGCTATTGAAGATCATATAGCTGGCTATAGAAAAGGGAGCAAATCATATAGCCGGGCTATACGAAGCTATGAAAAAGTATACAGTCGGGCTGTAGTTCCTATCGCCGGGCTTTACACTTTATCGCCATTGGCTGTAAAAGGCTATAAAAAATTGTGTAGAAATTCGTGTGCTTTGGAAATCATTAAGTTTGATACGGAACCACCTTAATATTTACAAAACACACGTTATATTTTCCTTTAATACATATTTTTTTTCATCAATTAAAATGAGAATAATCCATACAGGATGTGCAAACATTTCAAAATCATGAGTTGAAAAACGCTGACTCCGCCAGATTAAATATAAGAGCCTATACAACACAAAGCGGAGCGGCGACGCACTGGCGCCTACAAACCTAATAGGGATACTTCACGCATTGCGCAATGCGTGAGGTATCCCTGTTAGGTTTGTAGGCGCCAATGCGCGTTTCGCGCTCTCTGCCCGCCCGCCGCGCCGCAGCGTGCCACGGCGTCTGAAGCAACTATTTCACACCACAGGTATTGCACAGTATCATAGGAAATTGAAGGCTCTCCAACATATTAAGAATGACAGGCATCCTTCAAAAGTACGAAGCTTTCCTCGCAAAATAAATCAAGATACTACGGCACAAAAAGAGAGCGGTAGTCCAAAAACTATCTAAGTCCTAGTATCCGTATTTAGTAACGTTTAGCATAAACTTTATCGTCTGGCTGTTGCTTAATCGCCATCGGCTGTAAAAGGCTATAAGAAATTGTACAGCCGGCTACAGAAGCTATTGGAAATCTTGGAAATCTATTTTGGAACACAGATTCTACTGCCAATTTTTGCCAGGGCTGATTACTGAAATCCATAGATATAGAGGACAAAAGAGAAATAAAGTGATCCTGGCGGTGGAAGCGGGTGATCGTGATGGACAAAGGAGCTAGATAATAAACTAACTGGCCGTACCCCTTGGGCGACTGACCATGTATTTAGTCCATCAAATGGATTGCATTTTGCAAAAAAGGAACCTAGAGCATTTCAATGTTGCTGGGATTGTGCAACATACATTTTTTGCAATAAAATCACAGAAATAATGAAAACAATCAAATTTACAAAGGTAATTTTCGTCTTGAATTCATAGTTTCTTGAGAGTAAAGATAAAACTTGTATTGATGATCAGTTTATATTTGCAGGGCAAAAAAGTTGCACGATCTTAGCGACATTGGAATGCTCCTGCTTCCTTTTTGAAAATGCAATCCAAATGATGGACTAGAGCAAATCTAGCAATCCCTACAATTTTCATTAAAATAAGAGCATACATTCTTTTGTAAGTGGAGTGTTAAGGTAGTGCGTAAAATATCTCAAAAATTTTTTAAAATACACATATTTTATGGTAAACTTTCAAATTTATGAAAAATAATTTGACAGCCCTCATGGATTCATTGAGCGCTTTTAAAGTATTTTCAAACAATTTTCGTTTTAAGCGGGCTAGCGCAAGCGCAAGGTAGCTTTGACCTGTATACTCCGACGCGGCGGCATATCACGCATTTGAAAAAAAAAAAAAAAAAAAAAAGGGAAAAACGCGGATAAAATCGGTCATAAGTGGACGTATTTCTGTCAAAGGGAACTATGTGCATTATGACGTGAGCCCTGTTAAGCATATACCCTTTTGGGTCTCAGGGCTCATGTCTTAATGCACATAGTTCCGTTTGACAGAAACACGTCCAAGTGATAAGCACCCGAGGTTGGGGCGATTAGCGGCCGCGAATGGCGGTTCGATGGTGGAAATGGCTCAAAAGTTGATGCGTCATCGCCCGTCATCAGTGCCACGGGCCAACCCCCCCCCCCCCTCTAACACCCCCCGCCCCGCCGTTCCCTCCCTCAACGAGCCATTACTGTTTGTGTACTTGCCGCCATCCTAGCTGTCAAATTGGACGTCATTGACCCGACCGACGGCAAAGCTGCCGTGCTAAGGAAAAAACGTTGTATGAGTCTTCAGACGTTGCCGAGTTTTCCTCGATAAAAACCGAAATTACTGAGAAATATGTGAATATTTTTTTCCAAAATTTTCAGACAAGTTTGTTCGCAATTAAATCTAAAATATCTGTGAGATTCAAGGAAAAATGTGCATGAATGTCATCAAAAATACATATTTTATCGAGGGAAATTTGGCAACTCTCGAAAGCTCATACGGTCTTCTTCCTTTAGCACGGCGATTCCCGGGATTCGAACCCGAATGACCCGAATCCGGTAACCATAACGCGCTCGAGGTTCAGAACCATCCAGGTACATGGAGCTTTTAAAAACGCCATTTTCTCTTTCTTTTCATTTTTAAATGGACGTATTTCTGTCAAACGGAACTATGTGCATTAAGACATGAGCCCTGAGACCCATAAGAATATATGCATTACAGGGCTCACGTCACAATGCACATAGTTCCGTTTGACAGATACACGTCTTGGATCATAATTTTCTGAAATATTTTAGTGTGTTCCGTCGATTACGGCAAAAGAGTGCGCACGGAGTCAAAGCTGATCAAGTCTCCTACGAAAAAGAAAAGAAAAGGAGAACAAAAAATTAAAAACGACGGATTTGCGATGGATTTTGCGCCTGATTTGCCTTCTGATTACGTAAATCACGTTGCGCTAAATTGCGAATTTTTAGCCTTCAAAAAAGAAGAACGCATTTGGGGGGGGGGGGGGGGTTAGGGGTGGTATCGAACCTAAAAATGGCCACAATTATATTTCCAGCGACCAAAAATTGACTTTTGACGGCACCACCAGATTCATCGTTGAAAACTATTGAGAATACGTGTCTTGCGTTTTTTCGCTATGACTCATCGTTTTCGAGATAATAGGGACTGAATGGAGCGCGGGTGGGCGCGAAGAGGGGGGGGGGGTTACCCCCGGGGAAAGGGTTTTGGCAAAAAAGTTATACCACAACAACGTCTTTTTTTGACCCAAAGAATCGACTCCTTCAATATTCGTGCTCAATCCTGGGACACCTTGTATTGTCTCCGTACGGAGGAATTTCGCTGGCAAGAACGAAAGCGTCACAGTGAGCGATGGGTGCGACACGAGTCCGAGTGTCAAAATCCGAGGAATGTGGCCACGACTGCAACAACTGCGACTGCAGTTTACATCTGAAGCTCGGCTGCCTCCCGCGGACCGCGGCTGCCACGCCACGAAAAGAAATAAGACACTGATACGGAGGTTTAACGGCCGGCTAATTATTCCGACGATTTGAAGCTTCAAGAGGTCAATCAACAATAATGACCGCTCAGGTGCAATAACATAAACTCTGAGCGGTATATTTATGGGCAGAGATTCCCGCCTCCTCTCGACTGGAATAGATTCCAGGGTGTCTACTAGTCCGGGATTTCTGGAAGGTCCCGAAATAGTTCTGAATTTTTAAATGCGGTCCGGAAGTACTGAAAAAGTGCGGAAATTCTGCAAGGACCATACATGCCATTATTTTAAGCTGTTTCAATTTTCGACCAAAGTTAGGGCCAAAATACTCTCCTCAAAGGAGGGTAAAATACCCAAAATACCCTCCTCATCCTTTCAAGGAAAAATAATAATGACTTTCTTTAGAAATAAACATTTTTAGAAAGGAAATTTGGCAACCTTCGAATGCTCGTAAGGCGTTTTTCCTTAGCACGGCAGAGTTAACGTCAACGGATTGGCCCGGACGGGACGTGGACGGGCAAGTCGAGGCGGGAACTTGCCTATCCGGAACCAACCCGGCTGCGGAGCTGAGTCTGGAACCAACCTGGCTCGGCCGGAGCCGAATCCGGAACCAACCTGGCTGCCGGAGCGCGGAGCTGAACCCGGGGCCGGGGCCGACAATGCCGACATTATTATGTTATTAATAATAATTATTAATCCAGGCCGCGGAACAATGTACGTGCAGCACACATGCCCGCTCTCCGCGGCTATTCCGCGCAATGCTCAGTTGTGAGTTTACGTTTCGTGTTTATTTATAGCTTTCTCTTTGTATTTCTCATTACGTCGCTCCTCCGGCGTAACGGCGCATCTCCAGTCCCGCATGAGCCCCGCAGAACATGTACATTACATGCAAACCGGGGCTCATGTGGAAATCCAGGCAGGCCTAGACCATCATACCTAAGTACAGCCGTACCCGCTCGCCCCGCCGAAGCCGGGACTCGAGTTGTCCGCTTCGCCTTGTGCTCTTTCCTTCCACCTACATTAGTAGCAAAAGAGAAGGAGATGAACAACTAAGAGGAGAGAAAATTATTTCAGAAAAAAAACTGATTTCCCTCTCCTCCTTTGGTGGCTCCCTTTTTTTGCCCCCCCCCCCCCTCGAATCTGAAAATTTATGCGGGTTTTCCATGTTGACTCAATGTAATTTACGGAAATCATGATTATTTCCATAAACTACATTGAGTCAACATGGATAACCCTCATAAATTTCCAGATTACAGAGGGGGGGCGGGGGGGCGGCGGCGGCAAAAAATGCTTTTGTCGATACCTGTCCTTTTGCAGAAAATTTTGCTTGGTATTTGATCTAAAATATATGAAAATGTCGAGGGAAAATGTGAACATCATTTCCTCAAACATACCTGTTTTGTCAGAGGAAATGCGGCAACTCAGGAATGTTGATACGGCGTTTTTCCTTGGGACGGCAGAACGACGACGAATGTTTCCCTACATCGGGCAAACGAGGAGAAGAGACTCGCGGCACGAGGATGACGTGACGTCAGAGTCGCTCTCGGAGTTTCCTCGGACTCGCCCCGCTCGATGCCATGAATAATTAACGCCAGTAAGCTTTATTATAATATTGATTGTGTCCCTCTTTCACCCCCTCCCGCCCGCCAACCCCTCACCCCTCTCCGCCTCTGCCCATCCTTGAATAGTTAAACATGAATTACAGCCGTGTGCATTCGGAGCCCCCCCCCCCATCCCCTCCCCCTTCTTTGTGCGCGCTCCCGCCCCGTGGTCGCGCTCATCCAACCCTCGCACCACCAGGTTTTCCCAAGAAGAAAGTAGAGTACCTTTACAGGAAGAGTGTATTTATATACAACTCGTAAATTTGGAGGTTAACTAATTTCCCTGATACCTTGATTTCGAGGTTCTTGCAGATTCCCTGACATTCCAAGCTCTTCACGGTTTACGGCCTCGTCTCCAAGTTTTCCGAGAAACTATTAACCCGGAACAATCCAACGGGTAAATGAAATTATTCTGTGCCTGCTCCGTGGAGTAACGTCCGTGGAGCCGAGCTGTCACCCAAGTCGCTATAGCGAATAGTATATATAGTATATATAGCATATAGTATACAGCTGATAAGCTATATAGATATATATGAGCTGATTAGTCGGGAAGGCGAGCGGGAGCCGGGCCCGAAATGAAACTATTACTCAAGCCCGAGCCGAAACGCATGTGTCTCCCGAGCCCCGACTGCGCCAGTGATGAATAACGAGACATCCTTTTATTATAATTCCGTATTTGTCAAAACGTCATTCCCGCTCCCGGCAAACATTCTTGCGCCGCCATGACGTACTCACACACGCACACACGCACACCGCTCATCCCTTGTCCTATTTGACTATATTAGCCAAGGGAAAACGCCGTATCAACATTCGGGTGTTGCCAAATTTTCAGACACTTTCCATCAAATTTCGAACATAATTCTCGGGAAAATCATGAGAAAAAAAATTCTCCAATTTCCCCGGAAATTCGTGTTTTATCGAGGGAAGTCTGGCGACATCCGAAGGCTCAAACGGCGTTTTTTCTTAGCACGGCAGTATCTACGCTCACGTAGGAATAGAGATACGCCCTTACGTCAGATGGACTCCATTCTGCAATTAGGAAGTACAATTTCTAGCTAATGTTAAAAACGAGGATATATGCCGCAAGGTTCCTTAAGCGGGTAGGTGCATTTATAGATGAGCCTGAGATTGCAGTTCCTGATTTTAAAATGAAGTCCAAATGAGGTGTGGGAATTCGGAACCTGGTAAGCGCAACCTGATACCCTGGTAACAGGGTGACGAATGTCCTTGGATTTCAAAATTCCCGGACTCATAAGGGATTTTGAACACAAAATTCCCTGACTTTTCGATGTCCTTTTAGGAACTAATACTCATGCAAATTACGTTCACGGCATGAGGGGAAAAGCCTTCGACATTGACAAAATTTAACGTCTTGGCCAAAAGGAGATAAATCAGGGTTCCGCGGCAAGATATCCGGATTTTTCGGAGATTTGGAACATGAATTTCCCAGACTTTTAATATTTTTACAAATTTTGGAAGGATTCTCTCAAATTATTTTCATGATCTTTTTGCGCATGAAACCTCTTGAAATTTAAAAAACTCCAAGGTTTGGAAAATGGTAAACATTACATGATTACGCGGCAAATTTCGCAAACTTTTCCAGGTTTTCGATTTCTCCTCCAGCGTCAGGTGTTGCGAAGCTCGTAAAATGACACGAGAGTCTCCGATTCAGGGACACTTCATTGAGGTATTTCCTGTGAATTTTGTTAAAATTTTCATGATATGAACTGTTGAGTGTTACACTCAAGGTCACTAAATTTTCTTTAATCGATAGAAAAAGTTTCAGCATCTCGACATTCTTCTCATTTTTTTGTATTTTCCTCTCTTCCCTTCATTTCCTCCTACCTCCGTTTGTTTTTTTCTTTCCCCTCATTTACGTCAGTTTACCTTTTAATTTCCATCCCGTTGCTCCTGCGTTTTCTCATTCTCCTTCTAGAGATAGCGATGTGTCCCTCTCAACGGGTTCTCCACCACCTGACAACAACGAACACGGAAGGGGTGGAGAGGGGTGGCGGGCTCTAGATAGGATGAAATTACATTTACCCCTAATTCCAGTCCTGCCTTTGTCCCCGGCCAGGATTCGAAAGGGTGACGGGTGGGGGCAGGGGGGCTGCCGAGTTGCCGGCGCCGCGACACGACCGACTCCTTATGATAAATTATATTATAATATGATTATAGCATAATTAATGACGGACCATATTTCAGCGACACGGCCCCCGGCCCCCCTCCCTCCTTCCCGGCCCGCCTGCGGTTCATTTCCCATTCCGAACGGGGAACGGACCGAGAGCGCGATTCGGAACAATGTGCCCACCACCCCCACTCGCCCCCCGAGCATAATTAATTATTAATAATTACTAACAGCGCCGAACTAACATTCGGACGCGGGATGTTCGCACTTGTCGTCACTCCACTGACAAAACGGCGTATCTCTGTTTCTACATGAACCCCGCAGAGCATAGAGTTTCACGGAGAACAGGGCTCACGTGGAAATCCGGATACGTCCTTGTGTCGGAGGAGCGACTCAAAGCTACTCACAGGCCCTCCTTCCCTCCCCGTTCCTGTCGTTAGTCGTCCGATCGGCCAATCAAAATCCTTCCCCTTCGCGACCCGCTGCTTCTCAGCGGACTGATTATTGAAATTGATAGACAAGGCGATAGCCAAAAAGACATAGGGAGTATGGAGCGATCCCATTGGTCGCAACTGGCGGTTCTTACAGACTGAGAGGGCAAATGATGGACTAATCGTCGGGTCCCTTGTCGGTTGGCGTTAGTTAGTCTATTACTTACCACCTTTGTCCATTGCAACCATCCGCTTCCACCAATAGGATCCCACCAAATCCCTTTTGTCTTCTTTGTCTATAGCTTTGTCTATCAATTTCAATGATCGGCCCGCTGGCGGTCATTACTGCCGTGCTAAGGTAGAACACCATATAAACCCTTATATGCTTTCATATTTCCTTCACTAAGAAACAAATACTGGGAAAGTTTGGAATGTTTTCCAGCAAATTTCTTAAATAATTTTGTCGGCAATTTAATTTACAATTTCTGAAAATCTCGGGGGAAATTATGTATAATATTCCTCGAAAAGACAGATTTTATACGGGGAAAGTTGGCAACTTTCGTTCATCATACTGCTTTCTTTTCAAGCACGGCAAATGAAGCTACCTGCGACCTGCGTCCTGGTGACCCCAGTCTGACATCGAACTTGAGCTCTTCGGACTTGCATCTCTTTTCATCACTTGTAGGATGGAAAAGTGACGCAAGTTTTCCTACTCACCAATAGCCGTGCGGCTGTGCCTCTCAAAGACTTGGTCATCTTCATTTTTATGCAAGAAAATTCAACTCACCTGGAACAGAGAGAGAGGGAAAATAATTAATATTAAATTAATTAATTAAAATTAAATGATTAAAATGGTAAAAATCCGCCGTGGGAACCCTCATTTGCGAAGAGGATCAACATTTCTGCAGCGTTTCTGACAGTTGCCTCCGGGCTGTAAAATTGCATAAAAAAGACAAAAAATTCCATTTAAAAGATTTAAGAAACCCTTCTAAAAAAAAGCAGATTAAATCTGACCTTTCAGAGGTCGACACTGCCGACAGTGGTAATGACGTTACTAGGTCATGTCTAGAGTCAGCCAATGCCGACTCACTCGCCTGCGCACGTCATAACAAACTCTCAAAAATATCCTTTCAAATCATTCAATATTTTCGCTACTTCACGATCCATTTTTTTCGTCATTTCGAGCAAAAAAAAAAAAAAAAAATACCGGGAAAATTACTGCGGAGTGCGGACTTGAGTCACTCGGCACTTTGCAAGATGGATTAAAAAAATTAGGTGCCACCGGCCCTGTTCTAAATTTTATTTCTCATTTTAATTTTTTGGAAGGAGACCAACCAAAATTTCGCTTAAACTTTGGTAGAAATAACCTCCGTATCAGCAAGAAGAAGCAGAATAAAAATGTTTGATTGACGTTGGTTGTTTCTCTTCCAAAAAATTAAAATAGGTAATGAGATTTTGAAAAACCCTTCGGGTAGGTAGGTATGACTTATTTTGCTGAACTTTATTCAATTGCCTCTCTGCCCTCTCAAAATTACGCCACTGCTTTTCCCTTTTTCTTTTTTTCCCCCTTTCGTACATTTCACTGTCATTTCTTTTCTTTCCTTTCCTTCTTCCCTTCATTTTTTTCTCAACTTTCCTTTCCCCCTAAATCCTCGGTTTCACAATCTCGGCCGATTTCCGTCCGATCGGAGCTATACTCAACAGTGGCGAGGCGTGAGCGATCGATTAAAGTCGATTACATCGATAGTTCCCCATTTGAAGCTATAGTAAAAAATCGATTATTAAGGCGTTCGTTGCAAACAACCTGTTTATCGATCCTTTTTCACGGGTTCAAATGACAGATCAATCGATATATCGCAAAGCACACCACACCACTGATACTCAAACATGTTGAACGAGTGTCGGGCGATGATTCTTGACTGGTCTTCCGTTTCCGTTCGTCTTCTTTTCGAGGACTACGGAACTATGTGCATTATGACATGAGCCTTGTTATGCATACATTCTTATGGGTTTCAGGGCTCATGTCTTAATGCACACAGTTCCGTTTGACAGAAATACGTCCTAATAGAGCTTAATTTGTCAAAACTAGCATTTGGGTGCCGCGCACTCTTTCCTCCTCCTTCTTCCTTCCTCACTCCTCATCCTCATCCTCATCTTCATCCTCATCCTCGTTCGGAGAAAACTGAGAGGCATTAGACGCAGATTACACTCTAGAAATCATGGCTCGTGGCATAATTAGGGACCGCGCACCGATAGCCAAATCTACAGGAAATACGAGTATCCAGAGACAACTTATTTTTCATACCCGCACTTTTGTCTTCCTTCCGGTGAAAAAGTTACTTTCGAAAGTCAAAGCTCGAATTCGCCTAATGATGACGCAAGAACAAGAACTCAGGCGAATTCCCGCGACTAAATGGAGAATTTGCATGCAAAAACTTTATTGTTTCCTCTGAGAGTGCCTAATGAGCTGAGTTCGCGGTATTTTTCATAATTTTTTCTGGCATGGGAAATTGGAGAAAAATCCATTTCAAAGTGATAAAATGTGCCGCCTTGAGACGTCGTCTGGCGGTATTTCCCATTTAAACGCATGCATTTTGGCAGATTTGGTTTTTTTGCCATATTTTCACCAATAATTGTTCAATTTAGAAACCAAGGATATCCTCGTACTCAGTTTTCTTGGTAGTATCATTTTGAAGAAGGAATTTACAAAATTTCAGACACCTGCAAATTCTCTATTCAGTTCAATTTTCGGATGGGTAACTGTTGTCGGATCATCGTTGGGATTCGGACCAATTTTCAACGATGAGGCTACGAAAATCATCCCTTTGAGAAGGAGATCCGGCAACCATGCACAGAGTGTAATTTAGACAACGCCGATGGGGGGGGGGGGGGGCTTCGTACACGGTACAATTGCGCTGACAGCGGAACTAAGAGACATCTCTCTCTCGTCCGAGCCGACGGCCGGGGGGGGGGGGGGTGGGGGGAGCAGAGAGATGCCTCAAGTTACGCTTGTGCTCATCATATGTTATTATAATTATATTTTTATTATCTTTGCCTGCGTCATGGAGTAATTTTACGTTTTTAACGTGGCTCGCTTGATCTCCTTCCTAATTCCTTCGGGTTTCCGACGAGAGCGAGTCACGAGGACATCAGCACTAGCTTCGAGCTTGCCAGGTCGTCCGATCAAGTGCATAGTTCATATTGGGTTAAAGGGGTAAAAGTGCTGATTTTTCAGCACTACCTAGCAACAATGATAGCTTTCCACTTAAGTTGTTAGTTTCACTCGTTTTATACGGTGAGAATGTAACTTTGCTTGTGATAAAAGAATGGTATCCGGAGATTTGAATTTCTCCACTTGCGTTACCCGTATCTCTTGGAAAATTTTCTCCCTGTGGAGGGGAAATTCCCTGATTTCTAGGAAAAATCCCTCCTCTCAGTAAAGAATTCTCTGCCTTTCAAAATGAATTCCTTTTTTTTTGCAAGAAAATTGCTTGTTTTTTATGAGGAATTTTCCCGATTTTCAGGGAGAATTTCTGTAAGAAACTCAAAAGTTCCTCCTCATTCACCGCCACAGTACTTCAGAAACTCTTGAAATTTTGCATTTACTTGTGTTCGCCTAACTCTGAGAAAATTCCCTGCTTTTGAGGGGAAAATTCCCTGATTTTTAGGGGTAATGCCCTGATTGTCTAAGTAAATTCCTGCTCTCAGAAGAGATATCCCCTAGGAAAGGGAAATTTCCTTATCCCGAAAGAAATTATCTATTTTGTATTAGAAAACCTCCCGATTTGCGAAGAAAATTCTCCAGTTAAAAACCCGTGGTTTCCACTAACTTTCCTTCTGTTTTACATTCGTTTAAAAACTCTTTGGTAAAATCACACTTGAATCCTGATTTCAGCGAAAAAATATTAATTTCATCGAGAAAGAAGGAGTAAAAATAGAACTAGCAGGCCGAGGACATACGAAATAGAAGAGGAAGAGGGAAGCTAGAAGAATCAGATAGGTGAAAGGAGTAGATGGCGGGGGAGAGGAAGGAGTATGAAGAAATGGTAAGAAAGAAAAGAAAAATGAAAGGAAAGGGGAGAGAGAAGAGGGAAAAGGAAAGAAAAAGTAGGAGGGAAGAAGCAAACCAGCAGGAGGAACAAAGAGAAGATGTAGGAAAAAGGAAGATCTAAAAGAGGAGGGGAGAATGTGGATGGAAAGGAAGGGAAGTTGATAGACGGAGGGAGGGAGGGAAAAAGGGATGAAGGAGGAGGAAGAAGGAAGGTGGGAAAAAGGAAAAAGGAAAAAAGAGAAAGTTGGAAGTAGAAAATGGGAGAAGAAGGAGGTTGAGGACAAAAAGAGGATGATTGGAAGAAAAGGAGAGAAGAATGAAAAAGTTGGATGAAATAGAAAGACAGGCAGAAAATGCTGGATCTCAAAAAGTGGGCATTTTTACATTGATTTTACAATAATTAGTAAAAGTTTAGGAGTTGCCGAGTGAACTTAATCTGAGGCCCAGCGGTCTCCTCTCCACGGCACCGAAGGCACGGACGGAATGTTGGCGCCGGGCAGGAGAGGGGTGGAGCGGAGAGGGGGCAGGAGGGGGAAGGGTAACCAGGAAAAATGTAGCGAGGCCCACGGATCGGGAGGGGAAGCGAGGGGGAAGCAGATTCCCACCCCGACCGCCACCCGGGCCACCGTGCCCGCTTTCATGAATGAGTTTACGAGAATACTACGCCGCACCGCCCCGCCCCGCCACGCCTAAGGATAAAAAAATGTTCCGACGCTGCGACACGCTGCCGGAAAAAGTGCCTTCATTTGAGTCCTTCCTCGTTTCCCCCTCACCGTATACTTACAGGGTGTCTAGGTTTTTTCTTCTTCATTTTTTCCATTTTGGGAAATCCTGATGAAATCCTCATTTTTCCAGATTTTTTACTGCTAAATCCTCATTTCATAATTTTTCCAAATCCTGATCAAATCCTGAACTTTTGCGGAGAAAAAGTAAAATTTCTGCATAAGCGTATGCGAAAGCAAACAAAAATCCGATCAGACAGCCGATTTTCCTCCAATCTTGATTTTATGACTAATTCTCCTCAAATGCTGATGAAATCGGGATTAAATCCTGATTGACCTCAAATCCTGATGGAATCGGGAACATCGGGAAAATCTGGAAAATCCTGATGCTAGACACCCAGTCTTACCTCAATTTTTCTTTTTACCAACACCCCGCTTTTCTTTTCTTTCTGTCTTCCTCCCTTCCTTTTTTTTATACACTCTCCTCCTTGTCTCCGTTCGAGCCCATTCGCAAATCCTCTCTTTTCCTCTCCTATCTTCTCTGTTCCTTCACTCAAGTGTCCTATTCACTCAATGTACTTTCCGGGCATTCAGCGACTCCTGGCGTCGGAGAACCAATGAGTTCCTCGCTCACTCTTTCCCCTCACCGTATATTCCATCCAACCTTCCTTTCTTCTCCTTTTTCAATTCCCCACCTCCTTTTCTCCTCTCTTCGCTTTCTCGTTCCTTTCCTGTCTCCTCCTCTTCTGTTCTCCTTTTCCCTTTTACTTCCTGGACTTGGAGCACCTCGCACTCCTGCCACTGTAGGCGGAGGGCCAGAAATTCATTGCTTAGTGCTCATGCTTTCCTCACTCCCTCTATCCGCACCCTTTCTTCGTCTCCTTTTCATACCTCCTCCTTTGCCCCTTCTCCCTTTTTCATCAAGACTCTCTGTGTACCGAGCCTCTTTGACTCACTCGAGACAGCCGAGGAGCAGGACAGGGTGTCCACTAAAACAGGCTGGCCAAAACTCAGTACTTTTACAGTACTTTTTCAGTGCATTCCCAAGAAATTCAGCACCACCTCAACAGAAAAATTCGGTACTTTTTCAGTACATCCATTTGACGAGATCCGACAAATTTCAAGTGAGTAAAATTCCAGACCTACTTGCAGAAGTTCCGCACTTGTTCAGTACTTCCGGAGCGCCCTTAAAAATCCGTACTATTTCCGGACTTGTAGACACCCTGGAAGCCCACTGCCTAGCCCATCCATTTCTTTTTCTTCTCCATTCCCCTTCACCTTCTCTTCTCTATTCCTTTCAACCTCCCTCGGCCATCCTTCCCCTCTCCTCTCTTCCGCTCTTAAATCCCCCTTCCCCCTCACACTCCTCACGCACGGAGCATCTCCAATTCCCGGCTCCGGCCCGACGAACCAATGAGCGGCGGAATCTCCCTGGCTTCCCGGCCCGGTTCCGTGAATGAATTTACGCGCGAGGATACTACGCCGGGCATGAATGAAAAACTCCCGCCGCTACGGCACGCGGCGGCGAAAAAAAGAGTAGTAGCGCGGACACGCCGAGGGTCGCCGCGAGCGGGGCGGGGCGGCCGGCGAGGGGGAGAGAGAGGGGGGGTTGAATTCCGCGCCGATAATCGCTGGATTTTTCTCTCGTTTTTATCAACGGACCACTTTTTCCCCGTCCCCGCCCCGCCGCCACCGCGGTCGCGGCCGGCGCCCCACCCCTCCCCCGCCCCCGCCCTCCCGGCCGGCTACGAGGCCCCAACTTTTTTTCCTTGCATCGCTGAACCCGGGCGCTGCCACGCGAACGGCCCGCGCAGGGCTCGCTTCCGCAATGATGCCGATGCGGTGGATTCTCGATTCAATGCTCAATTCAAGTATATTTGGACTGAGTTAAGCAGAAAGGAACCAACCCACATTTTGGAATAAATTGAGTTATGAGTGGTTTTGAACTCAACCATTCTCTACTATCTATCGCCAAAAATTCAAAGTTATTGTTGGAGCAAATTTTGCAGAAATTGAACCCAAGTTTATCTTTACATTGAGTCTTATGCAAGAGCCAAACTTTAAAGCTCTTTTTCTCGGTTCGATCCCGATGTGGCTTGGTTCCTTTCTGTTTAACTCCGTCCATTTTCCCTTGAAATTTTCAAATATTTTAGATCGAATTACGTGCGTAATTTCCTGAAATTTTAGAAAATAATATTCACAATTTTCCCGGTAAATTTGGTTTTGGTAACACTCTTCATCCTCCATTTGGATCCATTTTAGATATCCATGTATACTTATGGATATATACTATCCATTTTAGATATCCACGTATATTTATGGACATATACTGCCTTGCTCGAAAAGAACGCCGTATCAACATTCCAGAGTCGCCAAATTTCTCTTGATAAAACATGTATTTTCGGCTCAATTCAAGTATATTTTCCCTTGAAATTTTCAGATATTTTAGATCAAATTACGTACGTAATTTCCTGAAAATTTTGGAAAATAATATTCACAATTTTCCCAGTAAATTCGGTTTTTATCGAAGGAAACTTGGCAACGCCTGGAGGCTCGTACGGCGTTCTTCCTTAGCACGGCAGTATATCACGGAGGTCAAAAAGCGCTGGTTACCCGCAATTTGGCAGGAGAAGCAAGGCCGAAAGATTGAACAGTTTTAATCAGAGTAAAAAAAAATGAGCTCTGGTGCGAGTATCACTGCACGAAGGAGGAGGAAGAGGGTTCAGCTAGGACAAATGCAATGGAATATTAAGCTGAGGCCACGCCGAGAGAGCGATGACGTTTTTTTAAACCTCGTCAGTATACTGCCGTGCTAAGGAAAAACGTCGTATGAGCCTCCAAGCGTTGTCAAATTTCCCTTGATAAAACACAAATTTCTTGGTCAACTTATGCATATTTTTCATCCGATTTTTCCGACAATTTTGCTCGCAATTCCACCGAAAAGTCCTGAAAATTTCAAGGGAAATATTAATAAGTTTCCTCGGAAAAGAACATTTTACCGAAGGAAACTTGGCAACTCTCGAATATTCATACGGCGTTTTTTCCTTAGCACGGCAGAACAACAGGCTCGTCAGAGAGCCCAGTTTAAAGTACCATTACAGTGAGAGTGCGGAAAAATCAGTAACTTTCAGGTTAGGTGATGATGCTTTTAGGGCCCAAAATAGCAGTCATTCTGCCATGAATTCAAATTATCCAGAGTGATTTATTATTGCAATTGATAGGATCCGTCGTTAGTAAAGTAGAGCACGACCCTGGTAAAAATTGGCGATAAGAGCTGCGTTTCAAAATACCAGAGGAATTCTTATAGCCGGCTAAAGAAGGCTACAGAAAATCATATAGCTGGCTGTAGAATGCGAAGAAAATCATACGGCCGGGCTATACGAAGCGATAAAAAATTATGCAGCCGGGCTATAGTTCCTATCGCCGGGCTTTACACTTTATCGCCTGGCTGTTGCTTTTTCGCCATCGATTATAAAAGGCTATAAGAAATTGTGTAGAAATTCGTGTGCTTTGGAAATCATTAAGTTTGATACGGAACCACCTTAATATTTACAAAACACACATTATATTTTCCTTTAATACATATTTTTTTTCATCAATTAAAACGAGAATAATCCATACAGGATGTGCAAACATTTCAAAATCATGAGTTGAATAACGCTGACTCCGCCAGATTAAATATTAGAGCCTAACACAAAGCGGAGCGGCGACGCACTGGCGCCTACAAACCTAACAGGGATACTTCACGCATTGCGCAACGCGTGAGTATCCCTGTTAGGTTTGTAGGCGCCAATGCGCGTTTCGCGCTGGCTGCCCGCCTGCCGCGCCGCAGCGTGCCACGGCGCTTGAAGCAACTATTTCACACCAGAGGTATTGAACAGTATCATACGAAACTGAAGGCGCTCTAATGTATTAGGAATGGCAGGCATCCATCAAAAGTACGGAACTTTCCTCGCAAAATAAATCAAGATACTATGGCCCAAAAAGAGAGCAGTAGTCCAAAAACTCACTAAGTCCTAGCATCCGTAATTAGTGACGTTTAGCATACACTTTATCGCCTGGCTGTGAGTTGCTCAATCGCCATCGGCTATAAAAGGCTATAAGAAATTGTGTAGCCGGCTATAGAAGCTATTGCAAATCTTACAGCCGGCCGTAGGTCTATGGTATTTTGGAACACAGATTCTACTGCCAATTTTTACCGGGGGAATTTGACTTAGTTTTTGCATACATTCACTCCATTTCGGGAAAGAACGCTCATTTATGACCACTCTTGGCCATTTTGGTTTGATATTAGAATCCGAAGATCTGCAGTGTTATTTTTCGTTTTTAAAAGTTCTCAGTCCTGGTGGGCCCTAAGAGCTCCATATCTCGACGGGTCTGTAATCTCCTGTGTATAATGGGTGCTCTAGCCCAGCTCGGCATTCCGCAAAATCCGAGACAGCTCCAGGACAAGAAAGCCGTCATGAATACGACGCGAGGCATGGCACTAAAGCGTCATCTTCGCGCCATCTACCGTCGCTGCTGAACAATTCTCTGAAGAAACCACGGAAAACCCGAAAAAATGATCATCTAGTACCACTCAAAAGTACCAATATCTTTGTTGTTTTTACGCTCTCCGGTGGCTTTCGCCGTGCCCATTGCGACTACGGCAATTGGGAACTACACTTTCTGCCTAATCCATCAAAGCATCTATTATGCATACGATAACTAATGACTTACATGTTGTTTTTATAATGAGCCAGAAATAGTAGGTTCTTATATTGCAAAATGGACTACAATTTGCAATTAGGAACTATAAATTCCGGTCCGGTTTAAAAACAACGTATGTGCCATTAGTTTCCCTATGCACATAAGTGTTTGTTCAGATGAGCCAGAATTTATAGGTCGAAATTACAAAATGCAGTCCAAATGTAGTCCAATTACAAACATTACATTTTTGACGACCGTTCATATTTGAATGTCTTGTTCTGCAAAATGCTCTGCTCGGCAAAAAATGAAAATTCCATTCAATTGCAGAAAAGTTGTTTTAAAGGTCAAACGCACATTTTCTTGATTTCTTTTTCATTTTAGATTGAAGGATAGGCAGGAATTCTCTTCCCTTCAAAAAGAGGGAAATTTCAAGTGTTGAAAAAGTTTATAGATATTGGGTATTGCAGGCACCAAAAAGTAACGAGGTTCTTTCAAGGAACTGAATATGCGCTAAAAATATACTTTCCATTCATTGAACGTTTTCGGCTGTGTTCGGTTTTATCCGTGCTCGGTATTTTTTCTTTTTTTTTCTTCCCAGAGTTGGACACTTTATGACAAGCTATTCACTTGCACACGATTATTCGACTTCAAGGGGGAGGGGGGTGTCTTTTTTGCCCCCCCCCCCTTGCCACCCTGTTTCAACAGGGAAACGAGAAGTACTAGTTTTCTGTTTGTGAGAGGCACTTTTCATTATGCACATTGCGAGACAATAAGTAATAAGTATACTTTGATTCAGTGGGAGTCGCTTCATGCGCCTCGCTCCACTCAAAAGGCTCCACAGTCACGTTGCAACCCTTTTGCACGGCTCCACTCCTCCCTTTCCCCTCCCCACCCCACCCCCTCCCGGTCCCCCGTTCTATTCTCCCTCGCAATCAGACACCCGGCCCCTCCGTTCATACATGGAAATACGGGGTGTTGGTTCCCAGTCTCTGTATCGGGAGACGATGAAAAGGAAAGAGAGGAATTAGAAAAGACAGAGAAGAACGAGGATAGGAATAGGAGAGAAGAATAATAGGAGAGGAGAAAGAAGAGGAGGAGGAGAAGAAAGAAGGAGACGAACGAGAAAAGGAAAAACCAGAGGGGGAGGAGGGAGAGGAAGAAAACGAAGAAAAGAAAAGAGAAAAAAGAGGAAAGAGGAAAAGAGGAAAAATACGACGAAGAAACGGAAAAAGACGAAAAAGAAAAAGGAGGATGATGTGGACGAAGAAGAGTCGGGAGACTTGGGATACGCGTGCTCTAAACTCATTTTTCTGCAATAAAGTGGAAAATCTTCATCGGGATTTCAGTTCTCAAGAAGCTAATCTCTTCAGAATCACGGCAAAGTATCCAGTAAGCGCAATATTCCATGACAAATCGTTTAAATGAGGGAATACGATTGACAGGATTTAACTGGAATGAGCTGCAGAAGGCGTTGTCTAATATTGGTCGTATTTCTGCCAAACGGTACTATATCCATCAATACATGAGCCCTGAGACTTATAAGAATATATGCATAACAGGGCTCACGTCAAAATGCACACAGTTCCGTTCGGCAGAAATACGTCCAATTTTTAAGCGGAAAACTGAGAATCATCGAAACTTAAAATTTTGCGAGTACATTTGTCATGATCTAAGGTAGGTAAATCCGCAAAAAACGACGGGGGGAAAATCCTATTGGCTCGGATTTTTGTTTCGACTGACAAGAAACACCCTGTAGAGCGGCAACTAGCGGGGAGTTTTCCGCGGGATTCGACGCGACAGCAGCGTGGCCTACCCGCGAAAGAACGTAACTTCACTTCAAAACGAAGACTCCCGTCTGTGGAGCCCCATGCTCTCTTGGGCCCGCGTAAAAACGCAGTTAGTTACGCGATTACGTCATCGGAGCGACAAAAGCGAGGACTCGGCTCTCGGATGGAACTTCTGTTGACGGATCATGAAATATGTAACAAAAGCCGCGCCCGGCCGCAAAAACCGTAAAACCTCGCAGATGAACGCCGCGATAAATTCTCCCTTTTCCTTCTTCTTCTTTGTATAGTGACGAGATCTATCCTCTCTTGCGTTCTTGCGGGCGCGATACACCACCGCGTTCACGAGCATTCCGGCTCCTCTTACGCCGTTTGGCAAACATTTCCGTTGAAAAATGTTCTACGATGCGAACATTCGTGATAACGTTCGAACTGTTGGCGAACATTTTCGCTGAAATGTTTCCTGAAACATGACTGGCGAACATTTCCGTTGATAAACGTTTCCTGAAACATGTTTGGCGAACATTTTCGCTGAAAAATGTTTCCTGAAACATTTTTTTTTGCTGAATTTTCAGCGGC
The DNA here is from genome assembly GCF_918797505.1 of Bemisia tabaci. Taxonomy (NCBI): domain Eukaryota; kingdom Metazoa; phylum Arthropoda; class Insecta; order Hemiptera; family Aleyrodidae; genus Bemisia; species Bemisia tabaci. The sequence continues at coordinate 42,343,430 of NC_092802.1, read as the reverse complement.
GAACATCGTCTTGAACGACATAATCGATTTCTCGATGTAACATATCGTTTCCTCCGATGAAACAATAACGATTCTCCCGTTCTTGGCGGTTGGGGACGCTATTTTTCCTGACTATAGTTTTATTATGCTGAATCTATGCCCCCTATTGGAGTTCTTCCTGGTATTCGAAACCCGAGACGATGGGGCGGATGGGCATCAACAGCTTGAGTCACTTTTCCTGACCCGCCTAATTTTTTCAAATAAAGCATCAAATAAAAAAGAGAAATATTGAGAAAATGAAAATTGGTCATTCCAGGTGGAGGAAATCACTAACACCATACAACATCCGCTAAGAATTGCGGACTTCTTCATGGTATGGATGCGTTAATCTAGTAGTTTAAATGTCTATTAATGTTTAAGTCTGGTTATCAGAAAAGCCATGATGATTTCATCAAAGGGCTTTCCCGATGCGATGACGTCATCTTAACTTGTCCGATGACGTCATCTTCGCTTTTCGATGATGTTTTCTAATCGGCTCGTTCATCAACCACTCAGAACAAAGATGACACCGTACACACAAAAATCATCCTGACTTTTTTTCACATACTTTGATTAAAAACATATCTAATCATCTTAGGTTCTGTTACAAGTAACCGATCCTGATTGATTCTTCATAAATCTGCTTTTTAAACTGAAATAGTCGAATTCCCGACGCAATTGACCGTCCCATCCCCTCCTTGGAGAGCGCAACTCGAGAAAGAAATCTGCCGTGCTAAGGACGAACGCCGTATGAGCATTCAAGAGTTGCCAAATTTCCTTCAGTAAAATGTTTATTTTTGAGGACAGTTAAGAACATTTATCCTTGAAATTTTCAGGAGCTTTAGGTGAAATTGCAAACATTATCTGGAAAATTGGAGGAAAAATATTCAGAAGTTTACCAAGGAATTCATGTTTTTTAAATGAAATTTTGGCAACGCCTGAAGGTTCATACGGCGTTTTTCCGCAGCACGGCGAAATTCAGGGCAAACTTTCTCGATAGGGGAAATAAACTGACGCACTCTGCCGCTCTGCGCGCCGTCTGAGCTTAAACGTAGCACCGCGGAGGGAAACAATAGAAGCAAATATCCCGAAGTCGACCGCATGAAAAGGGGGGCAGCTCCCCCTTTTCGAAAGGACCCGCGTGGGGAGGAGAAGGGGGGGGGGGGGCTAGACTAAATATGAAATACGCGAAGGGGTCATTAAACCAGGAGGCGAGGCCGCATGCATTCGGATGGGAACGAGCGTCAAAACGACGGATCCCCGTTCGGAATGCGCGGCACGTGCGTCGTTTTTAGCCCGACCGACGTGGCAGTCGTCAGACTCGACTGTTATAAGTTTAATGAGTTCAATGACATTACGTAATCGTATTAATAATGAGAGGAAGGAGTGCTCGGCGCAGTGCATGCTGGATGCTGCGCCCCTTCCCGGCGACGGTTATGCTGCTCGCCATGCAGCCCCCCCCCCCACCCCACCCCTTCATCCACTGGGATGGCTCCGTTTTGAGTAATGTTCCTCGTCGGCCATCACAATTAGCGGGCAGTGAAAAGGCGTGAACGATCGATTATCGATACATCCCCATTTGATGCTATGGTAAAAGATCGATATTTAAGGTGCTCGTCAAGAATACCCTGTTTATCGATCCTTTTCCATGAGTTTAAATGACAGATAAATCGATATATTGCAAAGTACGCCACGCTACCGTTCGCGCGGGATGACCGGTGAGGGGCCGTTCAGTTATTACGCAAACGATTTTGGCCGGTCCTTTGAAACCCCCTCTCTTTTGTAATGCTCCCGTAAGACAACGCCCCCCTAAAGTTTTTTTGAAAACTAACTTGAAAATCATAAAAAACAGCTGGAGAGTTTCTTAAAACCGACAAATGATTGTTTTTCATTTATCTTAAAGTGGGACACTAACGTAAGACTGAACTGGATCCCTTTCCTCCTTCGTTTGACCCCCTCGGGCGAGCTCAGACCCCTTTCCTTTAAGTATCTTACGTATTACTTGAATAGCCTCTAAAATCGATTATCTTTGTGAAAATATCGTTTGAAAATATTTTTGCGCTCAGTTCAGGGCCGGATTCACCTACTTGCCACCCATGGGCCGCCTATATTTTGCCGCTCCCTTCTCATTCGTTTTGAAACTCGATAAAAACCATCAAATGAACGTGCCAGCGGGGGAGGGGTGCATAAGACGCATTTACTCGTGTTGAACACATTTTTTGGGAAAGCCCTGTCAACACTACTAGCAAAAGTTCACGAAACTTTGCGCGAAAGTTAGGTTCCGTAAACCTATCTCTGTGTGGACAAGGCCTTCCACTCATAAGAAATGAACGAACAAATTATGAAAGAACAAACATAAATGTGGTTCAATGATTTTAACTTCCGCCGCGCCGCGCAGACCGCACCGTGTTGAACGCAATGCGTGAAGTATTCACGCAGTCTTGTAGGCGCTATGCGTTTCACGCTGACCGCACTGTGTTTGGCGCAATGCGTGAAGTATCCATGCATTCTTGTAGGCGCTATCCGTTTCACGCTGTCCGCAATGACCGCACTGTGTTTGATGCAATGCGTGAAGTATTCGTGCAGTCTTGTAGGCGCTAATATGTGTTACATGCCGATCGCCGCGCCGAGGGCTTCTCCTTTTCATCTCAAGTCCTTGTTATCATTTCTCTCTAAGTCGCGCCGTTCCAGGCCAAATTGCGAGTTTGGTCTCTCTCTTAACTCGACTTATTGAAGGTGCTGTCTCTTGTATCACTAAGAGACGACGAAATTAGAAATTACTATACTCTTAGGAAATGAGAGATTTTGTCGCCTTTTCTCGTTTGTAATTTTGTTTTAATAAATCCGATTTTTTTTTTTTTTTTTTTTTTTTTTTTTTTTTTACACCTACACTTAAAAAATTGCAAATTTTTGCCGCCCCTTAGATTTGCCGCCATGGGCCGCGGCCCATGTGGCTACCCCCTTAATCCGGCCCTGGCTCATTTAAAGGACTCAGCTCATTAGATAATTGTAGTGCACCTTACATGATGCAGTTGAGAGAGCATCGGAAATAGAAGGAAGGTCAGGAAGAAAACAAAGAGGAAATATAAGAAAAGGAGGTGGAGGACATAAAGGAAGGAGAAGAAAATGCGAGGATGAGCAGAGGCAGGGAGACGAGGAGGGGTAAAGAAGAGAGAGAAGAAAAAAGTAAAGGGAAAAGGAAAAATAATACGAGGGAGGAGATTGGATAAAAGGAAGAAGGCTAGGAAAAGATACAGAAAGAGGGGAAAGAGAAGATACAAGGTTCGCGGAATGTGGAAAACTTAATTTTCCGATTCTCTGACTTTCCCTGAGTTTGTTTGCTTTTCCCTGGCTCTAAAATTTTCGATTTGGCCGACTTTCTTTGACCCTTGAACAAAAGTTCCACCAAGATTTTCTGTTTTTATTTATTTACGCCGACTTTTGTTAAACAAGGCAAAATTCCCTGACCTTTAGGTTTTCCGAACGGTCGGAAACTCAGAGGAAGGAGGGGAGGCAAAAAAGGATGAGGAAAAGAGATAGAAAGAATTTGTTCGGCTTCGTGTTTTTGACCACCGAAATTTCGGACGTTTCGTGTGTCAATTTCGTTTAGTGGTACAGTGCAGTGCGCGCACGCTTCTGTCAAGATTTCACACGAATGTTGAAGACAGACTTCATTTTTCATGCTTGATAATGAGCGATAAACATTAAATTTAACCTCTACAACCACTCGAGAAGTCGGCGAGAACAAGTTATTATCACACCCCGACCACGACCACAATTTGAGCAATATTCATTCCAAGAGGCTTTCTTGTGCACTCGTGTTTCGGGATTAGCCAAAATGCATCATCCAAACGGACGCTCCTCAGCAAGGCTCCCAAGTTGTGTGAAAAATTCTGGATTATTTGCACTGAGTTATACAGGAAAATGTGCTGAATTTTCAGCACAATCTAGCAACAATGTCTCATGCGTAAGGGAGTGTATTCGGGGATACGATACGTGCTTTTATGAACACGTCTCCGGTCCCTTTTTGCTAAACTCGGCCCACCATTCTATTGACTGCGAATTTGAGGATTTTGACCAGCAATTTGGCAACTTTGTGACCCGTCTGGTGAAATTATGGTTGTTGTCTCTCGAGCTTGTGGTCAAATTTACGTCTCGTAAATTTTTCACGATGCCAAGAGAGGATCTTGCACATGGATCAGGATAAGCCCTCAAAGCTTAACCGTATTCTTACGGATTTTCATCTTATGACGAGCAGTGGCGTGGTGTGCTTTGCAATATATCGATTGATCTGCCATTTAAACCTATGGAGAAGGATCGCTAATCAGGGTGTTCGCAACGAACACCTTAATAATCGATTCTTTACCATGGCTTCAAATGGGGAAATATCGAAAATCGATCATTCACGCCTCGCCACTGATGACGAGTCTCGACCAAGTTGGCATCACTGCTGCGTGAACATATTGGAGGGTTCGAAGGACATTTTGGAACGAAAAATGCCTCAAAATCGCAAAACCAAACCGCCATTTCGACGGTTCGAGTTTGCAGTTACGAAAACTTAGTTTTCAAATACAGCTATTTAAAGAGGGGCTACATTTACCAGAAAGGAACAAACACGCTTTCAGCTGTTTTGAAAGATTTTAATACCCCTTTTGATAAATCGCTTGAACCAAACGAAAGATCAGATTTCCTTTGACCGAAACACATTTTTCGGACGTATTCACACCGGAATAATTGAAATCCGTACATGACCGAAAGTTTTTACTGTGATTAGTTCCTTTGTTGTATAAATCGAAAGAAATCATTTGGACTGCATTTTGCAATTTGGAACTCTACAGGGTTATTCAAAAGTCACGCACCACTGGCCATAACTTTAGTTCTACCTAATTATGATATCAACTTACGGTTTAAGACGTTTTTCTTCATATCGAGGGGGAAACTTTTTCAGGTACTTTCCAGTTTTTTATCTCCTCGGGGGGAGGGGGACAACTTACAAATTTCAAATGGTCAAATGGTGGTTTCAATGGTCTCATGGCCAGTGGTGCGTGACTTTTGAATAACCCTGTATAGTCTGGCTCTTATGAGAAAAACACTTATGTGCATAGGGAAACTAATAGCGCATACGTTGTTTTTAAACCGGGCTAGAATTTATAGTTCCAAATTGGAAAATGTAGTCCGTTTGACGGAAGGGAACCAACTCACAGCTGGTTCTGTCTCGGCTTATTACTGACTCGGCTGGGACGCGGACGTGCATTCGATCGCAAAGCTGCGCCTTCACTTCCCCGGCAATGCTAAACGCTCGACATGGAAACACGAATGGTCGTATCATTGTTTTCATAGATGTACGTCGCATGGCTCTAACCTCAATAATATAATCATTTTCGCTTTTTAACCCAACAAAAGTGACGTTGGCTTTCTTCCGACAAATCCATCACCCAAGGCAAATCATCCCAATTTAAATTCAAAAATTCGAATTAAATCAATTGTTTTTAGATTTTCGAGAGAATGTTTTTAATGCTTCAGGGAGAGTGGCTAAGGTCAACCTCAAACTTCAAATCCCTAAATATCGCGTTTATTCTCTGCTGCTAAATGTGATCCCTTACGAAACTGATACACTCAGGGTACAGAACTGCCATATGCGATATTGCGTAGCAACTTTACGTCCACAAAAATGAAAGAAACCGCACAAAGCATTTTGCTTCCTCAGGACGGTATCGAGGATTTTCCGTGGAAACCTCAAAATCCGATTTTCCCACCCAACTCGATCGAAATCGCTCGGTTGAAACTTTTGTCACCGCGGACTCAGGTCCCTTTTTCAGAGAACGGTCACCTGTTATGTACTGCCGTGCTAAGGAAAAACGCCGTACGAACATTCGAGAGTTGCCAAATTTCCCTTGATAAAGCACGTATTTTTGACAACATTTATGCATATTATTCCTTGAAATTTTCAGATAGTTTAGATTACATTGAGTAGAAAATTATCTGAAAATTTTGGAAAATAATATTCGCAATTTTCCCAGTAAATTCGGTTTTCATTAGAGAAAGCTTGGCGACGTCTAAAGGCTCATACGGGGTCTTCCTGAGCATGGCAGTGTACACTGAGACAACATCATTATAGCACTGTCTCCGTATTGGTGACAGTGTAACGATAATATCCAACCAATATTGCTCGGATATATCTGCACAGACGGGGAATAGAGACGCCATCTATGGAATGTCAGCAAACGGCTCACAATAAACACATGGATAATTTTTTAACGTCCACACACGCACAGCGCACACACATAAATGCATACAGGGTGTTTCGAATCGAGATACGGATACTAGGGGGAAATGAATTGAAAAGAAAAGGTGGAGGAAGAAAAGGAGGTGGATGAATAGGAGGGAGCAAGAAAGAGAATGAGGAGGAGAAGAGCCAACAGAAGAATACGAAAACGGAAGCAAATACTGAGAAGTAGAAGTAATGGAGGGAAAAAATTAAGAAGAGAAAAGTTTCTTTTTCTTCATCTTTTTTATTTCGCTACTTCCTATCCTTCTAGCTCTTTGTCTCCTTCATCAACTTCTCGTGTTCCTTCTTTTTTACCCTTGTTCTTCCTCATTCGCCTCCTATCCTAGTTCCTTCGTCTTTTCCTTCTTCTTTTCTTTACTTATTCATCGCTGCAGTTTTTCTTTCTACTTCTTCTTCCTTCGTCCTTCCACTCCTCTATTGGAAAACAGGAGTTCGGTCTGAATATGAACCTAACGTCCGGTGTTCCAAATCACCTCTCCCACCTATTCGGTTTGTTAAACAGAGCTTTTGGTTTGTAAAACCGAACCCTCGGTTACAGGAATCGGAATCGAAAGTTGGGTTTGACAAATCGAACAGTTAGTATGATATGGACGTATTTCTATCAAACAGAACTATGTGCATTTAGACATGAGTCATGAGACCCATAAGAATACATGCATAACAGGGCTCACGTCATAATGCACATAGTTCCGTTTGACAGATATACGTCCATATGGAACACCGAACGTTTGGTTCATGTTACCGACTTTCTTTTTCACTGTTCCTCCCCCACTTCCTCCATCTTCCTCTTCTCCTCCATTTTGTTCTTCCTCTCTATCTTATTTACACATTCTTCTACTCATGCTCCTTTCGGAATCCTTCTTCTCCTTCTTCTTACTCTGCGACATATTCTTCAACTCAACCTTCTCCTAGACCTCCTTTTCTTCTTCTTTTTCTCCTTAATTTGATTCCAAATATTCTTCTACTCATCCTCCTTTCCGATTTCTTCTCATTCTACTTTTTCCCCATATCCTTCTCATTCTTCATTCTGAATTCCCTCTCTTCTTCTTCGCAGCCTCTTCCTCCTTCTTCCTGGGCCAACAACACATTCTATAGGGGCCGATGTAGATGTGTTCGGTCCGCTGACACCATCTAGAGAACCTACAAAGGGAGCGTATAGACATGTCGAAAATTTTGAGGTTAGGTGATGGAGCTCTTAGACCCCAAAAGGATAGGCAATCTATAAATTCAAATTATCCAGAGTGATTTAAAATCACAATTGTTGGGAACTATCGTTGGTTAAGCACGTATGTGACTTGGTTTTAGCATAAACTTACTCATTTTTGCGGAAGAATGCTTACTCATGAATTTTCTTGTCCATTTTCGTTTGATTTGGAGTCTAGAGATTGACAGGGACATTTTTCGTTTTCAAAGGTTACCTACCCTTTTGGGCCCTAAGAGCTACATATTTCGAGTTGTCCATACTCTCCCTATATGGGTACTCTAACACCATCCATGCGAGACACCCTGTACACACACATCCACACCCTCACAAACAAACGAACGAACTGCACAAGCCAAGCCGCAGCCTGTAAGTACTCCGCCGCTACGTGCAGAGAAGGTCGCTAATGATATATTGTGCGCTCGATGGCCGACTACGACGAGGGGGGTGGAGGAGGAAGGGGGGAGGGGGGAGGGAGCAGCGCTCAAGTGCGCAAGGAATATAATAATAACAATAATCATAACTTCCTCCGTTGTGTTGCGACGCGCCTGCACCGCGGCCGCGCGTCCCGCCGAGTCGGGAAACGGCCACTCATTATTAATGCCATTATCATTATCGTTATTCTTATTATTTTTATTGCTCCGCCTCGCCTCGCCCCAACAGAACGTTATTTTTTATTTTATTTTATTATCTCCGGGGCTCGTTACGCGCCATTGCACGTCCGTGCCCCCTCCCCACACCACCGACTGGGGGGGGGGGGGGGTATATTTTATAATTTATTTAATTCTGTCGCGACTGCGACCCGGTACCGCGTACTATTCTCCTCGGGATGTCGGCGTTATGCTGTCGTCCGCGTAACGGGAATGGTCGCTGGTTTCGGAATGGACTCAAACGGAGACGGTGTTCGTCGAACTTCCCGAGCGTGTTCGCCGAATCTCCGGCCGCTGTTTTTGGGCCGGGGGAACTTGCATTGCAACTCGACCGAGACGGCATGAGACTCGAGGAGAGAACTGAAGATTAGAAACACTCCTGAAATATGCGACATTCATGAATTGTGAGTGCTCTAGGAGGGAAAAATACAGGGTGCGCCACGAAAGTATCCATTTTGAATATCATTCAAACGAGTTCGAAAATCGAAAAGCGCCTAGAGCCCCAGGGGGGCTCAAAAATGCAAATGAGCGGAAAAGATGTCCCCCTCAAAAATATTAAACAAGTGTTTCAGCGTTTTCCGATGATTGAATTCGTTCGAAAGCTATTCAAGGAAGATACTTTCTTTTGGCACACCCTGCAGCTGCACACAAGTTCCAAAGTCAATGCTACATTTCGCCTGGTGATGATTGATGAGCAGCTTGTAGAGCGTAAATTCGCCGAATGGACTGATTGATGTCCGAGCGAGTACTTTGCTAGGCGAGTTTTTGCAAATCAGGTGAGGTATACAAAACCGGTTGCTCAACTCATGGGCATGAGTTATCCTTGGGCGAATCTGAGCGTTGACTCCCAAAGTAACTTTGACTCCGTATAGAAAAGGAGCAGTTCGGGGTCTTTCAAAGTTTCAAATACATATTATTTTTACTGTTCGAGAAGCTTCATTTCTGAAGTTACTGCCCTCTTAGTTAACAAGGATGACGGGAGTGCACGAGAGTGGGCTGAGCGAAGGAGGACATACGGCGCGGCGAGCAGTGCGGTGGTGGAATGAGAGCGGGAAATGTGAGACCAACTCGTGAAGAACGGAACTGGTGCTGTGTAGCCAGATCCTGGGGCAGAAGAAAGAAACAATACACGCCCCGTCCTTGCCTCGGGACCACAACCTCCTTTACCATTTCCTTCCCTTCTTACACACTCTCCACCCAACTTTTCTTCTTCCTATTTTCTTTCATTCTTTTCCTCCTCCCCTTGCTTTCCTTTCTCCCATTCTCCTTCCTTTCCTTCCTATCCTTTCTCTCTTCTTTCCTCTTCCACTTCCTAACGCTTTTCTTCTTCTCCGTCTGCTTAATCGTCTCATTCATATTTCTCTCTATCTTCTTTCTCGCTTTCTTCTTCTACTCTTCCCCTCTCTCTCTCCTTCCTTAGGATTTTCTCCTCCATTGTCTACTCACCATACGTCCTCTTCTCTTTCCTTATCTTCTTTCCATTCATCTTCTCTTTCTCTTATGCTCCCCCTCTCTTTGCGCACGCTTGCCTTCTCCTTCATCTCATTCTGTTCCCTCTTCTTTTTTTCCACCTTCCTTATCATTTTCTTCTTCCTGGCCATTCTTCTCCGATTCTACTGCTAGATGCATTTATAAAAATGAGGGAATGTCTGATGTGTCTCTATCCAGCGTACTTCGGAGGTACCAAGTTGTTGCGCTTAGGGGTTTTTGGCTAGCTCTCCATAAAGATCCGAGTTTTATACCTACTTCCACAAAATTATGGGAAGACCCTAGAATGTGACATTAGGGCTCAACCAGTCCCTTAAAATAGGCCCACGGGCTGATTGTTGAAATTGATAGACAAAGCGATAGACAAAGAAGACACAGGGAATATGGAGCGATCCTATTGGTTGAAATGGGTGGTTCCTGTAGACTAAGGGATAAAATAATGGACTGACGGTAGGGTCTCTCGTAGTTACCGTTAGTTACTCTATTACTTACCATCTTTGTCCATCGCAACCAACCGTTAACACCAATAGGATCCCTCCATATCATTTTTGTCTTCTTTGCCTATCGCTTTGTCTATCGATTTCAACAATCAGACCGCAGGCATGACGTGGGGTTTGGGCGACTTTGTGTGAGGAGGCCCGGAAACACCTCCACTCGATTTCCTGAAAAGGACTGGGTTCCTGAGCCGCGCATGCGCGCTGGACATGCGCCTAGCGCCCGAGCTGCTCCGAGCTGCGCATGCGCCTGGCGCCCAAGCTGCTCCGAGCTGCGCATGCGCCTGGCGCCCGAGTTGCTCCGAGCTCAGAGCGCAGCTCAAGTTTCCTCTGGGTGAACTTTCCCCAGCGGGTCGATTGTTGAACCGTTATCGAATGCGTCCGATCGATAAATCCCTATCTTAACAATGCTATATATCGATCAAGGTCATTCGATATCGATTCAACAATCGAGGAGCAGGTCGAGCGTCGCGTCACGTCGCCCGGTTCCGAGGCGGGCTCAGGGCGTCTATTGCCTATTCGTCGTCCCTCTAACATAAGGGTGTATCTCATTTCCACGAGAGCCCTGTTTTACATGCGAATTCGTGCGATCTGGGGCCATCGCGATACGCTCTAACGTCAAAAGAGCGACGTATTGTCTCTGGCTTCGGCCCGCGGATCCGGCTACAGAGCACTAGATCCGTTCTCTCCGGGCCCATCTCGCATTTCGTCGCCCCTACAACCTAACGGCGTATCTCGATATCCGTATGAGCCACAGAAAGCGCGGATTCTTATGCTCAACAGGACCCATGTGGAAATTTAGATACGTCCTTCCGTAAGATAGGCAACGACATTTTCCACTCTCATCTCATCATCGGAACAATCTGCTCGATTTGTTAATGTAATTATTATGATTATATCGAGACTAATGAGCAAAAATGATTAGTATAACAACAACAAAATATTGATCTGAGTTATTTTCGCTGGTGGTAATAGCTTCCTCGCGAGGTTTCTCTGGCAAACTAAAGACAACTTACTTTGTAAAACGAAATGGGGATTTTATTTAGGTATATTATTCTTGTGTGCATTAAAGATGTTTTCTCCTTTATAAAAGTTGTCCATTTTCAGACTTTGTAGTAATGATTAGCGATGGGTAAAAACTAATGACAGCTAGAAAACGGCCCGAAGGAAAAATACACAGAAAATAAACGCGCGTGCAGAGCAAGAAAAAATGATTCTACAAATAATCACGAAAAGCGATTCGCCGCTTGGATAAAACTGTAACCTGAGTCTTAAGATTAATGTTCGGGTATTTTGAAAAACTGACGACGCAGAATTTCGGATTGGCGCAGCTCTAATTTCGAACATCACTGAACGCACTCTGAATATCGGCTGAAAATAAATCAAGATTTTGATTGTATCGTGAAGTCCTGCCCTTAACTCTCAAGGAAAATCAGCTTCACAGCATGCTTTATTCTCGCCATTTTCGCCTGACAATACTATCTTTTCGGAACGAAATGATTTTCTAAGAACTATAAATGCTCACCGAATTCGAAAAATAGCATCATTCTCTTGCTAGACTTCCATCATCCGTCATTGCAAGCCACACATCGACACAATAAATAACCGTCTTAGCGAAATGGAGAAATTAGCGATAGCGTTGTTTGGTCTATTAGGTCTGGTCGCAGGTCATCCATACCCCCCACCTCACCACTACCCCCACGGCCACCCCCACGGCCACCCCCATGGACATCCACTGGCCGTCGAGGTGAAGGCCCCGAGTTGCGGCTGCAACGATGTCTACGGATCGTGGGCCAGCGGCTTCGGGCGGCCGGCAGGAGCCGTGGGCCCACTCAGCGGGGGCCTCATCGGTGGATTCAACGGCGGTCTCAACGGTGGACTCAACGGTGGAGTCAACGGCGGCCCCGGGGGTTGTTTCGTGGTGCAGCCGGTGGCCGTTCCCGGGCGGATCATCGTGCGGGAGGCCCCCCAGGTGGTGCCTGAGTACGTGGAGGCGGCCCCGCTGGTGCTGGAGCAGGAGGCGGCGCCGCGCTTCGTCTTCGGCGACGCCAGCCCGCGACGCCTCAGCCACGAGGCCCGCCCGGCGGTGATCGAGCACTTCGAGACCCCGTACGTCATCGACGCCGTCCAGCGGACCCACTTCGTCAACCACGCCGCCAAGCCCGTCGTCATCGACCACTACGAGCACCCGGAGTTCGTCTCCGACGAGGGCCTTCCTGTCATCTACGAGCCCTGCGACTGCGGCTGCGGCTCCTCCGTCCCTTGCGCCGCCGCTGGCTCCGTCCCTGGCGTCGGCCCTGCCTGCGCTTGCGGCGTCCCTTCTTGCACCGGCTGCGGATGTACTGCTCTCGCCGCTCCTGCACCTTGCCACTAGTCCTCGCTCCGGGCGTACCCGTTTTCACCAGGTCTCCTAGGTTTTAGAAATGATTTGACCGATCTTGTTGACGTATTTTTTCGTGTTCCTATGTAATTTATTGTCTTAACTTATTTCAAATATATGAGTGAAGAACCAGAAGTAACCCTAATTTGTTCATTCTCTTTGTAAAAAGCTCCTCAAATTCATCGTTGGCCAAGAAACAAAACTACGCACCTCTATTGTGATGTTTCAGAATTTCCAACTATTGCATTTTTTCGAACCGAGGCAATTGAATACCTTGAGATTTTTACGGAATCTTCTGCTAACAGAGAGGGAGAATCAAGGTAGCTTTCGAGGTATAAGTGCATTAGCTTTCCAAGGAAAAGATAAAGTATGACCGGAAATCTGCAACGTCGCAAATGGTAAAATGCGATTTTGTACTTGGCCATCGATATACCGAACACAGGATGTTTAATTTTGAATAAAATTACAAAAATGCGACTGCCGAATGTTAATTCTTCTTTGAATGAAAGTTGCAGTAAAATGAAATACTCTAAAAGGACATTCCTCGCAAGACTTGGTACCCGGAATAGCTTTTTTTATGAAATTTCAGACAGGATCGTACAAATTGGGCAATAGATTCCGTAGAGAAGAGCATGTATTTTCTCGGATGACGAGAAGTACTGGACTTAGTATACTGTAACTATTTAAACATCGGAGAAAAAGCATATTGTAAATAATAAATAGTTGGCGTAGTAACATTGTACATTATGTAATTATAGAATCGTCATCTCTGATTCAAAGAAAAACTTATTGAAATACCATGAATTTTTCTTCTGAACCAAAAACTTAAAAGAAGAATTGAGATAAGAAAAGAAAATTTCTGAAAAATTAGGAAAAGCTATCAGTGTTGATTTGTGAAAATAACCACATGCGTACGTCATCCATGCATTTTTTTAGTACGTTGAAAGCACTTTTCCCCCCTCATATTTCACACACGTTTTTGAAGATTGCATTCAACGACAATAACTCACCAAAAAGTAAGTCGGAATGTTCAAAATTGTAAAAGCCTTCATTTCCCTGCGCTCATAGTTGCTCAAATTGAAGAAAAGTTCAACTCAAGGCTTCAATAATCTTCAGAATTTGAAGTGCGAAACTTTGATATCCCTTCGGATCTCATTTCAGGCCTGCATCATCACCATTGCAACATTTGACATGAATCTAACTAATTGTAAATCTGGAGCATTATTGTTTTTCCGCAATTCCAATTCTGCAAACGAGAAATTTGAGGGTTGAGACGGTTGCCTCGAGGAAAATTCTGAACGTTAGACTTTCAACATCCTTCGGTGCCCATCATGTCTCAACGCCGTATTTGGTGTCAATGCGGACTAAATCTTGAAAACTTATTGTAATTAGCGTTGTTGTTTCTAAAGATCTACATTAAACCTGTTGATTTCAGATTTCTTATCTTGTTGGTATTCATTTCTTATATCGTCGTTTCGCATACAAAGGAACGTAAATTTATTCCACGGTTGCGAATGGACTCCAACAATTTAGTTTTCATATCACTCTGAAATTTTTGTCCCTACTTTTACTAATTTATGGGTGAAGTCAAAAAAAGTAATTTCAGTTAAAACGGCTCCATATTTGATACTTAAAATACAATTGTATGGTGGACATTATGCAACTTTAAAATGTATTTACGTTCTTTTGTGTGGAAAAAGGCGATATGATTAGCGCTGAATCCTCACAGCTACATCGGGAAGAAGCCAAAAAAGAGAGATACGGTTAAAATATGATTAAATTCAAAGATTCAGATTGTATTCAAGAGATTTAACATCGGCTTTACTTCTTATCTTCCAGTATTTGCTCTGTTCATTTCGTCGGGAATATCGGCCCAAAGTACAAAATCGCATTTTACCATTTGCGACGTTGCAGATTTCCGGTCATACTTTATCTTTTCCTTGGAAAGCTAATGCACTTATACCTCGAAAGCTACCTTGATTCTCCCTCTCTGTTAGCAGAAGATTCCGTAAAAATCTCAAGGTATTCAATTGCCTCGGTTCGAAAAAATGGAATAGTTGGAAATTCTGAAACATCACAATAGAGATATATAGTTTTGTTTCTTGGCCAACGATGAATTTGAGGAGCTTTTTACAAAGAGAATGAACAAATTAGGGTTACTTCTGGTTCTTCACTCATATATTTGAAATAAGTTAAGACAATAAATTACATAGGAACACGAAAAAATACGTCAACAAGATCGGTCAAATCATTTCTAAAACCTAGGAGACCTGGTGAAAACGGGTACGCCCGGAGCGAGGACTAGTGGCAAGGTGCAGGAGCGGCGAGAGCAGTACATCCGCAGCCGGTGCAAGAAGGGACGCCGCAAGCGCAGCCAGGGACGGAGCCAGCGGCGGCGCAAGGGACGGAGGAGCCGCAGCCGCAGTCGCAGGGCTCGTAGATGACAGGAAGGCCCTCGTCGGAGACGAACTCCGGGTGCTCGTAGTGGTCGATGACGACGGGCTTGGCGGCGTGGTTGACGAAGTGGGTCCGCTGGACGGCGTCGATGACGTACGGGGTCTCGAAGTGCTCGATCACCGCCGGGCGGGCCTCGTGGCTGAGGCGTCGCGGGCTGGCGTCGCCGAAGACGAAGCGCGGCGCCGCCTCCTGCTCCAGCACCAGCGGGGCCGCCTCCACGTACTCAGGCACCACCTGGGGGGCCTCCCGCACGATGATCCGCCCGGGAACGGCCACCGGCTGCACCACGAAACAACCCCCGGGGCCGCCGTTGACTCCACCGTTGAGTCCCGTTGAGACCGCCGTTGAGACCGCCGTTGAATCCACCGATGAGGCCCCCGCTGAGTGGGCCCACGGCTCCTGCCGGCCGCCCGAAGCCGCTGGCCCACGATCCGTAGACATCGTTGCAGCCGCAACTCGGGGCCTTCACCTCGACGGCCAGTGGATGTCCATGGGGGTGGCCGTGGGGGTGGCCGTGGGGGTGGCCGTGGGGTAGTGGTGAGGTGGGGGGTATGGATGACCTGTGACTAGACCTAATAGACCAAATAACGCTATCACTAATTTCTCCATGATAGAAATTTTTCTTTCGAATCTACTGTAATTTGGAAGCGTGGGTTCTTCTCTTAGAACTAGTGTTGAAGTGATGAATGTTTCGATGAGATGGTTGTTTTTTATACTCAGAAATATCTTTCAATACCATCAGAGAGACTTAACATGATTAAAATTAGACCGATTTTTCAAATCTTGCTGGCGCAAGCTATGCTGCCGTTATCATACTTTTTTTTGTCCTTTTTTATGTGCGCACGGTGATCATCTTCAGCACGACAGAATGAGCGGGCGGAAAAGCGAAATCTCGAAATCTATAGAATCTCCCAGCGCACTTGACACCTCGAGCGAGGCGATTATTGCAACTCAATCCACGAGACACACCGAAAGATTGGAATTTGGCTATCGAAGACGTTCAAAAAATGAAGGATAAAGTTATATCCTAAGAGCTATTTGCAGGCATCGCTTCGAGGAAAACGCCTCGAAAAATGTCTCGAGCGCATTTTGAATGGTATTTCGTCTCCCGAAATCAATCTTGATCAGTTAAATTGTTGATTTACCACGCGGCATCCCACGGCATTGCGATTTAAATTCGGACTATACTTTGTCGACTGGGAGAAAGAGAAAAACCTCCGAGAGAAATGTAAACTATCAGAGTCGGAAAAAGAAGTTCTAGTTGGAAACGAACCTCCTCCTCACTCAACATTCGCGCGGAAATCGGTTACTTTCTATTCTATGCGTGCTAGAGACGAGTGTTTGTTTTTCAAGTTCCCAGGGTGTTGATTTAAATGTTCTACAACAGTGTGACACAAGGCACATCAATTATTAGTGGTGGCAATACAAGCAGGGGTATCGATAAGGGTCGTTTTGGGGCCCGCGCTGAATTTCATCAACTCTACGATTTTTCACTCCTGCTCATTTCCTGATTGGATTTCGGATTTCGCGTAGCGATGTGGCAAGAGCGCGGGTTGCGGGTGGCAAGGCACCGAGCGTAGACGTCATGACGTCATGCGGTCGGCAACAGGACCGGGACCGGGCGATGCGAAACGCGAAACGGGAAACGGGGTCACCTGAAGGATGGAACTCCGACCGAGAGATCCACGGAATACGCGAGTACGGTCGCGGCAATGCACTCTTCGATAGACTACATATTGCAACAATGCACTCTTCGATAGACTACATATTGCAACAATGCACTCTTCGATGGACTACATATTGCAATAAGCTCCCGGGCTCATTATTCAAACTCATCGGCAAAGCAGTAGACACACAAGACACGGGGAAAATGGAGCCGTCTTAGTGCTTCGAATGGGTGGTTTCTACAAAACTGAGTGGGAAAATCATGGACCGGCTATCTGCAGTGCTAAAGAAGAACGCCATAGAGCCATCGGGTGTTGCTGGTGAAAACCAGTGGCTTTATCGTGTTTTTCACAAGAATTTACTGGGAATACTCTACTGGAATCGCAAATCACAGACGCAAGCAAGAGCGCCGTTTATGTTTCTATATCGTGGCCGGGATAAAAGCGGACCCTCAATTGAACTCCATTATGCAATGAGGAACTACAATTTATGGCTCATGCATTATGAGACACTAACTTATTCGCCACAATGTCGTTTCTAGAATGTGCCAGATGTTGTAGTTCCTTACTGCGAAATGCAGTCCAATTCGTATCCGACCGCAACCTCTATCGGTGACCAGGTCTATGGAAACGACGGAACCTTATGGGAGAAAATTTTCCTCAACTTTTTTCAAACGCATCGAGGAAGAAAATCCAGAAATTTTGGCGCAAGTTCAACTCTGAGAGCTCAATCATTGCAGGAAATAGGACTCCTGAAGTCCCGATGTTCAGGTCGGGGTTTAAGTTTTGAGGGAAATTCTCTCCACAGGGTGTCTACTAAAACAGGCTGGCCAAAAATCAGTACTTTTACAGTACTTTTTCAGTACATTCCCAAGAAATTCAGTACCTCCTCAACAGAAACATTCAGTGCTCTTTCAGTACTTCTATTTGACGGAATTCGAAAAATTTCATTAAATTTGAATCGCTTGAATTGCGACAGAAATTACAAAATTCCGTACCGTCTTGCGGAATTGTTTCAGTACTTCCAGACCGAACTTAAAAATCAGTATTATTTCCGGACTTTCGGAAATTCCGGACTTGTAGACACCCTGCTCCAGGAGACGAGGTCCCATTCCACAGATTCACTCGCATTTTTCCTCGCGAGAATTTCTGCGGAAAATGACGGCATTCCTTGGCGGTTTGGCACCGCAGGCGTCACATACATCCACGTTCGCGGGGTAATAAACACGTAACAACAAAAGAACAAGTCTCATCGCATCATGGCAGAGGAAAACGCGGGGAGGGGGGAGTCAGTCGATTCTGTTGTTTTGGTATTACTGTAATTATTAGATTCGTCGTCACTACATTTATTGAAGTCGCGGCATAGTTGCCAGATAGTAATGATTTTCCCAGCAATTGCCATCTCTACATTTAATTGCACAATCTGGCAACTTTGAGGACGCCATCCAAGAGTAACCTTTCCCTCCCTCAATCATGCTTTATTATTATATGCTGCGATTCTCTCGTATTGCGATTATTATTGTTATTTTTTGTGCAGATTTCACGGACCGGCTACAACGTGTGCTTGGACGCTTTCATGAGTGGGGATTCAAAACAGTATGTGTTGCTCAGATTGTGCAATTGATTCTCTTTCTTGACGCGAATCTGAGGACTTAAAAAGGACCTCAGAGCATGGTGTCTAGAAATTGTTACCGTACCCATTTCCTGATTAATCCCTGATTTTTAGAAGCTCATTCCGTATTATGAAACCGAAGTTTCTTGCGGGAAAAACAATATCATTATCCCGAGTTCCAGATTTTTTTTTTAGAGCGTGGATATTCTCGAGTTTAGAACGCTCAGTTATTTCCATTCGTGAAAAAAAAAAATTAACATCATCAAATTTGGGACACATGCAAATTCTCCATCAAATATCTGCGAAAAAAGCCTTTTCGGACTAAAATGACTGTCTCCTTTCTACTCACGCATGTTCGTATTCTAGTACTGATTACGTCTCGTTACTTTCTTATCGTTTTCTGATCATTACACGAAAAAGTGACTCACCTGGAACAAAAAAGAAGAAAAAACAGATTATTAAGCATTCAAATTAAAGACTCCACAAATAAAGGGAAACATAGGATGAGAGAAAGCTAAAGAGGTAAAGAGGAGTTAGAAGGTAATACTGCCGTGCTAAGGAAGAACGCGGTATGAACCTTCAGACGTTGCCAAATTTCCGTTGATAAAATACGAATTTCCTAGTAAACCTATGGATATTTTTCTTCCAATTTTTCTGATAATTTTGTTCGCAATTTCACCTAAAATTCCTGAAAATTTAAGGGAAAAATATTCACATCTTTCCTCAAAAAGAAACATTTTATTGAAGGAAATGTGGCAACTCTCGAATGTTCATACGTCGTTCTTCCTTAGCAAGCAGAATAAGAGGTAAACAGAGTCAGAGGACAAGGAAGGAGAAGAGGAAGTGGAGGCACGGGTTGATAATCTTCCAGATGGTGCCGAAAACATGCATCGGGTTGGGTTACGTTAGGTCACGCAACCAAACTAACTCAACGGCAAGGCGGGAAGTATCACTCGTATTGAAGGCGCCCCAGTCCTGAATTTGTACACGCTATTTCTACAACCTCGATCGATGGAACTCTCTGGACTTTCCATCTCTTCCAGGACGCAGCAGGCAGCCACACAGCTTCCGGATAATTGACGTTGCCAATTTTATTCTGATAGAATACGCAGTTTCCGAGAAACGTATGTATTTGACAACGAATTTTATTCTCAATTTCGCGTGCCTACTCAATTTTTGGGAAAGTAGTCGTAGTTGTTCTTGAAAATAAAATCTTTTAAAAAATCTGTCAGATCTTAAAAAAATAAGAGAAATGCCGGAAGTTTTGTCCCCGCCCCATAGCTGGTGCCCCCCCCCCCCCCACAAATGCGTACTTTTTGGACACTTCACGACGATGGACCTTTACGATGCACCGCGTTAGCTTTCGCTAAAGTCCCTTTATAGAGAGAATGAAGACAGCCAGGCTCCTGGATGTCACAAACGGGAATAAAGATTACACAAATTGGACGTTTTTTGTAATCTTTGATCAACCCATTCCCGAATTCCTACCTCCGTTCCTTCTCTCATTCCATTTACTCCTTGCCGAACCCCCAATGTCCATTCCAGTTTATAATCTTTGCAATTGGTGCAACTGCAATCTTTATTCCCGTTTGTGACACAGTGAGGGCCTAAAATACGGTAACCAATCAGAAATGGATTCACATTGTCTTAAATCTCAGTACAGAGGGACCCTAGCTTTGGCATCTCCGCCGCGCGATTGTGACACAAATATAAACTACCCGAGCCCGTTCGTCCGTTCGTTCGCCGCAGTTTCTTATTGCTCCGCGTTCTCATGTGCTCCGTTCGCAGACATGCCCCCCCCCCCCCCCCCCCACCGCCGTCTCAGGGGCGGAGTATCCTATTGTTGCGGGCATTTTGTAAATACACTATTTATATGCTTCTAAATTAATATCTGCTTGATAAACATGCCGTTTTCAGGCTCCCTTCGCCCGGACGGACACATTGTTGCCGGATAATCGGCAATTTTGCGATTTGACCCCATGGAGAATATCCATATTTCATCGCATCCAGGCAACCTTGGCCGCTCGGCCGGCGGCGGACACTTCAGCCTTGAGCGCATGAAAATGACACCGAATTGGACGCATTTCTGTCTAACGGAACTATGTGCATCAAGACATGAGCTCTGAGACCCATAAGAATATATGCGTAACAGGGCTCACGTCAGAATGCACAAGTCCCGTTTGACAGGAATACGTCAAATTATTCTGCCGTGCTGAGGAAAAACGCCGTATGGACATTCCGATGTTGCCAAAATCCCCCCTCTGTTAAAAATAAAAAAATAAAAAAAAATTGGAGAAATTTTATGCGTTTACTTTCGTGGTATTTTCAGATAATTTATATTAAATTGCGAGCAAAATCGTCTGAAAAATGGGAGGAAAAATATGTACAACTTCCTCGATGAATTCGTATGATATCAAAGGAAATTTTTGAACGTGTGAGGGGTTGTACGGCGTTCTTCCTTAGCATGGCCATTGGCGGATCCAGCAAATTGGCAACAATGTATTTGCTCCATTTAAACCTATGGAAATGTATCGATTATTGGATAGGCCAGGTGTTCCGCCAAGAATCGATCTTTTAGCATAGCTTTAAATGGAGACAATCCGGTGTTGCCAAATTGCTGGATCCGCCTCTGAGCACGGCATTATTGGTACGGCATCTCGGCGAGGACGACGTAAGGGCGATTTTGCAAGTTATCGATACAGTTTTTCTCCCATTCGAATCGATTGTTTAACAAACATTTAAATTGAGGAAAAACAGGGTTGCCAACTTGCACGAATCGCCACTGCTATGACGTGAGGGCGCACATAAGCCCACTTCTCCACATGACAGTATGCTTTCCAGGGTTCATGTGAAAATTGAAATACGCCCTTACGTCAAGGGGCGATATTATTTCCAGATGGTGCTGAAAAAGCAGAACATTTTTTCCCAATTTCGCCCATAAACAATACCTACATTTTTTCGTAGAATCTGGCAACTTTGGAGCGGGTAATAAATCGGTGAATAAGCGACCTACTTTACAGGCAATGTTTGTTATTTATTTAATAGCAAAATAGATAAAAAAGATTGATAGGTGATTGACTATGAATGAAATTACATTCCCCTGACATGTCCCTCTCTTATCTGACATTCTCAGTTTCATATGTCTTACCCTGATTTTTCCGTGCTTTCGCCGTCATTTGCCTGATATTTCGGACATCAGCAGGATTCCTTCTACTTTGCCTTGTTTTATTCATGGGTTTTAGTAGTGTTCACTCTATTTTCCTTGATATGTCCCTGGTTTTTCCCAGTAACCTTGACATCACCTCTATATCTGTGACATTTCCCTGTCACTGCTGATTTTCCTTGCTTTATTTCTGAAATGTCCCGGTTCTTCCCTTTTTCTCTGACTTTTCTCATCTTTTCCTGTCACCTGCCTGTAGTCCCTGTCATTTAGCCGGTGTGCCCCGATTTCTCCCCTACCCTCTCGTAGATTTCGAGTATAAATTTCATATTACGCCTCCTTTATCACTCATATTCCTCCGGTTCTCTTGAAATTTTCCTGTTTTACATCATATCCTTTCACGAGAATGGGGAAAAGAAGAAAAGGAAAAAGGGGGAAAGGAAGAGAGGATTGAACTGCGAGACGGCGAGAGTTTGTCCCCCATTTAAGAAGCTTCGATTGCTCCAAGTGTCATCACCACCAGTGGCGTGGCGTGAATAATCGATTATCGATATCTCGCCATTTGAAACTATGGTAAAGAATCGATTACTAAGGTGTTCGCTGCGAACACCCTGATAATCGATCTTTTTTCATAGGTTTAAATGGCATAACAATCGATACATCGCAATTCACGCCACGCCACTGGTACTTTGCGATGTATCGATTGATCTGTCATTTAAACCTATGGGAAAAGATCGATACCAGGGTGTTGGCACCAAACACCTTGATGATCGATTCTTTAGCACAGCTTCAAATGGGGAAATATCGATAATGGGCCACTCGTCACCGCTTATGCATTCGTGGGCGGCGTCGGAGGAAACAGAAATCATGCATTCACATAGGCGACTCGAGTTTCCCCCTTCTTTGTTTTTTCGAATATATTTTTCAAGCGGAGACGAGGGCCAGCGCCTCGATTTTGGAGTCGTTATCCAATCGATACATCGATCCTGATCGACAAATCCCTATCTCAGCAATGCTTTTTATCGATCATGGTCGTTCGATATCGAATATCGATTCAAAAATCGAGCCGCCGGGGAGAGGCTAGTTTCGACGGCCGGAAACGGGCCGTGGAGGAGTGACACCACCTGAATATGAAACGCCGATCTATTAGTAATACTCGTAATATTATTACAGACTTGCCGCATTTCCCAAATTATGAGAAGAATTCTCCTACTAGAAGAAGGAAGAGGTAAGTATAGATATGAGAAGGAGAGAAGGAGGAAGAAGCGGGGGAAGAGGGGAATAAAAACATGAGGGAAAGAGGAGGAGGAAAATAAATGGATGCAGAAGAGGGTGGGGAAGGCAAGGCAGAGGAGGGAATGACAAAGGAGGAAGAAGAGGCAGTAGGAGGCGAAGAAAAGGAAAGAAAAAAATAAGGAAAAGAGGAAGATGAATGTAGATAGAGGAAGGAGGAGAGGAATAAGAGGAAGAGGAGGAGGAAAAGAGAGGGAGAAGAGGACGCACGGTGAAAGGAACGAAGAGGATGACGAAGAAGGGGAGAAGAAGATGGCCGAGAGAACGAAGGGAAAGGAGAAGCTAAAATGGAAAGTAGATAAGAAAAGAAGAAGAATATATCATGATAAGAATATGTGAAAACACACCAATAGAATCAGAGAAGAAGTGCACTGGAATAGGAGGAGAGGAAAAAAAGAGGATTGTGGAGGAAGAGCTAGAGAAAGAGGAAAAATATGAAGACGAAAAAGAATGGGAAATAGGAGAGGCAGAGGGATAGAGGAGCGGGATAAAGACGAAGAAGAAGTAAAATACGATTTCCTTCACTCTTCAGGATTTTCCCTGGCCTCAGGGTGTGAGGGAACGTGTAGCCCTACCTTCTTTTTTAGGCGTCGACTCCGCGGAGGGAAGAAACTGAAAATGGACGAAAATCTTCACTAGATCGAGCAACGTAGAACCAATGCTCGCAGGGGCAGGGAGCCACAACTAGGAATAAAATTTAAAAAAAAATAGAGAAGGAATGGGCCAGAGTGAAGCTGGAAAATGAAAAATACGCGAGACGCGGGATATGAGGACACGGCGAGCTGTATATTGTTTCACAGTTGAAATATATTTATTTCCTTGGAATGTAAATTCGAATTCGTTCTCTTAATCTCCCGGCGTAGATTCTCATTACGCTCGTAATGGCCGCGTCGAGGCCGCCGCTCTCCGCGCCCTCTGACGGTACTGCACGGAAACAACGTTGCCAGATCCTCAGAGGGTTCTTCCAGATTCTCTAGAGTCCCTTTATACTGAGAGTCAAGACAATTTGAATCCATTTCTGATTGGTTCCCGTATTTTAGGCCTCCACAGTGTCACAAACGGGAATAAAGATTACATTTTCACCAATTGCAAAGATTATAATCTGGAATGAACCGAGAAATTTCGGGTTCGACGAGGAACAAACGGAATGAGAGAAGGAACGGAGAGAGGAATTTAAGAATGAGCCGATCAAAGATTACGAAAAAACGTTCAATTTGTGTAATCTTTATTCCCGCTTGTGACTCCATGAGCCGTTGTTGTCTTGACTCTCAGTATAAAGGGACTCTATTACGTCCAGATACTCAACCTGAGGAAAAGTGGTGAGTTTCGAGGCGATGTTGCAACCATGCGCGGACAAGGAATAGGGGGCTGGCGGAAGGAGGGGGGCCCGTATGAGGTCTCGCAATGCATATGAGGAGTACAGAGTGGAGTTGGAGACGGCGTATTATAATAATAACAGTTAACAATGGCGTCTTAATAAATATAAATTGAAAAATTAATGGTGCATGTCCCGCGCGGTGCGGTGACGTCATCGCCCGACCGAGCCCACAGCGCCCGCGCCCGTGCCGACTTTCTCGCAATTAAAGCATTTCATCACACAACTTCACAGATGTCAACTTCAGCCTCGCTTGCTTTTCCTTCCTCAGTTTTCTTACGTTTCTCATTCTTCTTATTCACCATTTTCTTCTTACTCCTCTTTTTATCATTCTTCTTTTCCTTCATCATCTTCTTCTTCGTTATCATCCTCTCAATGTTCATCAACTCCTCCATCGTTATCGTCTTCTTCGTCTTGTTCGTATTTTTCATGCTCTTCATCTTCTCCAACTTCGTCACATTCATCAACTTCTCCTTCTTGATCGTCTCTTTCGTCTTGTTCTGCCGCGCTAAGGAAGAACGCCGTATCAACATTCGAGAGTTGTCAAATTTTCTTCGATAAAATGTTTATTTTTGAGGAAAGTTATGAATGTTTCTCATTGAAATTTTCAGGAACTTTGCGTATTCTATCAGAATAAAATTGTCGACGTCAATTATCCGGAAGCTGTGTGGCTGCCTGCTGTGTCCTGGAAGAGATGGAGAGTCCGGAGAGTTCCATTGATCGAGGTTGTAGAAATAGCGTGTACAAATTCAGGACTGAGGCGCCTTCAATTCGAGTGATACTTCCCGCCTTGCCGTTGAGTTAGTTTGGTTGCGTGACCTAACGTAACCCAATCTGATGCTTGTTTTCGCGCCATCTGGAAGATTATCAACCCCTGCCTCCACTCCTCCTCTTCTTCTTCCTTTTCCTCTGACTCTGTTTACCTCCTATTCTGCCGTGCTAAGGAAGAACGCCGTATGAACATTCGAGAGTTGCCACATTTCCTTCAATAAAATGTTTCTTTTTGAGGAAAGATGTGAATATATTTCCCTGAAATTTTCAGAGATTTTAGGTGAAATTACGAAGAAAATTATCTGAAAAATTGGAAGAAAAATATTCGTAAGTTTATCAGGGGATTCTTGTTTTATCAAAGGAAATTTGGCAACACCTGAAGGTTCATACGGCGTTTTTCCTTAGCACGGCAATGTTCATCCTCTTATTTTCTTTGACTTCCTCATCTTCATGGACTTCTTCATCTTCATCAACTTCTTTCCCTGCATCGTTTTCCTCGTTTTCTTCGTATTTTTCATTCTCTTCATACTCTTCCACTTCCTCATCTTCATCAACGTCTCATCTTCGCTAGCTTCTTCATTTCCATCAGTTTCTTCGTCTTCATCAACTTCTCACCTTCATCGTCTTGTTTGTCTTGTTCATCGTGTTTCTGATTTTCATTGTGAATGATATTTCTTCTAATTCAATTACTCTAGTTCTCATGCTACTTCCCCTCATTAATCTCATCTTGTCTGTTCTTCTTCTTCTCTCTTCCTTTTCCTCCACTCCCTCATTCCGGCACTGGCACTCCCTTCCCGACGGACGGTCACCGTCAAAAGTAGAATCGCATTAAATTTTGCAGCACTGGAGCTGCAAAACTAGCCGACTGAGTCATGAAGTCGTGACTTACACTGGCGAGGCCAGCTTTCTCAATTTCTAATTTTCGCATCTAATTAATTCACTTTTATTTTACGCGTAACGATCGCTTAGAGATATTCGGATTCGGCCCTACTCGGTCGTCTAAAAGCTCCGTTTAAGTTTAATTTCACCCGAGGTGAGCGCCATTCCCGAGAAATATTCAAGAGATCTCGTTGTCAAAATAAGACTGATTTTTCTACAGGAACGAATTGGTCTTACAGTTCAACCCCGCGAAGCTACAGCCCCCACAGGTTAAAGAAAATGGGGTTTTCCAACTTCTGGAGACAATTTTGTGTCAATCGTTGTGAAAATTGGTAGCTAACACTTATTTCAAGTGCCAAATCCAAATAAGTCAAAACGACGCTGGTCCAGATTTTTTTTTTTTTTTTTGGTGGGGGGGGGGGAGTTGAGGGGGATCAATGATCATCAACTTAAAACGAGAAAAATGTTGTGTTTTCGCCGGGCAAAACAGAAAAAAAAATAAATATATAAAACATAGATAAATAGCCTATGCTCATGGGGAAAAAGGAAATTTTATTTTGACCCGAGGAATTTCCTCTTAAAATACCGCTGGTTAAACCCGAGGCACACTGAATATTCATCCTTCATTATTGTATGTTTAGAGGTAGTATTACGTTCGTTATGTTAGATGTGTTAGTATTCTTCTCTTTCCGTAACTTTCCATCCTTCCTTTCCTTTGCTCTCATCTTCTCTCCTCGAAACGTTTCGTCGGAATTTCACCCTGTCATTTTCCTCTCTCCATGGCTTTCAATTCCGTGACCTTTCACCGGGATAAACATATGGTTCGACTGCAACATGTTCCCCTCTCCTCTCGGCCGACATGCACGCCTTTAACTTCTCGACACCGAATCCGACGATTAATCGTGACATGCACGTAACATACACGCGACATGCTTACGAGTCGAAATCCTCCTGGCGGGAACACCTGTTACACCCCCCCCCCCCCCTCGCTCCCCACTGAATCGAAAAAACGCTTAAAAACATGTTATTTAGTGTGTTAATTAAAACTTCAGCTGCAAAAAACTTATTGCGTTAAGCGGTAGCAAACATCCGAGAAGAATAAAAAGGTCCCTCGCGCGCTGCTACTCATTGCTCTCAATTAAGTTGCTTCGGGTTGGTGCCTTATTATCATTCACGATAAGGATGTTTCGACTGTCGATCGATAATCGATTAGTCGAACCTCGATTGATCTCGATATTTAATCGAAATTCACCGTAAGTCGCGGTGTCTACAAAAATTTCATTTTTGGATTCGCCTGATATTTTAAATGAAACTTCCTGATTTTTCGCACGAATGAATCGGACCGTGTTTAGCGGAAAGGAACCAAGCCACATCAGCTAATGCCAAATTCAACAAGCCAATTTCATATTTTGCAAGAGAACGTTTGTGCGGATTCCTTTGAAAATGTTAAGGAATTTGCTTCGCATGGTGTAGAAAATTCACTGAAATTATCACCAAAATCCCCACAACCGTTTTCATATAAATAATTCAATATTGCGGCCGATTAAAGGCAATAGCTGATGTGGCTTGGTTCCTTTCTGTTTAACGCGGTCCAATTAACACTCGTTTGATTTCACACACCAACACATTAGATAAATTGAATAAAATGTTTCACTTTTGCACTTGCATGCCTGAGGATTTCTTGACGCGCTCGGAATTCTCGGATCCACGACTGAATTTCCTGATAATTTCAGGTTTTTCCTGCCGGGCAAATAAGTATACGAGCGTTCGCTTTAATAGCACACTAGGGTGCTCTGCAGCACCCAACCGCCCGCCATTAGAATGTATCAAGTTACAGATTATCCGGGAGCTGGCATCCGTTTCTATCCAGGATGACAAGTTTTCTTGAGTTTCAACTTTCCCTGATTTTTCCATGACTTTCCGAGGTTTCAAAACGTTAATTCCTTACTTTTGGGAAATCTCAGGAAGGAAATCTCTTTGCTTCAAACGGTATTTCCGTTGTTTCCAACGAGACGTCCAGTCATTTCAAAGGTCACTCTGGTTGACTCAACAAGAAAGTTTGACTGGGAAATTTTTTTTTCAGTTTGGAAAAATAATTTCAAGGTTTTACAGCGAAATTACCTGACTTTTTTAGATTTTCTGAAGGTTGATAAGAACTTTTTTTACTTACAAAATGTGATCAGTGGCGTGACGTGCTATGCGATATATCTATTGATCTGTCATTTAAACCTATGGAGAAGGATCGATACAAAGGGTGTGTGCAACGAACACCTTAATAATCGATCTTTTACCATTGCTTCAAATAGGAAAATATCGATATCCGATCATTCACGCCTCGCCACTGAATGTGACCTACACTACATTTAGCGATTTGGAGTAGAAATGTATGATTTCTCGGCCCAATTTGGCATCGACGATGAATTTTAACCGCGCAAGAAACGGTAATGAAACACGCAGGCTCACTTTCAGAGTAACGAACGACGCATTGCGATAAATCGATTGATCTGCGATTTAAACCAATGGAAAAGGATCGATCATCAATTAAGGATTAATAATCGGCCTTTTACCATATTTTCGAGTGGAAAAAAAATCGACAGCCGATTCACGCCTCCCTACTAATAACGAGGTAATTATTAACTTTATGAACAAGTGTTTGGCCCCTCTTCCTCTTTGCCGATCCCCGATCTGTCAAATCGTTCGAAATCATCAAAAGATCACAGGGTTAAAAATAGTTTTCTGGAGAAACGTTGCAACGGGGCACGGAATCAATAAAGTTACCACGTACTGCATCCGAAACACTTATTATTTCTCTGCTGCTTGAGCCGACGAAACCACCTGCAAACATGCACGAAACGCGAAACGAGGCAAGAATATAAAGGCTGATTAACTATTGCGTTATGATCCGGCAGGAAATGTGCGATAATTTCATTAAAATTTTATCCAATTTCCGAAGATTGCTTATTTTCTGAACATACTTAGTACGTTGGGTACTTTGCACCAATACACTAGAGAGCCAGACAAGAGTCATAACTACATTCAACGTTTTAAAAAGGGCTACTATGCCACGTGTAATACTCAAACATGTCACACTTGAAAGGACTACATTTTGCAATTAGGAACTACAGTTTCTAGCCCATCCATAAAACACTAAAGTAGATAGGGGAACGAATGGTGCATACGTCGTTTCTAAACTGAGCCAGATATTGTAGTACCTAATTACGAAATGCAGTTCGTTTAAAGAAAGAAAGGAACAAACAAACGGTGCCGACGGAAAAAAAGAGGGGACATCGCATACCCCCAAAGCTACTTTTTAAAGTTTATTAGGAAAATCTCAAATTTCCGTACTTTTGATGGAAAATCCATAAATTTTCCATACTTCCGCACCGACCTTCCGAAATCCGTGCTTTTTTTAGTGTATCCGTACTTTTTCCGTACACGTAGACACCCTGTTCGATACTTCAAAAGATTTCGGTCGTAATTTAATCGAAACGAGAATTTATTAATGGAAAAATAGTCATAACTCCCTTCAAAAATAAGTATTTTCTTTGCGGAAATTTGGCAACATTTGAATGCTCATACGACGTTCTTCCTAAGGACGGTAGTGACGCCTCCGAGTCTCGTTCCAAAACTGTCGACGTGGATACTGCCGTGCTAAGGAAGAACGCCGTATGAGCCTTCAGACGTTGCCAAATTTCCTTCGATAAAAACCGAATTTATAGGGAAATTTCTGAACATTTTTTTCCAAAATTGTCACACAATTTCGTACGCAATTTAAACTAATACATCTGAAAATTTCAAAGAAAAATATGCGTGAATGTCGACAAAAATAAACATTTTATCGAGGGAAATTTGTCAACTCTCGAATGTTGATACGGCGTTCTGCCTTAGCACGGCAGGATACGAGTGATATGATTGGTTTGCTGAAGGCTCGATGAAATTTCAATCGAGAGGGTGTAATACAATTACTCGGCTGTGATGACACCGCCGCGCCGCTCGGCGGCTCGGCGCGGCGCACAGGGATTCAAGTCAAAAGGAGAGGTCGGCCAAAATTTCGAAACTTTAAAAGCTTATGACTCCGTTTATACACACTTTCGAGGATTTTGAAGTGGTTACATTGGTTTTCTCGTATAATTTTCTTCTCAAAACACCCCTGGAAATATAAAATGTAACGGAATAAACATCAAAATTTGCAGTTTTAGTGCAACATTTTCATATGGGCCTCTCTAATCGACTCGATCCACTGTGCGGCGCGGCCCCAAGGGGTCGAAGGGGTTGGGAGGTTGCCGGTTGGAGACGCCACCCTTTCGACTGGGAAACCGGGGGATATTTTGTGGGCGGGAAACCAGGGAAAACCCGGGAAAAGCGGGAAATTGGCAGGACCGCGGGCGGTGTCGTCTCTTGGCACTTTTCTAGGCGGCGTGGCTAATCTCTGCCTGGGCGCTGCGCCTCGTCCCCGGCTAATTTCCACCCGGAATCCTATTATCATTTCCAGCGACTCCTACAACCTTCGCTCCAGTTTTCAAGTTAACACCTCTCGTATCTTCGCCTCTAAAATGTAACTTCCTCCTACCCTTGTCTATACTTTTTTTTACTCGTGTGCTCATTCTTCCTGTTCCCTCTTCCATTCTTATCCCTGTATCTACTTATCATATTCTTCTACTTCTTGGATACTTCTACCACAGTCTTGCTCCCCACTCTCTTCTCCTCCAAGTTCTTTTTGTTAACAATTTGTCTTTGCCTTCTTCTTTTTATTATTCCTTCGCGTATATACGTTATCGATTAGTATATACGTTAGAAATTCCCTGGCTTTTTGAACGAATCGAGATGTTGCATGTGTGAGGAATTTGCGATTTGACTGTTGATTCTTAGGTAAAAGTTTGCGAGAAACACGATGGTGTCACTGGTTTTCTCTGAAATCAACTCCCAAGCTCAAAAGAAGCTCGCGAGTTGAGAGACTGAAACAAGGTGACGACTTGTCCTGTTTTAAAAATTTCCTGTTTTTTCGATATTTCTTTGGGTTGAATTCTCATAAAAATGAATTCCATGAAAAATGTTAGGCGCGAAATATCTAGAAATTGAAAAAATTCTACGTCTTAGCTGGAAGAGGAAAAGGAAGCGATAAGTAAATCTGGTAAGTACGGATGGCTTTAAGCACTCTGTATACTGCGAGAGCGCTCTGTGAATGAGAGTAGTTTACTTTTCCTCGACCTGGATTCATTGTTTTGAGTTTTGGACAGAGTCAAGACGCAAAACAATTGGGATCCATTTTCCTTTAGTTTCAACACCCCCACGCTTTGTCACATTGAAAAATAGAATTCCTATTCTCTCTACCTCCTCGTGTGACAAATCCATCGACAGAATTCGCTGAGACTGAATAATTTTCGACTTTTTCTCTCTCTCTCTCCCTCTCTCTCTTCTTTCCGTGCAGCTGAAAAACTCAGGACAGAAAATCCACCGAGAATCTTCGGGTCTCATAGTATCTTCGTGATCAAACAACTCGTGCGTTGCATTTACCTGAATTTTTAAATTCTGTTTACATCTTGTTTTCTGATCTTCGTTTTTTTCCTGTATTTTTTCTTGTTGCTCCTTTTGAATGCTACATGCCTTTTTTAGATTTTTCTTTCCACCCTCAGCTCTCCGTCTTCTCTTACTTCTTCTTACTTTCTTCTCGTTTGTCTCTTACCTCAATTTTCCCCATTTTACCTTATTTTTCACCTGTACGAATTATTTTGAATTTATTTCCTGCTTTTTCAATTCCTCCTGCAAATTCTTCCATTCGCCCCCTTCCTTTGCTGATGTAATAGAGATGATTAGCGATTTCTCTTCTTGCAGTTGAAAACGCGGGACAAACCATCTTCAAGTTTCATAGTATTTTCCCTGCGAGTGCAATTTCAACTTTGTCTTTCAACTGCCTGGCTCCCGACGCGACGCCTGTATTCCTAAATTAATTTAACCCGCCTAAAAATATTGCGACACGTGCAGGTGACAAATTCTGGGTTTCAACTTTGTAACGCAATAATCTAGCCGCATAATAATCTACCAAGATGTGAGGGGACAGTCCAGTTTTTATTGCCGCTGGGGCGAATAATTCTCAAACTGTTTCAGCTCCCAACTTTCAACGGCCTAATAATCCGTGCCATTCAACTGCTCTTCTTGGCGTGTTGCTGGCAACCGCGGAAGAAAAACCTTGGGTGAGTTTTTGCAGTTTCGGTCAAAAATTTCATGTCCGACCTCTCTAATTGACTCGATCCGTTGTGCGGCGGAAGAAAAACCCAACGACACGCCACGAAATCGAACAAATATATAAATAAAAAAAAAACACACACACACGCACAAAGTAAAAATTAAAGAAAAAACGAACGTGTAAACAAGAAACGGAGCACTGGGAGTATTAATAATAATAAATAACGGGGAAAAGAAGGGAAATTAATAGAAAGTTAAATATATCGGAGGGGGGGGGGGAAACTTCAAAGCGAGGGGGGAGAGGGGGCGGAGGTCGATAAATAAAAGTTAATTATAAGAAGGGAGTGAAGGGAGCAAACAAGACTCGGAGTCGGAGGCGACTTGCGTCGTATTTGGCATGGGGCGAGGACGAGCGACAACGGAGGAGCGCAATAAAAGTGCCTCGTAATAATTCCCCGACCCCGACTTATTTGTCATGCAAACAAGGAACGATTAATATTTTTACATCGCTTCCCACTCCCCCGCCTCCTCTCCGAGACCACTAACTCTTTTCTCAAACTGAAAATTTAACCTCCTCCCGTTTCTATCATTTCTCAGAGTCCGTCCAGAAAAGGGACCTCCATGCCCCGAGCCGAATGCTCCCCCCCCCCCCCCCCTCTTCTCACATCCTTCTAACTTTTTCATTTTGGGAAATCCTGATTTTTCTTGATTTTTGACTGCTAAATCCGGATTTCATAATTTTTCCAAACCCTGATCAAATCCTGATTTTTGGTGGCGAAAAATTAAAAGTCTGCAAAAGTGTATGCGAAAGAAGAGCTCAAGTTCTAAGGATTAAACACAAGTGCGAATCAACGAAAATGTAAAAACATCCGATCCTGATTGTATGACCGATTTTCCCTCAAATCCTGATGAAATCGGGATCAAATCCTGATAGAATCGGGAAAATCCTGATGCTAGCTGGTCATTGACGTAAGAAAATGATCAAGAAAATGATCAACGAGTCAAGGATCATGCACTGGTAAAAAAAACC
Source organism: Bemisia tabaci (assembly GCF_918797505.1). Lineage (NCBI taxonomy): Eukaryota > Metazoa > Arthropoda > Insecta > Hemiptera > Aleyrodidae > Bemisia > Bemisia tabaci. Next base: position 42,310,486 of record NC_092802.1, on the reverse strand, counting down.
TCTTGGACCAATGCCGCGGTGCATTGACTTAAGAGTGCAGTTTCTTGTCGCCGGATTTAAGAGTCTTGAACTCTTGTTTCAAGCGGAATTCACATTTGAATTGAATCAATGCAAAATCCGTTTGAAACAAGAGTTCAAGACTCTTAAATCCGGCGACAAGAAACTGCACTCTTGAACCAAGAGGGTTTTCTTACCAGTGTGACCCGACGAAAACCAAAACGCGAAAAATTGGATCGCGGAAAAATTAGCATCTGCCACGCCTTTGGAGCCCGCACGGGGTCTCTTAAATATTTTCGCCTCTCGCCGCGCCGGGCCACTAGAGTTGATTCAATAGGAACCCGGAGCGATAGGCTCAAAACAAAAACAACCCCCTCCCGAAAAAAGGGGTGTAAAACGGGTTGTCGGAGTGGGGTTAATTTGGCGCGCCGGGGGGCGCGGGATGGGGGAGGGATGGCCTAAGTAGGTCGCCAAGCGGGGCCGCTCGCGAACTTTTTAATAAAACTCCAAGAGGGTATTAAGTTTTCGATATAATTCACAGTTCGGAGGGAATCAATTATTCGTAACAAATTGGAGCGTCGCCTTGGGCCCGCCCCTCCTCACCGCTTCGCCACGCCCGGGACATTATACACTAGTTTACAAGTGTCCGCAGCGCCCCCTGGTGAGGAATTACGCCACCTTCCCCTGCACCCCCCTTCCCCGTCGGGCGGGGCCCTTTGAAAAATGCTCGTCAATTTGCCACCCGTCGCTAATACAAATATGATATCGACGACTGCGACATGTTTAGTTAAGTGGTAGGGGGGTGGTGTTTTGAGGGGGGTGTAGAAGGGGGGAGTGGAATTAGGCGGCCGAGGCCGAAGGGTGGCGAGTTATAATAGAGCGTCAAAATATGTCGGGGTTGGTGATTTCGTCGATTTTGAAGCGAACTGCCGTTTGATTTTGGAGAGGGTCCATGCGCAATTTAAGCAAGATACTGACAAAAAATGACGGAGAGAAAATGCCTCTGCTTTGGATTCGCCTGTCTTTTTGGGGTTTTTGTCGACCAAAATTATGGAAATTCGATGGCTTTTTGCCAGGAATGAAAAGAAAAATCAATGTATTCCTTTTCCCTCCCAACAAGACTACTCCTGGTATTCTAAGAATCGAGGATTAAAATCTTGGAAACTTTTCTTCTCCAAACTATTTAAAATTGAAAATGGCGTGACAACTTAACATATATATAAGGACAAAAAAAAAAAAAAAAAAAAAAAGTGAGGAGATGAAAATTACGTATTTTAAATTACAAAAACCCCTAACTTTACTATGGTGTGCTGAGAATCGCGGACTTCTGCATATTGTATGGAGAAACTCTGGAAGTCATACTTACAAAAAAGATCAATACTTCAACATTACATATTATTCATGCAAAACTCACGTGATCTTCAGACCAAGATTTTAAGACCCTATGAAAATGTGGAGAAGGCCTCCGTCATGGCCACAACTTACCTGCAAAAAAAAAAAGAACAATTGAAGATTAAAATTAAAGAACTATTTTTTAATAAAAAAATTTAGTTTTATTTTTAAAAAAAATATCATTTCTTTCCCGAGAGAAAACTATTTTCTCGGGAGAGCAAACTATTCCCTGGAGAGAAATATCTGTTTTCTCGGGAGGGAAAACTATTCTCTCGGGAGAGACAACTATTCTCTGCCGAAAGAGAACCGACGGTAGTTTTCTCCGAAGAGAAAACTATTCTCCCGGGAGAAAAAATTTCCTCTTAGGGATAAAATATATATTTTTAAATAAAAAAAATAGTTTTTTTAAATAAAAAAAAATAGTTTTTTAAGAAAAAAATTAATTTTTTTTTTTTGGAAACACGTTGACGAAAATACGACATTAATAAAACATGTTCTGGCGAGTCATGACTAGTTTGAGAATTTTCGGCAGAATCAGTTTCGGAGGAGCTCGGTTGGGAAGGCACCGTTTTCAGAGACCCATAACCTCGCATTTACAACATCCTACGAAATACGGCTTTGATTGCCGTTCCACTCACAATTATCCTTTCAGTTTTATTGTTATACGGGTCTAATTGTCAAATCTCCACAGAAAATCTACCCTCGAACATCCTCCGCCTACAGGTCCCGGTCAAAGGCAATTTGGACCGGATTTGAAATGGACTACGTTTTGCAATTAGCAACAGCCGATTCGAAACGAAACCGTTTGTTACTCCATTATTACAAAACGTGGAGATCTTAATAGTGGTCCCAGTGGTTTTCACGTAAAATTTACTTCAGAGAGAACCCCTCGAACTTTAAAATATTACGAATTAAACATCTAAGTTTGCAGTTTTAGTAAAAACAAAAACATTTTCGACCTCTCCTATTAACTCGATCCACTGTGCGGCGGCTTAATGCGTTCACCGGAGGCAAAAACAGAACCATGTTCCACGAATATGTTCGATGAAAGAATGAGGTAACTGGTACCATTCGGAAAAGTAATGTAATACCTAATACTACCTAATACCTACCTAAACTTTTGCGAACCAGTGCTGTCTTTTTCGGATCAGCTCAAACTTTCAAAAAATCTGATGTTTTTATTCCCCGAGACATTTATAGGGATCTATAAAATTCATTTTGAAAATCATTTCAAAACATTGCAATTCCTCTTAAATTGCTGCCTATGAAATCTTACAAAAATATTGTGGAAGCTCATTTAAAGTATTAAAAAAGAATCATTGTAAAAATATTTAGTATGGAAAATCGTACGCTATTTTTGTAATATTGTAAAAATATAAATTCACATGATCATTGAAAAAAATTCACAGAAAATTTCAAGGAGATACTTGTTCTCTTCGAAAATATAAACTAAGGTTATGACTTATTGTTAGAAAAAATAAAATGTATCCAAAAATGTGTAAGTCAATGGCCGAAGTACCACGCGCGTATCTCCGTTTGCGACGTTGCAGACTTACCGTCATACGTTGTTCTTTCATCAGAAAACTATTCAACTTGATGTTCGGATTTACTTGATATCTGAGTTACTTGATTTTTCTTCTCTATCATTAGCAAAATATTCCGTAGAACTTTCAAGGTATATAGTCGACTTGTCCCTCACGGAAAAAATAAATATAGGAGCAGAGATTTTGAAACTCCAAAATGAGAATGCAAGGTGTCGCACTTTATCCATTAGGTTGGGATGTAGATAAGTGTTTTTTTACTTCAGCCATCGACATAGCAGTGGTTAGGTTTTTTGGATACTGAGGTCTATCTTTTTAAAAATTAAAATTCGCCTGTATCCCCGCGATAACTCTGCCCGCAAACACCTTTCTAATGCCTGACCTCCTGAATTTATTCAACGGTTACGCGATGCGTTTAAATATTATAATTTCGCGGTGAAATAATGTAACGCGATTAATTTTTCATTTTTCATTTTTATTGATCGCTATGACGATCGTCACAGCCGCGAATGTTACGAAACAGCAATTGAAAATTTCGCCTCCTTCCATCGAACATGACACTGACAACCTTAAAAATGGATTATTTGCTGTTGTTCTCTTACTACTCGATTATAAATATTTTGAACTCACTGACACGAAATTTGCTTCCCTCCATTCTCACTGTGAGAGTATTATATCAGTATTTCTATCAAGCGGAACTAGGTGCATTGTGATGTGATCCCTGTAATGCATATACTCTTATAGGTCTCAGGGCTCATGTCTTAATGCACACACTTCCGTTTGATAGAAATACGTCCTCTTCTGAATTGGTGATCGCTGGCTCGATAAATAGGCCGTGAGATCGATCGCGAGTTTTTTTTCTCCATATGAATATATCAAAAGTGATAGATTCTGGTTCTGGGCGAGAAAGCCTGTCTCGATAGGTTCGGATTTTTTCGCATACACAGGGCGATCTAAAGGTCCTACGCTGCAAATCACCCGTGTATCTTTTCAATAAATTAAGGTGGACGCTCGAAAATTTTCGAGCGCTCGGAAACGAACGTTGGAACCCTAAAATTGTAAGGATCACGCAGAAATGGGGCAAAAGCCCCAGGGGTTATAGGGATGTTGCGAGACTTTTCGATCGCCCTGTAAACATTACATTTCAAGGGTGGCTAGAGGAACTAAGTTGCCACTTCCGACGCTCAAGCTCTCCAACTCCCTAATTATCATTTTTTTTCCTTTTCTTTTTTAGTTCGTTCAAGAGATATACTAAACAGATTTTTATGATTTTTACAGATAATAACTGCAGAGTAGACAAATCCAACCGAAATATTGTGTTAGTACGGAGAGTACTACCCCAATTTGTTTGATGATATGGGCGTTTCCAATTAACAGCGGTTGTGCCGCAACTCAAGTTTAGGTAGTGCCGCAGCAACATTTGGGTGAGTAACTTTTAGTTGGGTGCGAACACAATTAATTAGAAATGCCCAGAACCTCTTTCCTCGTCTTCCCGTGCACGGTTAAACTGACTGAATCTTTCGGTTGAAAATTCCAAAATCCTTAAAAACAAAGTGTGGGCGGCAAGAATTGGGACTAATTGTAAGTCCCGCAATTGAAAGAAAAGAGGATGAGAGACAACAGATGAAGATGAGAATATTTACACGCGTGGACTATATTCTTATTTTGGGTTATGTCGAAGCGATGGGCACTTAAGGAGTCTACACTACAGGTCTGGTCTGGCCCCTCGTCGGTGCGCGATCGCAATGAGCAAAAACGTTGCCGTAACAGAGCAGTGATCTATGAGTTTCGGAATCGAAAAACATTCATTTTAAAAATTGGGAGATCCTTCTTAGACGCCTTGCAAGTACTGAGGCCCCGAGAGTTCCTTTCATACTTCCAGTGTCTCGGGGACTTGCCAGATTCACTTGAAAAACAGCGAAAATGACACGGATAAACAGGAGCAATTTAGATGAATTCACTGAAAAAAAAATAAATTTCGGACCTTTATGCGCCATTTTTCAGTAGTTCCGGACCGCTCTTAAAAATTCCGTACTATTTCTGGACTGGACACCCTGGACATTGAATATTAACTCCTCTTGATTTTCCTCAATTTTCCCCTTGCTTCCGTCAACTTCTTTTCTTAATTTTCCCGTGATGAGGATTCTGCCTAAGTTTCCTAATTTGAGGAGAAATAATCCCTGACTTGGGATGTGGTGATGTACTGGACTTTCCCTCGGTGAGAAATGATTCCCGATCAAGGGACACGACGGAGCCGAATCCGTGGGGGGAATTTTCCGAGAACCGCGTCGAGTTGGCGGCCGCGGAATGGGATGGCTCGGGCACGAGAGGTCTCTCGGTTGGGCAACGTATAAATAAGCCGCCATGTCATGTTGTAAATAGCTTCATGTTTCAAAAGTTTATTGAAGACGATCGCACTCCGCACTCGTGCGCCCAGGCTCCATTGCTCCGTGCTCCAGGCTTCCTGCCCGACTCCCGCCATCACTCCGCCCGACGCATTCCGATACGGCTCCGACAGAGACTCCCCCAACTAACGTCCGCTAGGAAATTTATCATAACTAAGTTCAGAGCTTACATTTAAAATAAAAAAAAAAAAAAAAAAAAAAAAAAAAAAAAAAAAAAAAAAAAAAAGTATGCGCAACAGTTCCAAGCTCGTAGCATACGTCCGATAAGATCCAGAGGCGTCGTAGAGTGAGGTAGAAGAACGAAAAAAAAAGAAGTGAGCAGCATCGCAAGAAGCAGCGGAAGAATGAAAACGAAGAGAAAAGGAACTCGAAAAAGTTGGCGGAGAAGTTCGGAAGAATCCGTTGGGAAAAGGCGAGGATTGGGGGTTGGGTCGGAGAAGAAGCATGGTACTGAGAGGAAAATTAAAGTTGATTAGCGGTAGGAGAACACAAAGAAAAGAAGGAAAGAGCGTAGAAAGAAGCAGCGCCAGAAGAAGAGGAAGAAGAAGAAGAAGAAGAAGAGGAAGAGGAAGAAGAGGAGAAAGAAGAAGAGGAGGAAGAAGAAGAAGAGGAAGAAGAAGAGGAGGAAGAAGAAGAAGAGGAAGAAGAAGAGGAGGAAGACGAAGAAGAGGAAGAAGAAGAAGAGGAAGAAGAAGAAGAGGAAGAAGAGGAGGAAGAAAAAGAAGAAGAGGAGGAAGATAAAGAAGAAGAGGAGGAAGATAAAGAAGAAGAGGAGGAGAAAAAGAAGAAGAGGAGGAAGAAGAGAAAGAAGAAGAAGAGGAACAAGAAGAGGAGGAATAAGAGGAAGAATGGAAGTAAGAGGAAGAATGGAAGTAAGAGGAAGAAGGATAAGAAGAGGAAGAAGAGTAAGAAGAAGAGGGAGAAAAGAAAAAGTTAGACTGGAAGCTGGGAAGAACCCGATGGTTGGGCGAGGCGAGGGAGGGGGAGCGGGCCGCGGACGGACGGGAGCGATCGGTCGACGTCGGTGGGAGCGGTAGGCGCGGCGATAAAAATCAGTTAACGGGTGTTAACAACGCCGCTAAAAGAGGCGTAAAAAACGAGAAAAAGAGCCCGGATCGGGGGAAAAGCCGTCCGCGTGGGCGGGGGGAGGGGGGGGACCCGCGCGGGCCGGGCGTCCGAGCTGGAGCTGCTACGACAGCTTCCTGTCTATTAGCCGCTCCCGGGCCCGGGCCCGCGCCGAGGCAGAACCGCCCAACTCCCGCCGGAACCGAGCGGAAGGATACGCGCTTCTCGCCCGACGGCTCCTCCTGGCGCTCCGCTGCCCCGGCCGCCGACAAATTGCCCCGCCACCGCACAATGGGCGGCATACCGCCACGGCCCCGCCTGGGACACGCATGAACATCGAAGGGATTGGAACGGAAAACACCGGCGAGACGAGGGTGGGAGTGGAAGGGATGGTGATACAGGGAGGGAGGGAAATAAGAAGAGGGAGAGGAGACAAGAAATAAGGAGAGTCAGCAGGATGAGCATGAGAATGAGAGAGAGAGGCAGAGAGAGGAGGAGAAGTTTTGAATGAGAGGATGAACGAGAGTAAGATGATGAAGTACAGAAATAGGAAGAGGCGGCAAAACAAGGGACAGAGAGAAGAGAGAGGAAGCTTTCGAATAAGAAAGTGAACAAGAGGAAGAAGAAGAAGCAAAAAATAAGAGAAAGAGGTGAGAGGAGGAGGAGGGAACAGAAAAACAAAACGCGGAAAGGAAAAATCAGCAGAGAGATAGGAAAAGGAAAAGAGGAAGAAGAAGTATAAAGGGAGGGAGAAAAAGAAGGCGTGGATGAAGCATAAATACCTAAGCGAGGAAAAGGGAAGGGCACGAGAAGAAGAAAAATCATTGATAAGACGTTGATTGGAGCGCGGATGACCGCGTCCAGTTGCAATAGGAGAACTCGACAATCCACCCTACCGATTGCCACCTGCCACGAATCAACCCCCAAGCACGAAAGAAACTCTCAGAGTTGAGATCCTTGCCCTGCTAAAAATTTTTCATGGAATTCCGTGCTGGTTTTCCATGGAAAATTTCTCCACGTAAAATTGGGCACGGAAAATTTTTCCATGGAAAATTTCTCCACGGAAAGCACCACGGAAAATGTCACCATGGAAAATTTCTCCATGGAAAATTTCTCCACGGCAAATTCTCACCGTGGAAACCTGCCACAGCACTCACTGTGTCTCATGCAGGTTTCCACCATCAAGTTACCATGGTGTTGTTTCTTTAAGTCATCATAGAACTGTTCTACTCAATGTTGCTGGTTTTTTTAGTATTTAATTAGATAATTTACAAGTTTTCCTTGTAATCAAAATAAATGAAAATGATACACTCACCAACTTGAAGACACATAGTACCAACTATACTTGACAGAGATGTAATAATTCTTTTAACAATTGAGAAACTACCGCACTGTACCTTCGCGTCACATACTGCACGCTCAACGTTTCAAATAAGATTTCATTCAGTTGACAATGTGAAAACATATTCAAATTATTTCACAATAAGCACGGAAAACAGCACCAAAAATTATCACAACACTATCCAAATTAGAGGCCAAGAGAGTGAAATATGAACTGTAGATTTTGGTTTCTGTCTGGGAAGCTTAATTGCATCTAGATGGTTTAAAGGTTGCCACTAATTCCCTGCGAATGGCTGTTCGATAAGATCAAAGGAACTGCCAGATGATAGGAAACAAATGGCGATTGCTGCAGCTGAACAAGGCAGGTAAATGTCTCGGTGTGTTTTTATGAAAGCTCTGAAAAATGAATAATGTACAGCGCATCAAAACCATGAGTACAACCAATGATCAGCACTAAATTAAAACAATCTCAAGGTGAAGCCAACCAACATTTCTTGAGAAGTTAAAATAAGTTCTGAGGATAGCCAAATAATTTTTAGTAATAGGACAAAATACTTGTGAAAAAGCATTGGTAAAATTGTGTGTAAAAGCAATTATTGCATTGGTAGCCATAAAAATAGGAAGTAAATTATTGGACATCTGATAATTCACTGAAACATCGTTGATAAGGATGTGATGTTTTAGCCCTCTAGAGTTAAAAGTTTAAGGCCTCATCTGTAACTTCAGATATATCTCTCACACTACTTACATTTCTGAATAAAAATACCAAGTAATAGCTAAGGCTCAATTCAGACGTCACTTTTCCTTCACTCATGTCAAATGAAAAGTTGGATCGTGTAATACAACACGAGAACACAACGATCATTTGAGAGGTTGAACAAAAATTTGAAAGTCAGGTCACACCAAGGTTTCCGTTCAACTTCTCAAACAAATGTTAGAGCTCACGCATCATACGTTGAGACAAACGTCAAAAGTATTGTTTAAGTCACCATTCACCAGTGGTGCCACCTGACTACATGAATTTACCTGTTGAGTGGTGCGAATTCAGAGCTAATCGGAGAGAAACATTTGTTTCAACATACGATGAGCGAGCTCTATGTTCTCATGTCCGTATCAAACGATCCAACTTTTCACTCGGTATAAGTGGAGGAAAGCTAGACTGTCTGAGGTGGGCTTTAGTTTCCATCACACAGCAAAAAAATCTAGAAGGGCCTGTATTTAAGGTTTCTTTTTCAGTCCTAAGTAGTTCTCACCTGTGAATTTTATTCACAGTCTATATGGGTTTCGGCAAACGATAGGAAATGGCGATCTCATATGATCTGACAGATATCTGATATTATCCCTGAGGAGGACGATGACATGAGCTGATGAGCAGCTAGGAATGGAATGCAGTTAGAATGTTAACCGTGTGCTGAAAACACGATAAGGGAGACTGTAACCAATATTCGATCACGGTTCATGTTTGGGGTGCAGACTCGGAGGAGTGACCAAGGAGAAGATAGAGAAAATGATGAGCACATACGAATCTACTATTCAACAAAGAATGTTAGAATAGTTTATCAAGATACAGAAATAAATGTAATGCTATGATTCTATGGAGAGGTTACAGATCAGTGGCTGATGGATCACTATTGGTGCCTATGCCTACATTCAGTAATAGGAATTGCTAATCATTGTTATTCATGACTTACCTAGATTCAGTTCAAGGCCCTTGCATTCAACTCGGATTTGGCGTGATGTAGCGAAAGCAGGAAGTCAAGAAATATATAAATTTCTGAGAATTACTGTATGGTTTGCGAGAGCTTCATTGAGCCTGACGATTCACGCCTCGTTGATAACCTAACCTCAAAATACCGACAGGGCAGGGCGAGGCAGGGCGGGGCGGCACATCTCCTGACTTGCCGAATTGAATTGAGGATTTTTTATTTAAATCTGCATGATCTATAAAAACTCATTCGCTTATTTATTACTGAAATGCGTAACGCCGATAATGTTTCATACTTCACACGCTTTAACATTTGCGTTCTATTCTTGCTTTTATTTTTATTTTTATACAATTTCAACATGAAACAGGGCAGGCCGGCAGGATTGCAACGCAGGTTTTGTTTTGGAGTCGGAACTGAATCACTTTGTAAACACAAGATGAGTTGTTGGTTATCACTGCCAGTAATGCAAATTTTAATTTTTTTATGTGATTTAATTAGTATCAGCTCGAATTCGAGTCTTCTTCGTTACGAAAGTAATGTTACCTCGAAGTTGGTGAATTTTGATTAACCTGAAAGTAAGCCAGCAGTGTATCGCGATGGACTCTTGGTAATCGATCTTCAAATTTTTATTTTGGCCATGCGTAGAAATAGAATGAAAAAATTCTGATAGATACAACTCAATTCTCATTGGTTTTGCTATTACCGCTATTCGGTTCTTTCTACAATTCAATGTTGGTTTCACACAGGAGATTTGGAAGTATGACGGTTGAGCTTCAGTAAAGGCGATCCTATTGAATAGTTAGTGTCTAAACTAATCTTGCAAAACACAGACGTTTGGTCTCTAATTGACAGACTTTAAAGCTGTACCTACAGGTTCGAAGAAGCTGCGTGTTTTCTGTTTTTTGACAAACTATTGCGGTTATTTCAGTTGTCTTAAACAGAGTATAAGCAGCAAATTATTATTACATCTCTGTCAACCATAGCAAATCTCTGAGTTAATCATATTTTAAATGAAAACATTCTCCGTACAGAAAGTAATTGCTACCTACTGGTACAATTATTAAATTATCGTTAAATAGTGGGCATTGTCTTGGGAATGCCATGGTTGTAGAAATTTCAGTGCACTAATGAAGACTTATTCTGTGATAACTGATGACATGAAACATTTTAGTGGCCCTCACTTGTGAACTTCGGTGAGTAATTCAACTTAATTCTATGATGCATAACGAAACAGCAAATAGTTGCTGATTGTCAATGATCAAAGGCTTACAGATTACCATGTTTATTCTTGTGGTGGTCTCTAGTGTTTCGCGGTGTTCCAATGCATGTTCTCTGCTATTCCGTTACGCTCCCTTGAAATTCCATGTAGCCACCACGGAATCTCCTGCTGCCACCATGGAATCCCATGCAGTCTCCACGGAAACCCAAGGAGTCACCATGGAGTTCCGTGCCTCCTCCATGGAGTCTTCATGGAGTCTCCATGGAGTTCCGTGTCTTCACCATGGGATTCCATGAGAAACAGCACGGAATACCATGGAATTCCATGAAAATTTAGCAGGGAGATGAAACAAGTAGGATTACAGGTAAGCTAACCTCCCGGTTCAGTCAAGTTCTAAATCTTCTCTTCGTATAAATATCGCGGCATTCATAAATTTCGGAGCTTGGGGACAGGCAAAAAGCTAGGGTTTTCCTTCATTTTCGCGTGATACCGCATGACTACTCCGGTGTTCGAATAGTTGCGCGCTCGGTGTCCGCTTGGACCGGTGCTCATTCATGAAACAAAATAAGCATATTTCCGGGAACACTCATAAAATACGCGATTCGTCCGGCGTTTTTGAATAAACCATAAACAAATTATACGCGATTTTCCAGGCGGTTTCGTGCAAAAATGAGAAATTGCGTGTTCTAAAACTAAAGCCCACCGTGCGGAGGTGCGTATTGGGTGAGGGTCCGCATAGCACACTCCCACAGGCCGAGATCACATCTCGCGTTTATTTCAAGAACCGCCGATTCACTTCGGGGTTGCCTTTACAGTTGTGCGGTTTCATCCAGCCTTGGGGGCCATGTAAATGCTCGGCACTGCTACATAAGAATCGCTGAAGTACGGGGGTTTCTCATGGAATTTGCGAGGTTTAAGTTTGAGGTTGGGTCGTAAATCAAATGGGCCATCTTCATTGGGGCATAGTCTCCGTCTTTCGTGTATTGGATTTAAAATCTCCATTGGAGATATGTCCAACCTATCGATTTAAATCAATACGTTAAGGTACCCTCGGAAAGCACCTTAGGCACCTCACCTCGGCTGGCTACGGCTCCAGCACCCGGAACTTTCGGCCTATGAGTCGGGAACACGGGCGGTATGTCTATAGAGCCCGTAACTTTCTTTTTTCAGTGCAAAAATGAGCCTGCTCCGGGGAAGCTGCGTCGTTCATGATGGGACCCCTGGCCTGAGCAGCGAAAGCCCGGTTCAAGTGAGTGACGCAGTTGAGCCGAAATACGCGGAACTCTCGATAGCTTCTATCTATCGGATATTTATATAGTCTATATATACGTATTGCAATCGGGTACCGAGGGCGGTCGATTCCGAACGCAACGTGGCCCCACTATTGATCACCGCGAAATCGCTACCCCGCCCCTCCCCCTCCCCGCTCACCCGCCCCCCGGGCCCCGGGCTCGTAATCTACCTAATTGGCAGCATTCAATTTAATACACTTTCATTATTTTTGTTATTCCTGTCGTCATGGCGACCGGTGCCCCGGCCCGGTGCTTCCCCTGTAAAATCAAATGTCCATTTCAAATTCACGACGGGTATCAGTTGAGCCATTGTGGTCGGGAACTGAGTGACTGAGAGGCTTCTCGAACAGTGTTCGAAACTCACAGGCGTCAAGGCGCCAAATGCGCCTAAGAAATCGGTCATGGCGCCTAAAAAAATAAAAGCTCTGCGCCATCGTGGCTCCTAAAAATTGCCCCCCCCCCCCATCAAAAAAAATCCTAGTTTTCCTGTTTGGTGATTTTTCGGAATTTTCCCCAAGCAACAGCGACTAGTTCTGTTACTAGAACATCTTGCGTCTAACCTGTCAGTAAATGCGCCGTGATACATAGGCAAGAAGTCAATTTGACCCCTAAAAAATCTTCAATGGCCCCTAAAAATCGTGATTGATGCGCCGCATGGCTCCTGAAACTCCGCGCAATGCGTGAAGTATTCGTGCAGTCTTGTAGGCGCTAATATGTGTTACATGCCGATCGCCGCGCCGAGGGCTTCTCCTTTTCATCTTCAAGTCCTCGTTATCATTTCTCTCTAAGTCGCGCCGTTCCAGGCCAAATTGCGTGTTTGGTCTCACTCTTAACTCGATTTATTGAAGGCGCTATTGTATCACTTAGAGACGACAAAATCAGAAATTACTATACTCTTAGGAAATGAGAGATTTTGTCGCCTTTTCTCGTTTGTAATTTTGTTTTTATAAATCCGATTTTTTTTATACCTACACTTTAAAAAATTGCAAATTTTTGACGCCCCTTAGATTTACCGCCATAGGCCACGGCCCATGTGGCCACCCCCTTAATCCGGCCCTGCATACACTCTTCCTCTCCTCTTCTCCTTCTATTGCTTTTCTTCTCACTCTGTGTCTTCTCCTTTCACCTATATCCCCCTCTTCCTCGTCTTCCTCCTCTTCTCGTTCTCCTTCTCATCCTTCTTTCTCCTCTACTTTTACTTATTCTTCTTCATCGTTTATCTCCTCTTCTCCCTCCCCAACCTCTCCCTCCATTTCCTTCTTTCGCTCCTTCATCCTTCTCATCATCTTCCTCTTCCTTTTGTTTCCTTTCTCGTTCTTCCTTCTCTGCTTCTCATTATTCCTTCTCTTCTTCTCGTTCTTCCTTCTCTCCTTCTCATTATTCCTTCTCTTCTTTACTACTACTTCTTCTTCTTCATTGTCCTCTGCATTTTCCTTACTCCTGTTCTCCCACTTTCCCTTCTTCCTCCTCCTCTCCTTTTCTTCCTTGTCATCTTCGTCATCCGACCACTGGTGCATGGTGAGGAGGGGAGGGGCCCCCGCTTCCCACCTGAGCGCAGTCCCTGCTCCCTTACGGCGGGCCGTGACGCCGTGACGCCTGCGTGTCAACCAACAACACCAGATGACATGATAACGGGAGCATACACCGAAGCGCCGTGTGGCTCGGGGGAAGGGGGTCATAGGGAGGGGGTGTGCGAAAGGGGGAAGGCTGGGGGGGGGGGGCGTTAAGTTACCCACGAGCTGCATCGCACATCTGTTACCGGGCGCGGGCGGCCTCTACATCGTTCTGTCGAGGTGTTTCCGATGACGAATTTATGATTACCGCCGCGCCGCTCCCTCCAAGTCCAAGGTCCAGAAACGAAAGAGTCTTGTCGAAGATTGGATATTTTAGTGAAATATTTCGTGAAAGAGCCTCCCAAAATTCCGCCCCTTTTTCGGTATTCGATTCGACCATCGGACCAAGGTTTAAATGGAAGCTTATAATCACAGAAAACTGAGGAAAAAATTCCAAGATGAGTATAGGAACCATTTTCGAGTTACGGGGGAGGCAAAGGGGTCAAAATCCGGCCTTATTTTTCGCTGTTTTCTTGTTGAATAGATGTGTCTACGGGGTTGTTATCGTTGTTTACACATGTTAAACACACCGATCCTATGTATTTTTACACGCAAAATCGATTTTTAACGTTGACGAGTCGATAAAGTATGGATCGGTTATATCGATTTTTAGCGATTCTTTACGGAAAATCGATGATTTTTTGAGATTGAAATTGTTCATTTTTGATTCATGGATGACTAAATGCACCTAATATGACTGTAGCACACCAACTCCTACATATTATCCCTAACTCAATTCCAAGTTGGTGAACTTTTGTCTTTTTCGGCCAGGGTTGCCGCAGAATTTAGAAAATGAAATTCCCTGACATTTCCCTGACACATTATGGTGAAATTCCCTGACAATTGAAGATGTGACGGATGGTTAAGAAGGCATAATTGAAAATAGTTTTCAGGCAAAATTTTCTGTTCGAAACCTCAAACCCATTCTAGAAAGCATAATGAAGGTGATTAAACAAATTGTCCCTAATAATTTCGTCATTTTCCCTGACATTTCCCGATTTCCCCGGACTTTTTAAAATTCCTTGACATTTCCCGGTTTTCCCTGACTTTGGCAACCCATTTTTCGCAGAGTCCCTTCATACTGACAGTTAAGACAATTGAATCCATTTCTGATTGGTTCCCGTATTTTAGGCCTCCAGTGTCACAAACGGGAATAAAGATTACGTTTTCACCAATTGCAAAGATTATAATCTGGAATGGACCGGGGAATTACGGGTTCGGCAAGGAACAAGCGGAATGAGAGAAGGAACGGAGAAAGGAATTTGAGAATGGGCCGATCAAAGATTACGAAAAACTTTCAAATTGTGTAATCTTTATTCCCGTTAGTGACTCCATGAGGGGGGGATTGTTCTTAACTCTCAGTATAAAGGGACTCTAGTTTTCCCGTCACACGATGACGTGTATCACTTTGCGGTGACGTAACGAGGACGGCGTGGATGGAAGACGGACGGGCGAATCGGAGCGCTGGACGGGAAGACGTGGCAACGATCCGGGCGGAAAATGGCGGGGCGTCGGGAGAGAGGGGGGCGGGGGTAGGAAGAGAAAGCCCGGACAAGCAGGAGCTGAATATTATATGTTTGTGTTATATTACTATGTTTAATTAATGTGTTACGTCGTGTCCGTCCCGGGTGGCGCGGGTTCCGGGGGGTGCTCAATCGATAGTCGGCCGCGCTGCGCTCCCTCCCGGCTAACACACTCCACCTCCCTCCTCTGCTTCCTTTATCTTCGCCCCCTCCCCCTCCCCGTACACCCGAATCAGACTATCCCTGTCTCTTTCGCCCTCTCTTTCTTCAGCTCGCTCTTAAGTCTGTTCCTTGTCAGTCATTCACTTCCCTCCCTTCACTCCCGTGCTGAAAATGTTACATTTCAGGATTTTTTGCGGATTTTCCGAGAAAAGTTCATTTGAGGTTGGCAACCTCGAATTAGCCCCATGTTAACAAAGTAAAAGCAACAAGAGACACCCGAACTTTAACTTCTAATGTCTCTGGTAGTCGCAACTCTTTTGGTGGAATTAAAGGTAGATATGTGAGGGTTAAGTAAATGTCAACCACCAAAAGCATTTTGTGTTTCAAGCGAGAAATCTTCATTTAAAGTTTTCGTCTTTTCCTGTGTATTTCAAATGGGCCAGTGATTCTCAATCTATATTCCGCCCACTTTCCACCCAATTTGAACTAATTTTTGGCGAAAAATTTAAAAATGAACCATCATTGCGAGTTCGAAATATCTTTTAGATGATAAATTTGAAAAGAAAAAAAAAAAATTGATTTTGTCCACTAAGGGCCGCCCTGTGCAACGCAGTGGATTTTTTCGGGGCTACCGCGGAAAATCAGAATTTATCATGATTTATATTTTCTTCGTCCCAATCTGCCCCTTTTCACCCGGATTCGTTCTATTTCTATTTTCCAAGATCCGTTTTGCCTAGCGTTAAAAACTGACATACTGCCGAAGCAGTGGCGAGGCCTGAATGACGACCATCGATATTTCCCCATTTGAGACTGTGGTAAGGAATCGATTAGTAAGGTGTTGGTTGCGAACACCCTGCGTATCGATCTGTTTCTATAGGTTTAAAAGGGAGGTCAATCGGTATAACGCACAGCAGTCCACGCCATAATCGATTATCGACGTTTCCCCATTTGAAAGTATGATAAAGAATCGATTATGAAGGTGTTCGTTGCAAACACCTTGTTGATCGATCCTTTTCCATAGGTTTAAACGGCAGATCAATCGATATATCGCAAAAGACGCCAAGCCACTGGAACTTACGAGGCGAGAACATGACGAACTTTTCCTCAGCGCACGTTCACAGACTGATAACACACCGAACACATCGAGGATGAAATTGACTGACGCACGGGGGGTGAGAGGGGGTGGAGGGTGGAGCCGTGCGGTGCGACGCGGAAATTAGTGCAAGAAATGAATTAGTTTCCAGGAGGGGTGGCGCCCGGCGGGGGGCGAAGGGGGAAGGGAAGGGTTGGACCGTCTCGTCGCGATGCCGAATTCAACTCGGAGGTTTTGCACCCGCAGAAACGCCTTCCAATTTCCATGGCGATATCCCGCGTTACGAGGACCGGCCCTCTGGCCCTACCATCTCTCTCTCTCGTCTCGCAGTCCGAATCCCACCCTCCGTCCAACATATGTACTGGTCTGCCGTGATAGCCGAGAGAGCAGGAAGTGGCAAATTTTCGAAATCGAGTTTCATTCAATCTCTTTTAGATGAAATCGCTGATACAGCTAAAACAGCAAAATTTATCTTAATAGAGAATTTGCAGGTGTCTGAAATTTGATGAAGTTCGTGTTTAAGTGGAAACTACTGAGTGAACTGAACACGAGGTTACCCTGGTTCATGAATTGAACAATTATTGGAGAAGATCTGACAAAATTATCTAATCTGCCAAAATACATGTGTTTAAAAGGGAAATGCCGCCAGATGACGTCACTAGGCGGTGCATTTTCTCACTTTTAAATCTATTTTTATACTGTTTCCCTTATCAGCAAAAAAATATAAAAAATACTGAGAAATTAGCTCTTTAAGCACTTTCAGATGAAGCAATAAAATAATTGCATGCAAATACTCCATTGAATGTATAAAAACGAGACTTATGAGAAAGCCGCAAGTGCGTAGAAAATGACGTAGTTTTGAACAAGACAACAGTAAGTGACATTGTTCTTCCAGAGCCAACGAAAACAGTGCTTCCAAGCAAAGTGCCGCCCTCTTCTGCCAATTTCTAACCTGAAATTTTGTTTGTCGTCTGTCCAAAACGCAACCATGAAGGCATGTAGGAGATAGCACTTACGGCTGTCTTGCCCAGCACTAGCGTAACATGAATAATACCCTTTTTATATAATTGAAATGAAATCGGTGGCTTTTTGAGTATCAAAAGATTTCTGAAGTCTTCTGGATGATTAGCGGCAATTTGACAAGGAACGGAGGCATCTACAATTTTCTGTTCAGGCGCCTTTGAGACCTCCGTTTTCTCAAAACTTCATTTTTGAACTTACTGCTCTCTTGGCCATCACGGCAGTGTCGGAGTCCCACCCTCCGTCCAACATTTTGTACTGGGGGCTTCCCCCGGCCCCGGGCCGCTCAGCCATGGTGACTGGAGTCCTTCAGCGTGCTAATGGACCACTAGACAAGGTACGAATTTCAGCATTCTGATACATGTTTCGTAACCAAAATTTCACGTAGAACACGATGCGCACAACGAAAATTACCGCAATTAACTCCTTACGAAGATATTTAATGATTCTTGATGCGTGAATTCAAACCACCCGCTCATGAAAACTCAATGCTCTACGTGATTCACATAGCGCGCTAAACGTTATCATGACAGTCTCTGCGATGTACAAATCTGGCAACCTCAATCTTGACACTTAGGCTCAGCTACAGCAAATTGCTAATAGTTTGAACAACACATGGTGGGAAATGAACATTGCTCGATTGAGAGGCTTGCTGAAACCGTTGTAGTGCGCGATTTGACTCACGTAGAGCTTTGAGTTTCTTGTGAGCGGGCAGTCCAAATTCCTCGTAACCAAGGTGAAATAAAAACGTGAATATCTTCATTAGGAGTTGGTTTCAGTAATTTTCGTTGTGTGAATCGTGTTCTACGTAAAATTCTGGTTAAGAGACATGTATCAGATTGCTTAAATTCGTACCTTGTCTAGTGGTCAATTCCCTGATTTTCGCCAATTTTTAGGAGATTATTCCTGTTGTGTATCGATTTCAATTATCAGTCCGCCGGAGCAAGTGGAAATTCAGGGTGACAAATGTTCTTAGATTTCAAAATTCTTTGACTTTTCCAGGACCTTGTAATGTTTTCTAGTGTCATTTATCTCACGGAAATGCTTTTGAAAATAATTTCTTACGACACAAAACATCGGAAGATCGAGTTAGGCAAAAGTTCTAATTTTTGTCAATGGAGCGTGTGAAAGCAGTTGAAAATGATTTTACATTTCATCTCGAAGGAAAAATTTCAAGATTTCGCGGCGAAATTTCCTGACTTTTCAGGGTTGGGCATAATTTACTGACTTTTCCAGGTTTTCTATGACCTCAAGAACTTGCCATATTGAATTTTTGCGCCCTCGAGATGGTTTCGATGGAAACATATATTTACTTTGAAGGATTCGGGAGGTCTCTCTTGGAAAACTTTCAAAAGATGATAGCCAATTTGAGAAATTTGGACCTATTTTTCGTTTAATCTCACCTCTGTATAGGGTTGTTACTCTTGTACGTATAATGAATGTGCAAAGCATCCGGTTTTTTTCAAATCAGTGATAAAGCTTGAATCGTCAGCTATAGTTATTTTCTTGCTTGGAACTATGGTAGAAAAAATCGCTTACTAAAGCCGTCGCGACACGTCTCGAGCATTTTCCCAATTATCTTAGATATCCGTGCCAAAACTTGAAGCTATGCATCGAAACTTACCTGAAACAAAGAAGAAGAGAAACATCGTTAGAATCTTAGTACTGATAATTTACTAAAACACAGGTAAAGTAGAACACGATACGTTTTTATAACACCAACTGAGGACCAATGATTTTAGATACAGACTCAACACTCCATCCACTTTTTTGAGGGGCGTAAAGGCTAAATTCTGGGCTGGTCAGGGCAGGATAGACGCCGCACAGTGGATCGAGTCGATAGGAGAGTTCGGACAAAATTTGGAAACTTCAAACGCTTGTAACTCCAGCGATACAAACTTCCAGGTCCCGAAACTGGTTTAACTGCGGTTGTCTCGTGTTTTCTATTGTCAGCACTCCTTAAAGTTTAAAATGTGACGAAATAAGCATCAAAATTTGTGGTCTTGGTCAAAAATTTCATGTCCGACCTGTGGAATTGGCTCGATCCACTGTGCGCCGACGCGACGCGCGGCCGGCGGCGATGCGACGGTCAATTAGCGTGAAAACGCGCAAAAAAACCCGGCCGCTCGCGAGGAGGAGGGGGCGGTGGCTGTGGTGGGGGGGGGGGGCTGTCCTGCGATGAATGAACGTGGTCCCGGGTCCCTCCCTTTTTTCCGTCCATTCAGCGTGCGGTCGGCGGTGGGGGCGGGGGGAGGGGCGGATGGCCGTCGGGTCGGAAGGGGGGGGGGGGGTGAACTGCGAAAAAGAGCGAAGAGCGACCGGCGCCCGGCGACCTTGACCCATTTCCCGGGCGCGGCCGGCGACTCGTTCCCGCCCACCTTTTTTCCCCATCGGCCTCGACGCCACCACTCCCGACCCCTTCATTCCTCTTCCTACTTCACCCTATCCTCCACCTCCTTTTCCGCATTTCCATCCTTTTTATCCTCTTTCTACTTTCGTTTTCCCATTATCCTTCTCATTTCTCTTCCTTCGTTTCCTTCCTCTGCGTTTTCGGATTCCTCTCCTCCTACATTCACATGCTACTTTTCCTTCGTCTTTTTCTCCCTTCCTTCTCCTTTCTTTAAGGTCGTCTACTCCATATCCTTCTGCTTCTTAAGTACCTTCTTCGTCTTTTCCTTCGTTTCCTTCCTCTGCCATTTCGGATTTCTCTCATCCGTTTACTTTTCCACCTTCATTCATATGCTACTTTTCCTTCGTCTTTTTCTCCCTTCCTTCAATTTCCGCATTTCTTTCTTCAATATCCTATCTCTAATTTCGTCTCCTCCATATCCTTCTGCTTCATCATCCGCAAGTACCCTCTTCGTCTCTTCCTCAGTCTCCTTCCCCCACTGAATTCACATGTTCATTTCCCTCGTATTTTGACTTCATCGATCCCTGCTGGGTCTCCTCTGCATTTCAATCTTCTTCTTCCGCATTCTTTTCCTCTTCACCCTTGTCCCTTCCTTAAATTTTCATCGGCTCATTTTACCAGAGACTAACAATATAAAAATCAGATTGTTAGGGCGGGGTCCTTGAAGTATGTTGCCTCTAGTAAAGGTCCCCTCTCCAGTGGACGCATACTTAAATTCCTTGCACGAGACAATACTGCGGGCTAATAATCGCAATCTATAGACAAAGCGATAGACAAAGCAGGAACCAAAGGAGATAACGGAAAATGGAGCGATCCTATTGGTTGACACGTGTGGTTGTCGTAGACTGACTACATGCACCCTCGTGGGTTGCCGTTACTTAGCTTAATACTTACCTTCTCCGTCCATTGAAACCACCTGCTTCAACCAATAGGATCGCTCCATTTTCCCTTCGCCTTCTTTGTCTATCCATTCCGATGATGAGCCGGCTGAACTTTCGCTCATGAGGGATCGTTTTTTGAAAACTCCCAAAGTATGCACTAGCTGCGTTTGCTCGGCTCCATCCATATTGGATTCTATAATTGCATCTCGTCGAATTCCGAGACCCTCGAGAGTCGCGACTCGAAGGGTGTTCGCCATCTTGCGTATTTTCATTTATTATTACTTTATATATTCATTTATCGCCGGCCGGAAGCTTCGCACTTTCCACCCCCCGAGACCGACCCTCCGGGGGGGGGGGGGGGGGGAGAAGGCCTCGGTTTCCGAACGATGCTCACCCCACGTCCATCTCGAATCTGCCAGATTTGGCGAGGAAAATTCCGTTGGGTGTCGGAGTAGATGACTATCGCTCCGTTGCCAAAGTTGGACCACGACCCTCGATGAGAGACTCAATATATTCGGCTCATTTCGGAGACGACGTAAGTGCCGCTACTTTCCCTGCGATGATAGTACTTTTACTTATGAGCCAGCGGGCTGATGATTGAAATTAATAGACAAAGCGATGGACAAAGGAAATAAATTAAAAATGGAGCCATCATATTGCTTGAAACGGGTGGTTGTTACAGACTGAGGGGGAGGATGATGGAGGCTCTCATGGGTTGCCGTTAATTAGTCAGCGGGCTGATTATTGAAATTGATGGACTTTATAGACAAGGAGGACATAGGGGGTATGGAGCGATCCTATTGGTTGAAATGTGTGGTTCTCATAGACTAAGGGAGAAAATTATACTGTCGGGTTTCTCGTGGGTTGCCATTAGTTGGTCTATTATCTATCTCCTTTGTCCATTGCAACCACCAACTTCCACCAATACTGCCGTGCAACGCAAAAACGCCGTAAACGCCATTTTACATTTTTTGGAAAGAATGTATCATTCGCAGAAAAACTTGTGTACCTTGGGACATGTTTTTACAGAATTCTTTCGCAAATACTATCAAGAACTTGACCTGAAAATTTGAGGTGCATGGGTAAAACAGTTTTTATTTTAGAAAGTGTTAAATTCCAAAAAAACGAGGGAAAATCTTGATAGATTTACGGCGTTTTTGCGTAGCACAGCAGAATAGGATCCCTCCATATCCCTTTTGTCATCTTCGTCCATAGCTTTGTCTATTAATTTCAATGATAGGCCCGCCCCGCTGTTACGCACCTCCTTTGTCCATTGCAACCACCCACGTCCATCCACAGGATTCCTCCATTTTTCCTACTTCTCCTTTGTCTACAGCTTTGTCCACCACTCGTCGGCCACCGAAGCGTACTTGGAGGAAATGTTGCAACCTACCGGGGGAGAAGGGGTTGTTCCGGGGGTGTTCTGCGATGGTGAATCCGTCGTCGAGGGGGTGAGACTGCACGGGTAACGCGATTAGGAAGCGTATTACCTGGCGTCGGAGTTGACACCCCGCATGAGGGATCCCTGCATCCATCCCTGCAACCAACCCTGCAAGTCTCCCGCTGAGGGACTCTAAAGTTCATTTCCTACTTTCTCCAGCCACCCCCCCCCCCTCCGCCTACCTTCCTGGGACGAATCTATCGGGTTGTTTATTCAGATATGAAATAAATTCGCGAGCCGGCAGGGGTTCCAATCCTCGGTAAATTTTTCGCCCGACAGGAAATCCCATTTCCGCGCTTTCGATTGGTCCGAGTTTTCCATTTGCGCCCTCCGAGGGCGGTCCGAGAGCTTCGTTGGGGGTGTGGGACTTGGCCACCCCCGTCTTGTGCCTCATTTCCAAGTATTTCATATGTAATGGAGAATTTGCATGCACATTTTTTATTGCTCCATCTGAAAGTGCTTAACGAGCTGATTTCACAGTACTTTTTGTAATTTTTTTCTGATATAGGGAAATAAAAATAGATTTAAAAGTGAGAAAATGCACCGCCTAGAGACGTCATCTGGCGGCATTTCTCATTTAAACACACGTATTTTAGCAGATTAGATGATTTTGCCATATCTTCTCCAATCATTGTTCAATTCATGAACCAAGGGTAACCTCGTGTTCAGTTCACTCAGTGGTTTCCACTCAAACACGAACTTCATCAAATTTCAGATACCTGCAAATTCTCTATTGGAAAAAAAGAAAAAAATTTGCATTCGAATATAATTCGTTCTAGGAATTGATGACCATTTTTTCGGTCGTATTTTGACGCGATAGGGTTTGTTCTTTTGACAATACAGATTTCCGTCAATTTGTTCCCACATCTTCTCCTTAAGCTTTCCTCTTTTTTCCTTCTTTTCCCTGATATAATAATTATTTTTGTCTTTCTTCCTTCTCTTCTCTTTCATTCTCTCCTCCCCCTCTGTTTTCATTTCTACTTTTCTCACTTAGTCTGCTGATGATATAAAAATTATTATTCCTCTTTCTTCTCCTTTTCTATTTCTTACATCAATTATCGTTACAGCGTAGTCCACGGCGGTCTACAACGAAGGCTGGACGAGAGCGGGATCAGTGGCGAGGCGTGAATGATCGATTTATCGAAATTTCCCCATTTGAAGCTGTGGAAAAGCATCGATTATTAAGGTGCTCGATGCGTGCACCTTAATAATCGATCCTTTTCCATACGTTTAAATGGCAGATCAATCGATATATCGCAAAGCATACGCCACTGAGCGGGATTCGAAAATGACTAACTCGAGCTAATTAACTCGATGGAAGAGAGAGAGGCGACTGGACGGTGGAGGGAGTTAATTGGTCGTATTTCTATCAAACGGAACTATGTGCATTATGACGTGAGCCCTGTTATGCATGCATTTTCATGCGTCTCAGGGCTCATGTCTTCATGCACATAGTTCCGTTTGACAGAAATCCGTCCAATTCTAAGGAATTACAAGAAAGGCTCGCCCAATGCCCCTGCCCCGTCACTGTCACCACGAGCAATTATTTTATTGACAAGTACAATATACGAGGTCTGTTAGATTAGAAACCGGATTTTGGTCATAACTAGCCCACAATGCGTCCAAATTACGTTTTCTTGCGCTTTTCTGATAGCTGAAAATATATTTAAGAACGCTACGTTCACAAATTTGAAAAATCCTAATTAGTTTCGTTGGCATGTGGCTTGATGTAAGGCAACCTCAAGGGTGTTTTGCGATTTTTATGTTTGACCGAACTTGTCTCTCTTTTTTCGGTCTTGCACTACATTTTTCAACCCACAAGGACGATTGGAGTTTCATCTCCATATCGTAGCCGTACACTAAAGTATTGTCATCGAAAATTATCCTATCCAAAAATGCAGGATCATTGTTAGAATGTTCAAGCAGCTGAAGGGAAATTGACATTTGGTTGGATTTTCGTTCAACGGACAACAATCAAGGGGCAAGTGTACCTGAAACTCGATGCATGTCTACTTATTCTATCAAAATATATTGTATGTACAGAGCCTTTAGAAATATTACTCTGTTCAACAAGCTCGAAACGACCATTTTCAAGCACTTTTGCCCGCACTTCTTCCACGCGACAAATGTCAGTTGCCGTTGAAGGTCGATTCCCATGCTCCTCATCTTTGACGAACTCCTGACCAGTTTTGAATAGTTTAACGCATTCAAAACAGTGGGAACATCTCATACAATGATCATGGTAAACTTTACTTAGCATATACCAAAAGTTTCGGTACAAGGTATACCAAGTTTAAAACAAAATTTAATGTTTAATCTTTGCTCTATCAGTGATCGCATGATGAAAATCGCAAAACGCACCTGACTTACTCGTATTCAAGATGACACAGAATAAACACTAATCAAAATAAACAAAATCTGTGAACGTAGCGTTCTTAAGTATATTTCCAGCTATCAGGAAAGCTCAAGAAAACCTAATTCGGACGCATTGTGGGCTAGTTATGACCAAAATCCGGTTTCTAATCTAACAGACCTCGTAAACTATAAAACTGCCGCACTAAGGAAAAACGCCGTATGAGCCTTCAGGCGTTGCCAAATTGCCTCTGGCAAATCACTAATTTTCGGAAAAATTTGTAAATATTATCCCTCCAATTTTTCAGGTAATTTTGTTCGCAATTTCACCTGGAGTTCCTGAAAATTTCAAAGGAAATATCCATAATTTTCCTCACGAATAACAATTTTATCGAAGAAAATTTGGCAACTCTCGAATGTTCATACGGCGTTCTTCCTTAGCAACGTCTCCGCGTCACTGCCCCGTCCACTCACAATCAGTTCCACCCACACCCTCGCTCAACGTTGCCAAATCGTGTGGAAATTCTGGATATTTTGCACGGAGTCAAATGGGAGACAACTGAATTTTCAGCAAATCTGGCAACAATGCCGTCGCTCCCTTGACTTAGGTGCGTGCATCGATCCCTACAAGAGCCCTGTTCTCCGTATAGCTCAACGCTTCCCGGGGCTCATGTGGATATTGAGTTACGTTGTTATGTCAAAGGGACGACGACGACGACGACGCGAGGCCCCGTTACGCCCTACGAGGAAGCCGATTCACTGGCGTCTTTTAATAACTTGCACCGATTAATTCATGAATTGGGTCCGACGGACTCAATAAATCCTGTGACGTCACCAGTGCTCATTATGGCGACCGATCGAATTCCTGCGTCCCATAGCCGGATGGAAATTCATTCGATTCAGCAAAAGCTACAGTGCCTTTATCGCGAGGCGGGCTGTTTGTTGAAATTGATAGACAAAGCTATAGACAAAGAAGATACGAGGAGAAAGGATAGGTCCTATGGGTTGAAATGTGTGGTTCTCATAAACTAAGAAAGAATATGATGGACTAACTAATGGGTCTCTCTTGGGTTTCCGTCAGTTAGTCTATTACCTACTTCCTTTGCCCATAAAAACCACCCATTTCCACCAACAGGATCCCTCCATGTCCTTTTTGTCATCTATGTCAATAACTTTGTCTATCAATGTCAACAATCATCCTACTGCGGGCCGATTATTGAAACTGATAGACAAAGCTATGGACAAAGACGACAAAAGGGATTTGGAGGGATCCTATTGGTGGAGGCGGGTGGTGGCAATGGACATAGGAAGTAGGTAATGGACTAACTAACGGCAACCCACGAGAGACCCGATAGTTAGTCCATCATTTGCCCCCTTAGTCTATAAGAACCACCGATTGCAACTAATAGGATTGCCTTATACTCCTTTGTCTTCTTTGTCTATAGCTTTGTCTATCAATTTCAACAATCATCCTGCAGGAGAGTGACACGTGACAGGTAAACTCCCAATATTAACGGAGGAGCGTGCGTTAATTCCTTGAGGTGTGTTGCCCGTTCCCCGTCGCGCGTTCCACCTCCATGTCCCTGCGTTTGGACCGGGAACACGTTTGCAGCGCAATTAAGGCCTCCTCGCGTGAGGGCTATAAATAAGGACGTCATCCGTCCTAAAACAAACAACGGAGGATGCGACACCCCGAACCGGGAAAAAGCGCCTATCGCCCCCACGCCCACCCGCGGCAGATGCGCGCTTCTGCTTCGCCTCGCCCGTGAAATTGTTTTAATGAGTTATATTTATTGCCACGGCTCCGTCCACAACACCTGCATTTCCCCCTGCACCGTCACCGTCTTCCTATAATCGTGTCAACTCGCTTCCGCTTTTCAGGTGCTTTTCAGGTGCTTTTCGGGCCCGACGGACCGGTATCCGAAAAGTTAACAGTGGGAAGTCAAAACATACTGCGAGGAAACAAAATTCAATCGGAAAACCCGTGTTTCCTGGACCGAGGAGAAAAATTTCGTTGTTCGATACTGAACTTCGGTTCGTTGAAAACCGAACTTTTGTGGCTCAGGTGTAAGAAACCGAAATTTCGGGTTCGATCGTCTGAAAATTCGTTTACGACCGAAAAAGCTCAGTGTTTCATGCGCACCAAAGTTCTGAGCGAACTGCATTTGGCAAAAAGGAACTAAAATTTCCGCCTGATTCGTAAAAACACATACGTCTATAGGGAGACTAATGAAGCATACGTTGTTTTTAAACTGAGCTGTAAAGCGAGGTTTCATATTAATTGCAAAATGCCTTTCACCGAACTTTCCGGTGTGTGTGGAGAACCGAAATTCTTACTCACAATGATTCAGCCTGAAAATTGAGAGATACACCAGGTAGCATTTCACACGTGCAGAAAAAACATCGCAACTCTCAGGCTGCATAGTAACTGAAGTCTCTAGTCGTAGGAACAGAACTGCGATTCTAATAACCGAACTCCCATGTTTTTAGTGATTCCCGTGTTCTTTCGAGTTGGAGACGCGTTTTTTGTTTACCCGACACGTCTTGCGCAAACGCAATTTTCCCCTAACCTTGTTGATAACGATACTCGGACGAATTGGGATTCTAAAATCCTCAAAAGGAACTCAATTTGGCGCTTAGTTCCATTTAATGGAAAAACGCCCATTTGTACTACAAATTCCGGATAGGAACTAGGATATACGGCTCGGTTTACAAAAAACGTATGCATCATTAGTTTTCTCATGCACAAATGTGCTTTTAAAGATGAGCCAGAAATTTTAGTTCCCCATTACACAATGTAGTCAAATTCCGTTTTTCCCTGACTTTCCTGGTTAGCTTGACCTGCTCGACCCGTTCATCCAATTTTCTCTGGCTGCGGCTACCCTGATGGAATCACGAGCCGATGAGAGGGGGGGGGGAGATTTTTAAGGATCCCGCAATGGATAATTAATGGAAGAAACGCCAGAAAAGAGCCGGACGGTTTCGATTTAACGTGCGAGTAATGAACGATGGCGGTTTCGCTGCATGGCGTTGTTGTCAGCTGAGGAAGGTAATATCACGCCGAATTTCGATATTTCCGCAAATATTCGACGCCAAAATTGGGAGACACCCAAGTTCTGGGAGATTTCCTTCAAAGGCGTTGCTAGGCAATACAATGTGCAGCCATGGGTAAAACTTCTTTCCTCGACATAAGTAATTCATTTTAATGCATCTACGCATCTGATACTTACTTTCCTTCGTAATTCGAAGGATTATCACCTGAAATTTTGGATTTTTCAGTTTTCATAAGAAATTCACTGACCGAGGTCAATTTTTGCTTCACTTTCCTGACCATACGATCGGATCTCTAAATTGCTCTTCAAAATCCCTGCACCTTCAACTGGGCCGAGCCTCACAATAAGTAAGTTTTCCACGATAGCGCTCAAATTTGGTTGAATTTTTTTTGACAGCGGTTGAATTCCCGTAAATTAACCCCGATAGCGGTCCAAATTCCCTAAGTTTTCCCAAATTGTAATTAGAATACTCTAAATCTCTCTGACTGCAACCGAAACTGGAATTCCTCAGGTAAGAGTCCCCTGTGTAGACGATTTTCTTCATTTTTCCTGACCTCGGTCATCGGCCAATTTTCACTAAAAGCGGTGAAAATTCGCTAGGTTGTCCCTGATCGCGGTTAGAGTTCTACTCTCTGGTAGTGGTCGCAACTTCCTAAATT
Organism: Bemisia tabaci; assembly: GCF_918797505.1. Classification (NCBI taxonomy): domain Eukaryota; kingdom Metazoa; phylum Arthropoda; class Insecta; order Hemiptera; family Aleyrodidae; genus Bemisia; species Bemisia tabaci. The sequence goes on along the minus strand of NC_092802.1, from coordinate 42,282,321 downwards.
GCTCCTGACGACAAACCAAGTATCGTAGATTTTCCCCCAAGTATTCCCCAAGCAGTGTTCGAAACTCACAAAATACGCCTCAAAAATGAAGGCTCTGCGCCAACGTGGCCCCTAGAAATTGCCCCTCCCCCCCTCAGAAAATCCTAATTTTTCTGCTCAGTGATTTTTTGAAATTTCGACGCACGGCACCAGATTCTAACTTTTCACTAAATGCGCGCCGTGATATATAGGCAAAAAGTTAATTTGGCCCGTAAAAAATCTTCAATCGCCCGTGAAAATCGAGCTTGATGGGCCACATGGCTCGTGAAACTCGAAGGTGAGTTTGGAAGACTGCCCCCTAGACATGGCAACCCTGGGGGGTGGAATCCGGGGGTGGAAAATCACTCGGGCGTCGAGTACGGGGCGACAAGATGTTGTGTCCGCTGCGGTTCGGGGATCTGCCTATCTCCGCTCGACGATACATTATTTAATGAGAAATCGATATTCCGCTCCCCACACGGGCAAGGCACGGGGGGGAGGGAGGGGGATGCCGGGGGCATTAGCTTGTCTATTGTCTATCCCCCCGACCCCCACCCCCACCACAACCCCAAATCGCGATTCTATGAGCGGTGACGAGCCCGGCCATGAGCCAAACCACCCCCGCCTCGAGTTGAATACCCGAAAGACAGTTTTAATCGTAATGGGTTCAGGAGAGGAGGAAAGGAAAGGGGGAAGGAGAGGAAAGGAAGGGAGGAAAATAAGAGGGAAAACAGGAATGAGAGAGAAAATACGAGAGAGAATAGAAAATTGAGGAGAAAGAAGAGAGAAAAGAGGAAAGAGAGAGAAAAGTGGAGAGAAAAGTGGAGAGAAAAGTAGAGAGAAAAGTAGAGAGAAAAGTAGAGAGAAAAGAGGAATGAGAGAGAAAAGAAGAGTGAAAATACGAGGAAGAAGAGAAGATTGAGATGAAAGAAGAGTAAGAAAGAGTAAGAGAAAGCAGGGGAGATTGGGAGGAGAGAAAAGATAATAGAGGAGAAGGGAAACAAAGGGGAAGAAGACGAAAAGAGGAGGAGGGAGGCACGAAAAAGAAAATGGGAGAGAGGAAGGCGAAGAAGGTAAGGAGATTAAGAGGAAAAATTAAAAGAGAAAGGAGGAGGGGAAGGTGATTAAATCGAATTTTTGATCAGTTAAGAAACGACGCACGGTGGATCGAGTCAATAGGGGAAGTCGGACAAAATTTTGAAACTTCAAACGCTTTTAACTCCGTTCATTCAAAACTTTGAGGTTCTAAAAATGGTTCCATCAGTTTCCTCGTAAAATTTTCTGTGATATGCACCCCTTGAAATTTGAAATAGGACGAAATATACATCAAAATATTCAGTTTTAGTCGAAAACTTCACGCCCGACCTATCGAATTGACTCGATCCACTGTGCGACGGGTGGTAAGGTAAGCATTATGGAAATCAGTGCCCCTGGATAATTCGAGCTCATAGGTTGGCAGCCCTTTTGGGCTCGAAGAGCTACATGACTCGATCAAGCCTAACCTCAAAATTTTCGAGTTGTCCACACTCTCCTTATGAAGGTACTCTGCAACGAACTATCAAGGAAAACTTGGGAGCATCGCGCAAAGAGGGAAAAGCGACCAAGAGAGGTGAAGAGAAGCGAGAGAGGAGAGAGCGCCGGAAACGGGGGTTGACTCAAAGACGGAACAATTAAAAGGACAAAGAGAGGAATCTACAAGTCGCGGACCCGCGGGGGAGGATAACAAGCGGATAGATGTTCCAGTTCATGAAACGGATCAGAGCCAGAGCTTAGCCGGGATGAGGAGGGGTGAAGTGGGGGGGGGGGGGTTCAAAGTTGAGGTGTCGCGACGGAGTGGGGGGGGGGGGGGTGTTGGCGGGTCGCCATCAACCACCGACCAAGACTTCCATGTTCAACGCGGCGCCGCTCCAAAGCACGCCACCCTCCTACCCTACCCCCTCTGCCCGAGCCAGCTTTTCGCATTCAACACCCTCTACTACCCCTACCGCTCTCTCGTACGCTTGAATCCTCTGCTTGTTTTTTTTGTCACACCCTCACAAAGGTTGATTAAAAGGAGGTTGGTACAATCGCCCATTTCGGCGCCATTTTGATGACGCGCTAGTGGGACCTCGAGTAGCGCCAAGTTTGAATTGAGACGTCTGGTGCGAGTTGGGCGCGAGTAGACTGATGCCATTAATAACAATCTCTTATGCACACATTATTTATCGTGACAGAATACGAAAATATACATTAATTGAACACATTGGAAACATTTTTTCGAGTTTTCATTTGAAAATAATAACAATTTTAAGACTGACGATTCCCGGCACTTGGATGGTAATTTTTCGAACATTTGATCGCGTATCGAGACTGTAGATCAGAATGTGTCTTAATTACGCTGACTTCCTAAACTAGGGACGAAATCTCCAATTTTCGTGATTCAAATTAAGAGGAAAGGCACTTGATCGTTGTTTGCCCTCTCTCGACTAGCACCGGACGAAGTCGCCACGTCGACATTTCTTTCCTTGCAAATGCCCTGACTTTTCCTGGTCATTATATATTCCCCCGAATTCCTATGACAGGGTCGAGAGAGAGAGAGAGGGAGAGATTTCGTTGTGACCTTTCTTTCTTACACGTATCAATCGCCGATTCTCTACGGACAATGGCACAATAACTGATGAGTGTTACACGTCAAACTGTGCTGAAAAAGCAGTGCAGTTCTCGCAATTCCTCTCCAAATTTCCATCGAAACGCAATTTGTGTTTACGAAATCTCCCAGCGATTGAGCCAAGTCCGATCGCCAGATCGGCCGAGAAATAAAGCCCATTCATATTCAGTTCGACCCAAGTTGATATACTTCGGGCTCTGTACTTAGTTGCGAAACGTTGCCAAGTGCGCATAAAATTATTGAAGCCATGAAATTGTGTGAGGACGAAGAAATGTGTCCACGGTGAAAACGTAAGAACGCAGAATATGAAAGCAGAGTCAATAGGTCCGTTGCAAGCTAGAGATACAACCAAATAGATCTGTTGGGTATTCAGTTCGCTGTAACTCTTGCAAGCAACAGCCCCGTTGCTTCGATTGCCAATGCGGGATCTCTATAATTTACTTTCGGTCTCGGTCTAGGATTGATTAGTTAAAACCGAATTAAAATAAATGAAAAACAGCGTTGCCAAATTGGTAGAAGCGTGGCGGGAAACCGGCAAGTATGTGGCAGTGTCCTGGCAGAAGAAGCGGAAGGGGGGGGGGGGGTCGACACCCGAAAGGCACCGGTTATCTGGGCTCCCGCATCGCAATAGCCACGGGTCCGTTTTTAATTCTTATTTTTAATTTCGACCACGATTATTATTTTAATGTCCCCGACTTCCTGCCCGCTGGTCCACCTCCCCGCCTCGCCCCACTCGGCCGGCCGACGTCTTAATTTATAATAACAATAATCGTGAGCCGGTCAAATGTGACTCGGGATCTAAACATGGGAGCCGGTTCCCACTGTCAACCAGTGGCGTGGCGTGTTTTGCGATACATCGATTGATCTGCCATTTAATCCTATGGAAAAGGATCGATATGTAGGGTGTTCGCAGCGAACACATTAATAATCGATTATTTACCACAGCTTCAAATGGGGAAATATCGATACTCGATCATTCACACCACGCCACTGCGCTGTCAACCGCACCGTCCGTGGCTAGAGTTCTTGGTTTCGGTCGAGGCTCCCAAATGAACTACATTTTTCAATGTGTGACTATAATTTCTGGCTCAATTGAGAAACAACGTATAAACTATTCGTTTCCTTAAGCACGTAAGTGTTTTTCCGGAAGAGCCAAAATTTATAGTTCCTAATTGCAAAATGCAGTTTAAATATTTCACATGGCGCCTTTCTATAAATATTGGGTAAAAGTTTCGCAGAATCAGTATATAATGAATTGAATTACACGAACATCGATTAAATCATATCGAACAAAGTATCGCTGAAATACTGGATTTGGTTTGTCCTCTTCGCAAAAAATTTCAGTTCAGCGTATTTCAACTGTCTTGTCAGGTGAAAAATATTTTCCTAAAACTTCAAGTTGAAGTAAACGCAAAATGTAGGTTCCGTTAGTCGTATCGCAAATGAATGTTTACGTTAAGTCTCATTTGCTTTTGATGAAGGGTTTTTGAGTAAGATGTTCATAAGTGAACAGCTAAAGTACGCATCTATACCGTTTCGTTTGTCCCCCCTGTAGAATTCATGGAGATACTGCCTGAAAAATATATTATGAAGAATATTCCTTCTAACAAAGGGTTTTGCAAGAGTTTTAAAAACTATAAGTGTAGCTACTGAAATAAATGCGTAAAAAAGCGAATAAGTATAATATTCTGTGTAAAATATTTTAGTCATCAAAACTTCCATTCCGGTCTATCAGGCGATGTGATCTCTTCCGTATCTATGATGTTCATCGCTAAACGCTCCAATTTATAATTATTCCAATTACTATTTATCACCAAGCGACAATCGAGAGAGCAATTCGAGTATTCTCTCTAGGCCACCGAACTGTTCACTACGTCTCAATAAATTTTTCATACATTTTAATTTATGCTGCCGGCAAAGTGTAACAGTGTGAGAGGACCAGAACACTCGTTTTACAACTTTACCCCCGTAATACAACACTCCCCCCACCCCCCAGGGTTGCCACAGAATTTGGAAAATGAAATTCCTTGATTTCCCTGACACATTTTGGTGAAATTCCCTGACGATTGAGGATAAGACAGATGGTTACACTGGAAAAAAAAAGTCTCTAGGATCACGAATCCAGACTCTTAAGAAATTTGACAAGAAAAAAATACTCTTGATTCGATCAGATTTTCGCTTAAAATCGGCTTGAATTAAGAGGCTTGGTTTTCGATTCAAGCAAAAATCCAATCGAATCAAGCGTCTCTTTTCTTGTCAAATTTTTCATGAGTTTTGACTCTGGATCCAAGAGACTTTTTTCCAGTGTAAGAAGACATGATTGAAAATGTCAGGCAAAATTTGTTGTTCGAAACCTTAACCCCATTCTAGAAAGCAAAGAAATGTGATTTAATAAATTTTCCCTGACATATTCGTCATTATCCCTGCCCTTTCCCGGTATTCCCTGACCGTGGCAACCCGGCCCCCCCTCCCTTGCATGAATTGCGTACACGGGAAAAATCGAGTTTAGGGCTGGTACCTGCGCGGAAGGTCTCAGCCCTGACCGGGTAGGTAAAATTGCTTTACCTCATACCCCATAGGGGCAGGCCCGGCGCGGGTAGAGCCCAAACCTACCTGCTTCTGGGTTCAGCACTACTTGGTAAGGGCTGGACCCTGTTCAGGTAGGACTGGGCCCTACCCGCGTAGGGCCTGCCCCTGTACACTGGAAAAAAACCACATTGGCTCTGGAGTCCAGACTCTTGAAAACATTGACAAGAAAAAATACTCTTGTTTCAATCAGATTTTTGCTTAAATCAAAAGAGGCTTGGTTCTTGATTTAAGCAAAAATCCGATTGCATCAAGAGTGTTTTTCTTGTCGATGTTTTTAAGAATCTGGACTCTAGATCCGATGTGTTTTTTTCCCAGTGTGGAGTATGAAATGAAGCAATTCTAGGGCCAAGCCCTAAATGGTCTGGTGGGCTCACGGCTTTAAAGACAATATTCTTCGACCTACCCCGATAGCTTTCCTCTAATTTTGGAAAATTTTAAACTATTCTCATAGCTACGGTGAGCTCTATGAATTCTCTTGAGTGGGGAAAAAGTCCCCGGATGGAATGGGAGGTGGCGTCAAGTGAATTGCTCTGACGGACGCGAGTCTTCGGCCCGCGATTGCGCGATCGAGTTTTTTTCCGGGCAAAAACGGAAAATCGGGGAAAAACACGTTGGGCAAAAAAAGCTCACGCCTAATGGATAGGAGACGTCTGAACCTTTTATAGCGACGCTTTCATCCAGGGCGTTCCGCGTAATCCCGCTCGCTGACTGAATGAGGTCACTCGCTTTCCACTCACTTCTTCCAAGATGACGAATAGGAAATTTTTCACCGGGAATTGCGTCTATCTCTATACATACAGGGTGATTCATAGGAGACATACCGCCCGTTCCGGGCTCAGAGGCCGATAGCTCCGAGTGAGGGCTGGAACCGTAGCTTCGATTGCTCCGGATGCTACGCCCGGAACGTTCGGGCGCATGAGCCCAGTACGCGGACTGTGCATCGATATAGCCCGGAAGTACTATTCCTTGATTTTCTGGAAACTGCATGCCTGCATGCCCCAGTTTCCTCAAGTCCTACACACAATTGAAAAAAATTGAGTGCCAAAAGCATTTTCTTGGCACCAAAAAAATCATCTCATGAAATCTTGGCGCAATTTTTTGAAAATTGTTATTGCTTCATCTGAAGGTGCTTAAACAGCTGATTTTGCAGTATTTTCTATAATTTTTTTCTGATATGGGAAACGGTATTAAAATAGATTTAAAAGTAAGAAAATGCACCGCCTAGTGACTTCATCTGGCAGCATTTCCCATTTAAACGCACGTATTTTAGCAGATTAGATCATTTTGTCACATCTTCTACAATAATTGTTCAATTCATGAACCAAGGGAATCCTCGTGTTCAGTTCACTCAATAGTTTCCACTTAAACACAAAATTCATCAAATTTCAGACACCTGCAAATTCTCTATTTGACGTATTTATGGTGATAGTAACTTAGAAGCACGCCAGTGGCGTGGTGTGCTTAGCGATATTTCCAGTGATCTGCCTTTAAACGCATGAAAAAGGAGCAATTAACAGTGTGTTGGCAGGGAACACCTTAATAATCGATTCTTTACCATAACTTTAAATGGGGAAATATCGATACTCGATCATTCACGCCTCGCCACCGTTGCACGCAACCCCAATGCACATAGCTCATTTTAACATAAATAGAGATCCAATTGGATCACACTGTACACCGTATACGGTGACTCTATTCGTTAAGGTACAGTTTCACAGGGTGCGAATGGCGCCAACTCAATGCCGCGACCAAATGCTTCTTCTTCTTCCTTTTTTCTTTCTTTCTTTCTTTCTTTCTTTCTTTCTTTGTGTAAATGGCCTTAGATGCTAAAGCACCGCTTTAAAATAAAATTATTTTACTACTACTACTACTACTTTCTTTCTTTCTTTCTTTGTTTCTGTCCTTGACTGGAACATCCTCTATGTCCATAGACATCACCCTGTCAGACACGCATGAAGAAGAACAAAAGGTTTTACACCTGATTTTCATAGCATTTTGAAAGTACTGCGCGGTTTTATTCGATCCGCCGCCTGCGTCCCATGGAACCGAGGCTTAAAATCTGAACGCGCGCACGCAATGAACTTTGTTTAGCTCAAAAGATATTCCTCATGAGAGCACGGTAAGATGAAGAGAGGGGGAACTTTTTCCCGTAAAATTACGTCCACATTTAAATACGTGACTATTTTTTTTTATATTTTTTTCATAGTTGGCGTGAAAGACGGTCACGCAAGTACGGAAAAAATGTGTTCATGACTGAGAGGGCGGTTCGTCAACTACTTAAGCGAGGAAATCGGATCGAATTTGTCCTGGTTCTACTTTTAGCTCGCATAAAAAATGTGAAAATAATGGAGAACTTAAGTGACATCATTTAGGTTTCCAGAAAAACTGTATGAAAGTTGAAACATGATGTGAAAATTCAAGTGAGATTGAAGAGGAAAATGAACTCGCGTGGAAGATTTAAAACAGGTTTCCACAAAAAGTATGGTTCCAACTTCGTTCACAAAATGTCTATTCCAGATTTCATAGAAAATTGCAAAATTGAAAGACAGCATTGAGGTGCAACTATTTCTTTTTTCTTATTCTGGTGTTATAAGTCCTCGTTCTGAAAAAATCATGATGTGACAAAAATAAATTACCATTTCGGATAAAAGCTACTTTTGAAACCCTTACTCTGATTGAAATGATGGGAACTCTCCATGTTTTTCTAATTTTTTAGGACCATAATGATAAACATTCTTAGAACTTGACCATTCTAGTTTTTCTCGAACCAAAATAACGGGAATCCTTGAACTCATCGCTTGCTTGCACAGAAAATGGCATAAATTCCCGCCAAAATTACAAAAAATAATTCCTGTTTCGTCCATGCTTAATTTTATTAAAAGTGTACAATTATTAGAGACGACGACAATTTCCCAGACTTTTTTGATGACCGCGGTCAATTACCACACAGAGGACTAAAAACTTCCAGGACTTTATGTCTACCTGTCTTTCGTCCGTTAAATAAATGTCCACCGCTATTCATGTCCACTAAACGTTAAGTCCAGTCTTTATTAAGTCCACATGATTGAATGTCCAACCATGAATATGTCCCAAACCGTCCAAATTGTGGACATGTTATGTCCACATTTTTTTCTTCTCATTTAAATGACAGGAACCACCTCAAAAATAAATGCATACTACTACTACCTTCATTCTTAAAAACATTTCATTCGTGAATCAAGTCATGAAAGAGAACAGACTCTAAGAGCAGATAAAAACATATGTGCATGTGTAAACTGTACGGATATGATAAGATGAAAACCAAAGCGGAAACCTAGGAAACGCTCCAATGCCAAGTTAAACATTTTTCAGTAACAAATGCAGTCAAAATTGAAAGTCCTCTTTAACTAGTTATTTCGCGCGCCTTCAATCTTGTAGGATACTGTGCAACGCCTCTGACGCGAAATAGTTGCTTAAAGCGTTGCGGCGCGGCAGGCAACCAGCGTGGCACGCGCATAGGCGCCTACAAACCTAACGGGATACTTCACGCGTTGCGCAATGCGTGAAGTATCCCGTTAGGTTTGTAGGCGCCAGTGCGCGTTCACATGTTTATTCATGTATGTTTATGAGTGGCTGGGGCGACTTATCTGTGCTGTGGTCTCAATAACTCATCTTGAATTCTCATGGATTCAGATCCCTTGCCCTTATTACAGCTTATACAGAAGATGGAAAAATCGTGGTGTGTTGGAGAAGAAGAGGACCCTTGCGGATGACTACGATGGACATGGAGGAAGCTCAAGACGGAAAGATGGCCGCCACCGGGGACTCGGACTCGGATCAGTGGCGTGGCGTGAATTGCGATGTATCGATTTTTATGCCATTTAAACCTATGGAAAAGGATCGATAAACAGGGTGTTCGCAGCCAACACCTTAACAATCGATTCTTTACCATAGGTTTAAATTGAATTTCAATCGATACATCGCAATTCACGCCACGCCACTCATTCGGATCCAGCCTCGGACTTGAACGTCGGCGTTGGCTTATAGTTCTCGATAAATTTTAATGATAGTAATAGCGTCAGCATCTGTATGTAATCTATTAATTAAGCCCTTCCCCTCCCTCCCATCCCCCACCACCCGGCCTTCGCTCCCACACCCCCCTCCCTCCCATCCCCCACCACCCGGCCTTCGCTCCCACACCCCCCTCCCGCCCTCCCATCGCCAACTCTCTCCATCGGCGCTGCCAAATTTCTGCATCCATAAAATTGGCCTCGGTCCTCAAATCCGTTCTATGTTCATCCAGAGTTTTCAAGGAGAAGAAAAATAACGAAAACGAAGGAGAAGAAGGCACAGAAGAAGGAAGAGGAAACGACAAAGAAGAGGGACAGGAGAGAAAAAGGAAGAAGAGGAGGGAACAGGAAAAAAAGAAGGGGGGGGAAAAAAGCAGGGAAAACAGGAAGGAGAGGATGTGACAGGAGAATAAGAAGTAGAAAAAAGGAAAACAGAAAGATGAGGAAGGTAAATGAAGAGGAAAAACGGAGGAGAAGAAAAAGGGAGGAGAAGAAAAAGGAAGGAGAAGAAAAAGAAAGGAGAAGAAAAGAGAGAGCAAGGAGGGCGAGGAAGAAGAGAAACGAAACCTTCCTTCGAAGGACGCTGTCCGTCTCAAGTTTGCGTATACCTAGGTAACTTACGATTTTGGGTGTACACTAAAAGAACCAGACTTGAAGGAAACTTACCTGCAACAAAGAAAAAACAAAAGCTTCATTAGTTTCAAAAGAGAATGATAAGGGCACAAGTTTGAAAGAGAGAGAGAGTCTGCTTCATAATTGTTGGTTACCTGAGCCGGAAGGTCGTGTCACCTCCGGAAGGAGGCTCAAGCTCAAATGATAAGGGCAAATGTGCTGCCGCGACGAGCTAAAAAAAAATCCTATCATATTCGGATGTTGCCAATACAACCCGATAAAATGAAAGTTTTTTTAAAAAAATATTAGTGTATGGTAATAGAGCATAAAAAAATCCGACCGGACAGCCGATTTTCCTCAAATCCTGATTTTTGGACCGATTTTTTCTCAAATCCTGATGAAATCGGGATTAAATCCTGATAGAAGCGGGAAAATCCTGATGCTAGACACCCTGAAAGAACTCTGACTCCTTCACCAACGGAATATGACAATCTCAAGATGACGAAGGACACTTTAAAGTAATTACGTATTCCATTAATTCGCCTCGATTCATATTGCTCTCATATTTGTGTTAAAACCCCGCAAGGATCCACGATCCCCGTTTCCGATACGCGTTTCTTACACGGAATTTTCCACTTCTCTAGGGATTCTCTCACTTGATTCCCTTTTTTCCCGCGACTCACGGGTAGCTCCGACGCGAGACAGAAATATTAATAATAATTAATTAAATTTTATCACGCGGAATCGAACGGAACCCGGCTAATTAAATAAGCGGTCGACTAGTCCTGGATGACCACAACGGGGAAGAGTTAGTGGCGTGCCGTGCTTTGCGATATATCGATTGATCTGTCATTTAAACCTTGGAAAAGGATCGATTAACAGGGTGGTTGCAGCCAACACCTCAATAATCGATTCTTTACAATACCTTCAAATGGGGAAATGTCGATAATCCATCATTCGCGCCTAACCGCGATGTAGAGGGGGAAGAGGCCGTTAATTTTCCGTCAACTACGCACTGACCAGTATTCTGTCATGCAAAGGAGAAACGCCGTATGGACTTTCAAGCGTTGCCAAATTTCCTTTGATAAAACACGAATTTTCTGGTAAACTTAGGAATATTTTCCTTCCAATTTTTCAGGTAATTTTGTTCGCAATTTCATAAAAAGTTCCTGAAAATTTCAAGGAAAAGTATTCATAACTTTTTTCTCACAAATAAACATTTTACCGAAGAAAATTTGGCAACCCTCGAATGTTCATACGTCGTTCCTCCTTAGTAATTCAATTACTCTCACTACTGATAAACGCGCCTCGCAAAATTCCCCGACTTTTCCTGTGAATTTCCTCAATTTTCCTGGTCACTGCAAATTCCCTGATTTTCCCTGACTCCAAAATTTTAAGATTCCCTGACTTTCCCTGACATTTGAATAGAACTTCCACTTTGATTTTTCCCCCTTTCAATCACTCTCGTGCAACTGCTAATCGCACCTCGCAAGATTCCCTGATTTTTCCTGTGAATTCCCTGACTTCCAGTGAATTCCCTGACTTCCAGTAAATTCCCTGAATTTTCCTGGTCATGGCAAAATTCCCTGACTTTTCCTGAAATTTGAATAAAACTTCCACTCTGATTTTTTCCCCTTTCAATCACTCTCGTGCAACTGCTAATCGCGCCTCGCAAGATTCCCTGATTTTTCCTGTGAATTCCCTGACTTCCAGTGAATTCCCTGAATTTCCCTGGTCATGGCAACATTTCCTGACTTTCCCAGACCTGAGATCCCTGAGATCAATGAAATTTGAGACGGGTGCTCGGGAAACCAATGGATCGGGATAGTGGGGCGAGGCGGGCGGGCCGGCGGTGGGCGCTTTGACGGTGGCAACAGAGGTTCGACGCGTCGACGAGCGACGACGATGACACAGGAAAACACTCGATGCACTCGAGACGACGAGTGTTTTTACACGAGATCAAATGGGAATATCAAGTGATGCCCACAAGTGTCCGCACTCTAGCCCAAGCACAGCAACATGTGCATCATCGAACAAAAAATAAATAAACGAAAAAGCAAAAGAAAACCCTCTCTTCATTTGAGTGGTTTCATACAGGATGGTAAGGCCCAGGGGCACTCCCACTCGTGTCATGGATTTTTTCAAAACCATTATGATACGACACTGAATATTTGGCACTATGTTTGCAAATCAGGAACTACAATTAAATCGGTAAGAACGAAAACACACCAATTCGAAAAAATTAAAATAATCAAGACACACGCAGAACTGCACAGTAGTTAAAGAAGTTAGTAGGAGAAAAATATTTTTGGTGCCGAATAACAAGTGCTTAAGGACACTTCAAGGGTCCAAGTTGGAACAGATGCGCTAACTTCAATGACTTTCATAAAAACTTATTCTCTGTAATTAAAATTGAGCATTTTTGAGTTACCGAGTGGGAATGTTTTCGTTCTCACTGATTCAATTTCTGCCTCGGTATAGCAAAAAACGCATCCACCATCCTCTTCCCCGTGCACATACGGGTTTCTACGGATGGGTCTGAAATGGTACTTCCTAATTACAAAATATTGACCATTTTATGTGATACTCCACCCCAGGGGCTTCATGGGGGAGGGAGGGAAGGCAGTCCCTTCCCCTCACACTTAAAACTTCAAGGTAAAGTTGAAAATTTGTCTTAATCAAATCTTGATTTATTTCTTTAAATGTTGAAATATTTAAAAAAGGCTGATGAAAACTGAAATTTCTAAATATGTTTAGACAGTATTCTTCATACATTTTAAAAGAGATGAGAGAAGCATTTCAGTTTGCTCACATTAAAAGTATACATAAATATATTTTTTAAAAAAATTTCAAGTATTCTTGCGGAAAAATAGTGAGGATATTTAAAAAAGTGTCAAATCAATAGTTTTGTCCGACTGGAAAAGCTAACAGGAAATTTTGCTGCTTCAAACTTTAAATTTCTTAAAAATGTTTGCACGTTTAAAAAATACTAATGCCAATGAAAATTAAAGTTTTCCAAAACGTTTAAAATATTCTTCATACTTTAAAAGAACTTCATGAAACATTCTGGCTGACCTCGAATTTTAATAGATACTTCTTAAAAATTCTCAATTTTGTTGCAAAACATTATACATTAATGTTTCATAATAGTTTCGACTTACTTTTGTCCAACTGGGAAAGCAATTTTACGTCTAAAATCCTAGAAAGTATATTTGAATAGCAGCGGAACCTAACATAATATTTCCTTCGTCAAGGTCGCGCGGTGACACAAATGTTTTACTGAGTTATGAGGAAAAGCGAAAATAAAAATAGGTTTACACAGCAGGTACCTAATTTGTGAGAGACGCGCACCAACTTTATACACACACTACCTCTCCTCCCCCATTCTAATTTACGGGCATTTCAAATAGACATAAGATGTGAAACGCAGTTTAATTATTTTATACGGGGACAAAGACAAGGTTGATGGTCTAAAAAATTTTTCCATTTCACGCGAGAGCGTGGCCTGATCACATGGGACACACGCGCAGGCTTGAAAAATAAAAATCTTGGTATACTCAAGTGCTTTTGACTGACATTTTAACTAATTCCACGTCAAATTTTCGTGCTGTGAGATTTGTACTTCTCTGTAAACAACGGTAGCCAGGTAAACAAATGGGAGTGAGCGTCGTTAAAAATTTCAATACTCAATTTTTGAAATCGAAGCACGAATGAGCGTTAGACCAAATTTTGGAACTAAGTATCGCCGAAAATTTCACAACCGACCGGGGTAGTTTAAAGTTTCCACTCCAAAAAACACACTTCCAAGGACTATGTAAAAGTGCGATCTGTCAGGGTCAGAGTACGAAATTTCTGAGAGCTTTTCTTTTTTCGCTCTTCATTCCACTTTAATGGCTTTTTGACAAAGTTTTGAAACGTCTTTTATTGTAAAATTTGATTTTTTCCCTTTGATACTTAAATTCTTGTCCTATTTCTTGGTTTTTACAAAAATTCTTGTCTTCACGATTTTTAGTAAAACTCTCATTTTTTAAAAATGTTTCTACCATTTATCACACAAGTAAATGAAAATTAACAATGCATTTTTAATCGTGTATTATTTCAATTCAATTAAAAACACTGGAAAAAAAAGTCGCTTGGATCTAGAGTCCAGACTTTTAAAAATATTGAAAAAAAAAAAATACTCTTGACTCAATCAAATTTTTCCTTGAATCGAAAAGCCGAGCCTCTTGATCTGGGTGTATTTCCTTTTGAAGTTTTAAATCAAGTAAAAAGTCCGATTGAATCAAGATTACTGATTCTTGTCAATGTTCTTAAGAATCTGGACTCTAGATCCGAGCTACTTTTTTTTCCAATGAAAGGAAAAAATACCTTCAAACATGCTTCATGGACATACTGCTGCAGTACTACTGTGTTACCAATTTGTTTAATTTAAAAATACGACCGTCCGTGCCATTTTTCCAGCAAAATATCAACTAACTGGACGCATTGCTGCCAAACGGAACTATGTGCATTATGACGTGAGCCCTGTTGGGCATATATTCTTATGGATCTCGGGGCTCATGTCTCAATGCACATAGTTCCGTTTGGCAGAATTACGTCCAAATATTCCTCCAGGGCACGGAACCAGCTGGCAGCGAGGGACCCGAAACTCCTGGGTCGTTTGAGCATAGAGGAAGTGGATTTGAATAATTTTCTTCTTCTGGAGGGGGGGGGGGGGGCGAAAATGAAGGCTGGTCCACGACCCGATAATGACCGGCACGCATAATCTTTAAATGTTAATGTTACTCGAAACATTGTCGGAACGTAATCCGATTAAATTGCAGTGGCACGGTCATCGAAACCTATCCACATCGATAACTTTCTCGCCACTTGCGCGAGTTCAATCTCGAGGTGATTCTATGCCACCAGGTCTAGAATTCATCATTTTTTCATTTCCAGATTTCCAGAAAAAAATTATCTGACGCACTTGAGAAAAATGCAGAGACAAGAAACCATCCATTCGTAGCATGGTAATGGTGGCAGCTTTTACTTTCGGGACCTCATCATCCAACTGTTGACGTACCTACGAGTTGGATGTTGAACAACAAGTTTGGGAACGATCCCATTGGTTAGAACGGGTGGTTATTAGAGACTGAGGTAAAAAATGATGGACTAACTATTGGGTCTCTTGTGAGTTACCTACTACTTGCCTCCTTTGTCCCTTGCCACCACCCATTTTACAGGGTTGCCACAGAATTCAGAGAATGAAACTCCCAGAAATTTCCCTGATTTCCGCAGCTCACTTTAGTAAAATTACCTGACAATTATGGGCATGTCAGATGATTTAAAAGGCGTACTTAGAGATAGTTTTCACGCAAAATCTGTTGTTCGAATTGTCAAACCCATTCTGGAAAGCAAATAAGGGTGACTTGAAAACTTTTCCCTGACACTTTCATCGTTTTCCCTGACTTGTTGAGATTTCCTGACACACGGAGAAAACAACTTCGTGCATGGGATCCGAAGTTGAGGTAATATGGATCTCTGAAGTATTCTGATCACGCATCCGAAAACTACAAGTCGAGCTGCCGAAGTTCGGGTCAGACATCGAGGCACTTCAGCATGAACTGGAGTACTTCAGATGTGTGACCCGAACCCTTCGATATATATCGAAGTACTTCAGGTGTCTGACCCGAACTTCCGCAGCTGGACCTCAAGTTTTTAGAAAGATACGTGATCCGAAAACTTCAGAGATCCATATGACCTTAACTTCGGGTACCACGCACGAAGCTTTTTACCATTTCCCGGCAAATCCCGGCATTCCCTGAGTGTGGCAACCCTGATTTTAACCAATATAGGATGGATCCATCGTCTCTTCTTCATAATTCGTTTTTGTTAATTTTTTTTTGGTTTACTTTTCCATTTTCCACTGTCTTTCACTTTGTCCATGACTTTGTGTATCAATTGAAAAAATGAGCCTGGAGGAAGGAGGTCTCGGTGGCTTGCTGGCAGCTCGAGTGCTAATTAGACACGTTTGGGAGTTGGCAAATGAAGGCGGGCGAAACATGGGCGTAGACGTGATGACGCGTTGAGGATGAAGTGCGGAGCGAGAAGTGAGTGTCATTCCTGACGTAAGGCCGTATCTCCGTTTCGCCATGAGCCCCGAAAAGCATGGATTTGCATGTAAACAGGGCTCATTTGGTAATCCAGATACGCCGTCATGTCAAAGGAGCAACGAGTACGGGAAAGCGGCCGAGAACCCCATCCCCCAAACATCAACCCGCGAGGAAAGCGACATTCGCGCATTGCGCATTGTCTTCAACCCTTCTATCAGGGTTGCCACGGAATTTAGAAAATGAAATTCCCTGACATTTCCCTGATTTCCCTGACACATTTTGGCGAAACTCCCTCAGAATTGAAGATGTGACGGATGGTTAAGAAGACATGATTGAAAATAGTTTTCAGGCAAAATTTTTTGTTCGAAACTTCAAACCCATTCCAGGTTAGGAAGACATAATTGAAAATAGTTTTCAGGCAAAGTTGTTCGAAACTTCATGAAGGTGATTTAACAAATTTTCCCTGACATTTTCGTCATTTTCCCTGATAATTCCCGGTTTTCCCTGACTGTAGCAACCCTGTTCTATGCCACATTTTATTGAGAAAGGAAAATATTATTTATCTTTCATTATGGAAAAATATTCTTACAACATTCTTGGTTATCTCGACTAATGTGTGGCCGTGCCTCTTGTGAGGGCTGCTGCTATTTCCAAATTTTCGGGGAAATCGTCGTTGCCCCGAATTATTTTGTCGTCACGGTGGTAAAACGGCATAAAAGCGTATCCTACTTAGCGACGCACAGAGGATCGAGCCAATTAGAGAGGTCGGGCATGTAATTTTTCACTAGAACTGCAAATTTTGACGTTTATTTCGTCACATTTTGAACCGATAGGTTCCCTCAATATACCTCTCGTCCTCTTTGCCCGTCTCTTTGTCCATCGATTTCAAAAATCAGGATGTCTATTAAAACAGTCCGGCCAAAAATTAGTACTTTTACAGTACTTTTTCGGTACATTCCCAGAAAATTCAGTACCTCCTCGACAGAAAAATTCAGTACTTTTGCAGTACCTCCAATTGACGAAATTCGGCAAATTGCAAAAATTTGAATTTCCCGCTCAAATTGCGACAAAAATGACAACAAAAAATGTAAAGATTCCGGACCTCCTTGCGGAATTCCGCACTTTTTCAGTTTTTCCGGACCAGCCCTTAAAAAATCAGTACTATTTCCGTACTTTCCGAAAATTCCAGACTTGCAGAAACCCTGATAATGAGCCGGCGAAAGCACAATCTTGGAGCTCGGCTCGCGAAGACCAAAGGCGCATACGGAAAATACGGCATACGGCGAGAGACAGATACAACGGAGAGAGGGAGCTAATTACCGTCACTCGTGTGACGTAACGGCGTAACACAATTTCCGCGTGAGCCCTGTCCTCCGTACAATCCTACGGCTCCGGGGCTCATTTGAGAATAGAGATAGGCCCTTGCGTGAGAGGAGCGACGCTATGAGGGCGCACGACGAGCGGTGTTTGTGTGCTAGGGAAAACGCCGTATGAGCCGTCGAGGTTGCCAACTTTCCTCTGGCAAATCACTAATTTCCAGGAAAATTTTTGAAAATTTCCCTGCCAATTTTTCAGATAATTTTGTTCGCAATTTCACCTAAAGTTTCTGAAATGCTCAAGGAAAAATTAGAGTACCTTTATAGGGAGAGCATGGACAGCACGAAAATTTGGAGGTTAGGTTTGATCAGGTGATGTAGCTTTTGGGGTCCAAAAGGGCAGCCAACCAATGAGCTCCAATTATCCGGTGGTGCTAATTTAGACTCCGAGTGATCAATAAATATAAAAGCACGTTTAAAACTTTGATTCCGCATACATTTTTTTAGTTTTAAAGTCTTAATCCTTATGAACGCTTGTTCACAATGCGCTGTCGGCCCTATTGATTAGTATTTCAAATGCATAGATTGGCAGCGGCACTTTTCTACTGACTTTCGTTCTTCACGTTGTCACCCTTTTGGGCCCTAAGAGCTCCATAAATCGAGTTGTCCATTCTCTCCCTGTAAAGATACTCGAGGGGAAATATTCAAGACTTGCCTCAAAAATAAACATTATATCGAAGGAAACCTGGCAACTCTGGAATGTTCATACGGCGTTCTTCCTTAGCACGGCTGTGTTGGTGTGCTCGTCGGAGTGATGGTGAATATTGCCCATTGTGTGTTATTCGGCACCCGATGCGATGCTGCCACCCCACCTCGTCCCGATACAACAACCTAACCTCACTTTCCGACGAGCCCTCCATTCCGTAAGAAGCCATGTTTCTTAGAGCTCACGAAAGAATCGAGTTGCGCTCGCAACGTCTATATGTGGGGCATAACCTCACTCCGAGATGGGCTCCGTCGGGGGTTTACGCCTATGTTTTCTGGGGCTCACGGTGAAATGGGGGGCCTCTGGTTGGGCTTGGCGCGGGCGATGGTATGTGCTCGCGGAGATGTATGCGTCCCTTGTTTCACGCACTGTTCGAGTGTTCGCCGAGTGGAGCTTTCGGTGCCGGCTTGGGCTTCCCTCATTCGCGGATGAGTTGATTCCTTCGAGTGTGGGCGCCGCGCCGCGCGCGCGGGAGGAAATACGTATCGATCACCGTGTTGCCACCTTTCGAGACCATTCATTCGGGACCGTATTCGAACTTGAGTACCTGCACTGCCGTCGTGTCATAGCCAAGGGAGCAGTAAGTGTCAAATTTTCAAAATCGAGTTCCCTTCGAAATTCGTCTGAACACTTTTAGATGAAATCCAGGGTTGTCACAGAATTTAGAAAATGTTATTCCCTGACATTTCTCTCGCGCATTTTGGTGAAATCCCCTGACAATTGAAGATGTGACGGATGGTTAGTAAGAAGGCATCATTGAAAATAGTTTTCAGGCAAAATTTCTTGTTCGAAACCTCAAACCCATTCTAGAAAGCGAATTAAGGTAATTTAACAAGTTTTCCCTGACATTTTCGTCATTTTCCTCATTTTTTTCCCTTATATTTCCCGGTTTTCCCTGACTTCATAAAATTCCTTGGTATGTCCCGGTTTTCCCTGACTTTTTAAAATTCCCTGACATTTCCCGGTTTTCCCTGACTGTGGCAACCCTGGAAATCACTGGAATAGCTTCAACAGCGGAATGTATCTTAAATGCGTAAAAACGAGAAATATGAGGAAGCCGTAAGTGCGCAAAAAATGACGCAGTTTCGGGCAAGACAACAGAAAGTGACATTATTCCTCAAGAGGGCCAATGAAAACAGTGCTCGTTTTGGTACAATGAAGACGAATTTTGCTGTTCCAGCGATTTCAGTAATTTCATCTACACGAGTCGAGACGAATTTTGAAGGGAACTCGATTTCGAAAATTTGACACTTCCTGCTCTCCTCGCTATGACGGGAAACTTTGCAACTCCGCGGCCCGGCCTGGAGCGCGGAGCTTTGAGGCTAAGTCCCGCTAGACACAATGATGCTATTGTGTGTATTCCGCCGAGCTAGTTACCGGGACCCGCGTACCCGACCCCTCCCCCCTTGCACCCCCCTGCCCCCCCCCCCCCCGGCACCGCAATCCGCGCTGCATTGTGTTCGCACACGGGTTTGCATAACCTACTCAGCGCACCCCCTCCCCCTATCCCCCCGGCCGCCCCCGCGAATCTGGTCCCTACGCCCCCCCCCCACCCTTCCCCGTCGAAGCGAGGAGGTAGGAACGGGACTTCCTCGATGAAGGAGTGTAACATGCGTTGAACATGTTCTACCGTCGCACAGTGATCGAGTCAATAGGAGAGGTCGGACAGAATTTGGAAACTTCAAACGCTGATTACTCCGTTTATACAAAACTTCGAGGTTCTAAAAGTGGCTCCAATGGCTTCCTCGTGCAATTTCCTTCCAGTACTACCCCTTGAAATTCAAAATGTGACGAAATAAACACTGAAACTTGCAGTTTTAGTCAAAGATTTCATGTCCGACCTGTTTTATTGATTCGATCCACTGTGCGTCGTGAAGAGGAACGGCGCACAGTGGATCGAGTAAATCAGAGAGGTCGGGCATGAAATTTTTGACTAAAATTACAAATTTCGATGTTTATTTCGTCACATTTAAAACTTTTAGGAGTGTTTCCAGAAGAGAATTTTGCGCGAAAACCAATGAAACCACTTTCAGAGGCTCAAAGTTGTGTAGGTATAAACGGAGTTATAAGCGTTTAAAGTTTCACAATTTTGTCCGACCTCTCCTATTAACTCGATCCACTGTGCGGCATGTGAGACCTCAGACGTTGTCAAATTCCCTTTAACAAAACGAGAATTTACAGGAAAATTTGCGAGCACGTGCATTTGCACGAGCATTTTACAGAGGATTTTCTACTCAATTTGACCTGTGCCAGTGTGCCTGAAGATTTCAAGGAGGATATTCACAGCTTGCTTCGAGAGTAGACATTTTGCGAGATTAAATTTGGCAACATTTGAGTACTCATGCGGCGTTTTCCCTTAGCAAGGCGGCGCCGGGTGAGTGAGCTTTGGGAAGGGATCATCGAGTCGTGGTGTACTTTTGATGAAATTTACAAGTTTCGTGATTCACCTTAAATTTCACACCTCCGCTTGAGTAGGCGAAATTTTTCAGCCTCTTTCATATCACAAAAAAAGCTGTCAATTTTCGCGATTCAACAAGTGCTCGAGGTTATATTGTAACTCTTAAAGATATAAGTATGAAAATTGCATTGTGGGGGGAATCTCCGTGGGACATTCCCACAAGTGTTTCAGTTGTTGAACTTCCCCGCAAATAATTGAGAGTAATCAACAGCAGCAGAAATGCGATTTTAGAGTATTTTCCGAAAGAAAGACGATGTAACCACCCCCCCCCCCCCCCCCGAAAAACCAGGTCTACGGATTCAAAAATGTACTGATTTTTCCTCGATCCATCCATTCCATTAAATCTCTCTCTAGATGCCTATAAGTCGTGAGGCTCGCAATGACTACTATACTGCGCACCGTGAATGCTGACTCCCACTTCAGTTGGCGACACTATTTTTCCTCCATTTAAATGTATGTAAAACAATCGATACCTCAAGTAAAACGATATTTTAAAAGGATTTAAATGCAGGAAAAACAGTGTTGCCAACTTGTAAAATCGTCAAGCTGAAGAGGAAAACCAGTCTTCGACAAAGTCTATTATTGTTCCACGACCGCCGTTCATCCACTCCACGCATTCGTAAAATACGCATGTTTTACCAGCGCACGCCTTACGGTTATGCGTTACTGGACATCCAGGGCACTCAACTGCCGCACCGAGGAATAACGTCTTAAGAGCCTTCAGAAGTTGCCTAATTTCCTTGCACAAATCACAAATTTTCAGGAAAATTTGTGAATATTTTTCTCCAGATTTTTCAGAGAATATCGATCGTAATTTGATCTGAGGTGTCTGAAAATTGCAAGGAAAAATATTCATAACTTTCCTCAAAAATACACAATTTCTCAGAGGAAATTTGGCAACATTCGAAAGCTCATACGGCGTTCTTCCTCAGCAAGGCACTGGAGGGCTCCACATACATATTCTGAGACGCAGCAAAGGACAACTATGGAACAATGACGATTGTGTGCTCTCAATCTTCCCATGGATTTTGTAATAAAATATTCAATACATATGTATACGATACAATACAATAATTGTATTACAGATTGTACCAAAGTTTCTCTTTTAGTATTAATCATTTATTTGTTCATTTTTTGTTTGTAAGGGCTGCGATGTTTACAATTGAAAGGAAATAAAAATATGGCGGTATGAATTCCGATATGGAAAACCTGGGGAAAAGACATAATTCGTTCTTTTGATCAGGAAAATCTGCCGAAGTCCGAGACCAGATTCCGGGTCATTTTGACACCGTGATCACAATGTAATAGAACAAGAAACAGAATCGTCACAAGGAAATGTCACAAGAAACAGAAAAATTAGGACACAGGGGGAACGGACATGCCGGAATCATTGTTTGAGGGTATTTGGCAAGATAAAAATATTCTTGATTCAATCAGATTTTCGCTTAAACCAAAAGAAAATCTGCTTAAATTAAGAGGCTTTGCACTCGATTCAAGCAAAAATCCGATTGAATCAAAAGTATTTTTTCTTGTCAAAGTTTTCAAGAGTTTGGATTTTAGATCCAAGCAACTTTTTTTTCCAGTGAGGTAAAACACTCTTGATTCAATCGGATTTTTGCTTGAATCGAGAGCAAACCCTCTTTATTTACGCAGATTTTCTTTTGATTTAAGCGAAAATCTGATTGAATCAAGAGTATTTTTTTCTTGTCAAATTTCTTAAGAGTGTGGATTCGTGATCCAAGATACTTTTCTCCAGTGCTGGACTCTGGATTCAAGACTCTTTTTTTCCAGTGATGACTCCCCCTCTATGACGACCTATGAATAGGCCCCTTGTTCTCTTCCTTCGCGTCGATTAGAAATGACCGGGATCACATTTGGACGTACTTCTGCCGAACGGAACTAACTGCATTCAGCCATGAGCCCTGAGACCCATAAGAATATATGCATAACAGGGCTCACGGCATCATTCACATAGTTCCGTTGGGCAGAAACACGTCCATTTGAATGATTGGAATAATTACTCCTCGAGGATAGCCGCGCGGCCGTGGATCGAAATGGCTCGACAATGAGCTTCGTCGTCGTTCGTCGATGATTGCGCTCTTGAAGGCCTCCAATATCGGGCGTATTTCTATTTTCACATGAGCCCCAGCAAGCTTCGAATGGTATGTAAAACAGGGCTCAAATAAAAATCGAGACGGGCCCTTACGTTAGAGGAGCGCCAATCGCAATCGTCATCCATGTCCCTGTCTTGCCTTTCGGCACTGACGAGGCCTGCATGATGGAAAATCGATATTTCCCCATTGGAAGTCATGGTTAGGAATCGATTATCAAAGTACACCCTGCATATCGATCTTTTCCCATGGATTTAAACGTCAGGTCAATCGATATATCGCAAAGCACGCCTCTCGGTCTCGCTTCATCAAAGCCCTAAATAGCTTCGACGATAATGCCTCGCCATTATAACCCTGCGGACCTCCGGTAACCGATACCAAAAAACTAATTAAAATCTCCTTTTGTTCCCTTCCCTCCTGGAGCTTTCCTCCATTATTCCTCCGCTTTGACGATCCACGTACGTCGCACCGGGCTCGAGTTGAGCAATTCCAGATTCCAGAACATGTTCCGGTGTTCTGCTCAGGCGCCCAACATGTTCGTCAAAGAGCAGGATGCGCTTTGCGATACATAGATTGACAATTAGTTTAATAGACGTGGAGCAAAATTGAAGATTTTTCTTGTCTTTTGAACAGTTAAAAGTATAAAGTTGGCATGAAGAAGTCACTAACTACTCATCATCCTACGGAGTGAAGAAGTGAGAATCAAGAAAAATGACAAGAGCCTGGTCCGATCGGTCAGCGATCGGTGATGGGCTGATGACCTCTATTTCGTCTTGAATTTATTATCAACCTGACAAAAAATGGATTTTTGCATTCTCTTTAAATATAGGCTGGGAAGCTTACATAAGGCTCAGCTCTACCCTCCCGTCCCCTTTGTAAGGCATCGTAAGACCCCCCCCCCCCCCCTTACATAATTTATGGACGGCCCCTTACGAATTAAATCAAAAAGAGCTACTTACATACGGTTCGCGTGCATCATAGTTCCCTCTGATTTCATTCGCTTCCACATAGTTCTGCGCTAAGGAAGAACGTCGTATGAATATTCGAGAGTTGTCGAATTTCCTTCGATAAAATTTTTTTTTTTTTAGGGAAAGTTATGAATATTTTTCCATTAAATTTTCAGAATCTTTAGGTAAAATTGCGACCTAAATTATCTGAAAAATTCAGAGGAAAATATTCATAAATTTACCTGGAAATTCACGTTTTATCAAAGGAGGAAATTTGACAACGCCTGAGGGTTTTTACGGCGTTCTTCCTTAGCACGGCAGTATAGTTTTGTTTAGCATAAATCTATCCTAATATTAATATATTGTTTCTGCATCCAACAAATTCAATGATTCGTTCGGATTTACATACGAGATGTAGCAGCGACGACCTACTGGAAAATAAATGACGAGCAGTGGCGTGGCGTTCTTGGTGATCTAACGATTGATCTGCCATTTAAACCTACGGAAAAGTATCGATGATCAGGGTGTTCGCAATGAGCACCTCAAAATCGATTCTTTACCGTAGCTTCAAATGGGTGAAAATCGACGATCGATCATTCACGCTTCGCCACTAATGACTAGTCTCTTCCAGCGGGCCGATTATTGAAACTGATAGACAAAGCTATAGACAAAGAAGACACAGGGAGTATAGAGCGATCCTATTGGTTGACATGGTTGGTTCTTATAGACTAAGGAAGAAAATGATGGACTAACTGTCGGGTCTTTGGTGGGTTACCGTTAGTTAGTCCATTACCTACCTCCTTTGTCCATTGCCACCACCCGCTTCCACCAATAGGATCCCTCCAAATCCCTTTTGTCGCCTTTGTCTATAGCTTTGTCTATCGGTTTCAATAATCGGCCTGCAGGGGCGTGGCATGCTCTACAATATATCGACTATTCTGCCATTTAAGCATATGGAAAAGGATCGATAGACAGAGTGTTCGCAAGGAACACCTTAATAATCGATTCTTTACCACGGCTTCAAATGGGGAAATATCGATAATCGATCATTCACGCCTCGCCACTGGTCTTTTCCTTGAGAATCGATCGATGCGACGAGATCCCCATTATTCCTTTTATATTCCAACTTCGATTTGATTTTTCTTTCAAGACAAACTCGGATCTCATCTTGGGTGTGCAATAATTGTTGCTGCGTATAGTATTCCAACACGGTTGCCATAATGTTCACATATATGACTGTGCGATTACTCTTCGAAATGGAGAATTTGCATGCAAATTTTTTCCTGCTTCATCTGAAAGTACTTAAAGAGCTTATTTCACAGTATTTTTTGTAGTTTTTTCCTGTTATGGGAAATAGTATAAAAATAGATTTAAAAATGAGAAAATGCACCGCCTAGTAACGTCATCTGGCGGCATTTCCCATTTAAACACACGTATCTAGGCAGATTAGATCATTCTGACATATCTCCTCCATAATAATCGTTCAATTTATGAACCAAGGGTATCCTCGTGTTCAGTTCACTCAGTAGTTCCCACTTAAACACGAAGTTCATCAAATTTCAGACACCTGCAAATTCTCAATTGTGCCGATTTTTTGGGTGCGATCTGAAGAAAAATCTGGGAAATTTTCGGCTAGCAACGCCCGACGGTTTCCTCTAAAAAATTAAAATTTTCGGTGGAACTTTTGCAGCGTTGAAACGTGGTTACGTTACGAGCGCTAGTCTAGTGAGCGACGAAATGATACAGACGAAAGATCAAAGGTGCGGGGCATAGTTTTACGAGCACCCTTCAGGAGGGGTTTCGACCAAAGTCGCCATCTGGTGACGATTTTCGAGTTACTTGATGGCGGAAGTCGAGAATGGTAACATTCGAATAGGTCATTTTTCGAGAGACCCATAATCGGCTCCCAGATCCGGCAGAACGGAGTTTTTACGACTTTGTTCGTTCCCACGCATGTGTTCTCGGATAATCACAGGGGTGGTTCACGTTCAACAGTCGGAAAGCAGTGAGATGCCGTACTTCGCGATACATCGATTAATTGATCTACCATTCAGACCTCTGAAAAAGGATCGATAAACAGGGTGTTTGCAACCAACACCTTATTTTGAACTCATAAAAAGGCCAACAATATCATATAAATCAATTTTTCTTTAATTACTACAAACCTTTAAAAAACCGAATTAGACAATTAAAAAATTGGACTTCTTATTTCTCTAAATGTGAAACTTTTTCATGGGTTGATTATAAAAATTGATGCTGCCAACGAGATGGAAACAGTAGCACTGGGTTGTCACATGGCTCAACAGTCAACACCCAATTAATCTGTTCTTTACGACAGCTTCAAATGGGGAAAAATCGCTAATCGATTATTCACGCCTCGCCAGTGTCGGAGAGTCACCGTCCCAACTTTATTTTTTTGTTCGTTTTAATGACTTAAAACGATTATAGGGCAAGAAATGTGCAAAAATCGAGGGTACAAGTTCAAATCAAATTCCTGTAGCGCCAGATCGGGATCACTTCTCCCCCGTGCTATTAGATACGAGTGCTCCGTCTTTGTGTCTTTGGTAGGATCTCCCATGGGTCGTCGTTAGTTAGGCAATCACTTACCGCCATTAGTCCATCGGTCCATTTGTCCATTGTAACTACCCACTTACACTAAAGGATCAGTATCTTTAAAACGGGCGAAAGCCCAACTTTGCAAAATCTTCTTTTACGCATTTTGACGCTCTTTTTGCGCGACATTCGCGTCCCTGTCCGGCTACCAATCTCCTTCCAAGGAGCCAACTACCGCTGCTTTCTCGGATAAGTTCAAAAATGCAAAAAGAAAAAAATAATTTTGAAAAATGAACTTCCGTCCTTTTCAAGTGCACTGACTCCGATGGGATCACTCCTTTGTCTCTATGCCTTCTTTTTCTAAAGCTGGGTCCATCAACTCCACTCACCCACCCGCTGACGTCATTTGCGGCCCTCTCGCGTATTTCCAAGCTAGCAAAAAGGACGACCGAAAAAATCAAGCCGTGCAATCGCGAGTACCTGAATGACGTATCTCTCCGAGTGACGTCACGAATCCACGCCGCGGTGACGTCACATGAGCGGCGCGGCGCGTGGCGCCCGAACGGAGGCGAGGCGCCGGGCGGCCTGTTGCTCCAGTCGGGGGGCGGGGAGGTGGGGGGGGGGGCGGCGGTGGAGATGCGCTTCCGCGGGTCGTTTTTTTCCCGCCCTCCCCCTCACTTCCTTCCCTGTTTTCGGCCTCGTCCTCCTGTCGAGTCCACCCTGGCCCGCGCGCCGCGACGCGATTCAGTGGGCCGTCAAGGTCGCCGCGACGCCCAGCCGTGGCGTCCCGACGCCGCGCCGGCACGCGACCCTTGTCCCCCTCCCCCGGGTCCCTCCGTTCCGCTCTCGCGCCTTCCGCCGATTCCGCTCCGCGGTGACGTCACCATAGGTCCAATTCCCGGATTCTGTTAGAGTCCCTTTATACTGACAAGGGGAAGTCTCCGACAGTGACATCCTGGGAGTGGGTTTTCATTTGCGTGTACTGAAGAAGAGACACATCTATGGTTGACGTTTTTTTTTAGCCGCCACCTCCCAAACGTTCTCGAGATAGCGATTTTTAAAGTTACAATTTTTGCCACGTTTCCGCGCGGAGTTCCGGCGAGTCAATGAGCGCGGCATGCTGCACGAAGCCGCGTTATCCTATCAGCGCTGCAGACCGGCCATTCTTATCAGTAGTACCGTTGCCGGTGGTTAGAGTGTTCGCCTACGTTCCATTGATCGCGGGGTTCGAATCCCACTTCGTGCCGCAGCTCTATGGTACCGCGCTATGCGTTTTAAAAGTTTTCTTTATTTTTATCTCACACCAAGGGGACCGCCCCTGGGCCGCTGCGCGGCCCAACCCCGGGCGAAAGCGCGCTTCGCGGGCAAGCGAAACATCATAGAAACCGGACCGTGAGGTTACTGGGTAAATAATTTTTATTGAATGATAAAATGATGTTTCAAATAAAAAATTTCCACCACAATATATTCTTAATGACTTTTTCCTGTCACTCTGTTTTTGCAACCAATCAAACGGTCGATTTCGATGTTTTCGCTCGCCGCGTAGCGCGCTTTTCGCCCAGGGGGTTTGGGCGCGTTAGCGGCCAGGGGGAGGACCCTTGGTGTGTGTTAAAAATAAGAAAAACTTTTGTTGTGAATGCATTGCGGCGTACCTATAAGCTACGGCTCAAAGCGGGTTTCGAACCCGCGTCTATGGAAACGGTAGGCGAGACACTCTACACCTCGGCCACGGAGCTATTGTTAGACGGCCGGTCTGCAGCGCTCTATGAAAACGCGCTGTCGTGCATCTTGCCGGCGCTCTGTTGATGACGGCTCCAGACTACGCGGCATGTCGCCGTATATTACTCGCCCGAATACCGATATTTGGCATGTACCGCGGTAGTCTGGATGGAACTTCGCGTCATCTAGGCTCGTGTTGACGCGTGGGAGTCACTCGGCTCCGGCATTCGCCCCCAACCCGCTGTATAGTCGGTTTTTGTGACACGAGTCAAAGGAATCGCGAGTACGAAGCCGAGCGTCCAATCGCGTCTTCGGTAGCAACATAGGGGGTGCCATCCAGATACTCTGTCCTCACTTCGCCGAATTGTTTCGCTATTAGTTTTGTAGGAAGGGGGCGAAAGAGGTGCAGCGTTTTCCAGTCGTTAATTCTTCACTTGGCGAACATTTGCCTATCCCATCAGTATTCGTTATTCACCAAATGACGAGCAAAGTACGACTTTTCACGAGTTAGTGTGGCGCTGTACACTCGTGGAAATATTAGAATCTGCCCGTCGGTATTCCCGAACCCCGATTATTCGTACTCGGCTCGGCACTCGGCGAATGCCGCGTAGTCTGGGAGCCGGCTTGACTAGCCGGAACTCCGCCACGGGTAAGGTGCAAAATCGTTCCACTTTATAAAAATAGATTTCTCGGAGAACGGATTGGAGAGGTCGGCGGCTAAAAAAATACGTCAACCTTAGATTTGTCTCTTCTCATGTTCAAGCAAAATGAACCAATCCAGGAGTCACTTCGTAGACTCCCTTGTGAGAGTTAACTCATATTTGAATCCATTTCTGATTGGTTCCCGCATTTTAGGTCTCCACAGTGTCACAAATGGGAATAAAGATTACATTTTCATCAATTGCAAATGTTATAATCTGGAATGGATCGAGGAACTCGAGGAATTCCGGGTTCGACAAGGAACAAACGGAATGAGAGAAGGAACGGAGAAAGGAATTTGAGAATGGGCCGATCAAAGATTACGAAAAACTTTCAATTTGTGTAATCTTTATTCCCGTTTGTGACTTAATGAGGGGGTGTTGTCTGAACTCTCAGTAAAAAGGTAGCCTGGCTTAGGATGAACGCCGTAAGGACTTACGAACGTTGCCGAATTTCCTCGAATAGAATATTTAGGGACCGTTCACCTCCTAAGACACGGGGCGTACCTTCAGGGGGAGAGTGTGGACATGGCGAACGGCTCCGTTGCGCTGGTCCCAGAATCCTGTTTTGATGCTTGATTCTTGTAGATTAGCTAAAAATAATATTTCTCCGAACAGCATCTTTCTACGTTGAATATTAACCGAGATATATTACTTTGAAAAATTCGGCTTATGACGTGATCCACCACGGTAGTGACACCCTTGGTTTCTTCCACCTTCCTTCCTTCAGTCATGGAAACTTAAACTTGCTCTGGTTACTTAACATGTGACTCGGATAAAAGCAAGGTAGAAGAAACCAAGGGTGTCGCTACCGCGGTGGATGACGTCCTAAACCGAATTTTTCAGGGCGAGATATTGAACGTACAAAGTTACTGTTTGGACGGATCCTAGTATTTATCGCTGATCGACAAGAATCAAGCATCAGAACACGATCCTGAGATCAGCGCAACTGACCAATTATGGTGCTCTTACGTAGGGCCTATAAAGGGGCCGTCCATGTATTGCGTCACCCATTTTTTTAAATTTTTACCCTTCCTCCCACCCTCACCGTATCCAACCGTCATCCACTGCTAGACCCCTCCTTAAAATTACATCATCCTTGGCGTACCCTCCTCCTTCTATTTCGGGGGAAAACGCAGAAAATCGATAAAAAACAGTAGATTCAATCTGCAGCGTCAAGGCTATGATTAATTTCTTTCATCGAGTGGCAGATACATGTTGCGCCCCCCCCCCCCCCCTTACAGGACGAAAACGCAGAGAATCGATACAAATCCATAGAAATAGTGAAATTTCAAGGAAGCATTTTTAGCCTTTTTGCCTTCAGAACAGCTTACGTCAACCTTGGCTTGACCCCTCCATCACTCCCCTTCACCTACGGGCATCCACCGCTAGAACCCCCCCCCCCCCCCCTATACTTGAGTGACGTAATTTACGGACGGCCCCTGATACAATTTGCAGGATTTTGCCTATTCTTATGGAGGGCCTCTAGCTAGACTCTGTAGAGATCGCGGGATTTTTTATTTGGCTGCTAGAACGAAGAGCAGAGACCTCAAAAAAAATTAGTCGTCCAGAACAAGTTCTAGGAATTTTAGATTTCGTCACATTCTGTGCGCGTATTTTGTTGTTAAAATATACGAAAAATAAGAAGAAGAAAAAATTGCTCCTAAAAATTTTCCGAGGTAGGTTTTTGCCTCCCCTACCGAATGGAAAGTACTCGATTGCAGTATGGAGGAAAACTGTGCGAAAAATCAAACGTCGTCGAAACTCTGTTAAATTTTTCCAAATATTTTCTTTGAAATTCTCGAACGCTGTCAGAGAAAAAATATCAGCGACTCCTCACAAAGAATCGAAGCAATTTCACAAAAGTTAAGTTCGGAGGGTCAACTTTACATTATGCCGAAACGCTTTTCCGTATGCGAAATTTTGCCACCTAACACGAAAATTCTGACAAGTTTACGGCAAGGTATCAAGATGTATCATTTTCCTTTTTTTATATTACTTGCCATGCACTCTTGTACTTACGGACTCTTGGGATGCCTACTTTGCAGATCATGCAACAACAAAACTGAATTCCTGCAGTTTCATGCTTTGTTCGGTAATTGCGTTTATTTTTCAATGGAACTTACCTGCAACAAACATAAAAATACAAACATGATATTAAAAGATTTCTCAAAATGCATGGGAGAAAAAATAGAAAAAAGTTTACGAAAAATTATGGCACAAAACAGAAGAATTACCAATACTTTGAACAGTCTTAAACTAGATACAGGATGCTATTTCCACCAACTTCATCAAATTGGAGGACTGTCGAGTGTATAAGTAGGAAAGAATCCGGAGTTCATAAGGAAAATAAGAATTTTTTTGATTTAATTCACAAAAACCTTACACTATTTTAAAAACAAAACTCATTTGCATAAAAATCAAAACTATTTCACGGGCCAAACCATGCATTTTATCATATGAAACTTTTCAAACCGTCAAAAACTTGGGAAATTTTTGAGTGACAGTGCCTCCTTTTCGGATGGCAACATAGGGAGCGTTCATAAATTACGTAACGCAATATTCCAAAATCGAATTTCGTAAAACTTTTTCTTACCGATTTTCCTGAAATTGTTGTTGATACTTCTTACACTACAGCTGTTTCGAGCAACCGCTCATCGTCAGGTGTTAAAAAATGTATAAAAGCTAAAATTATGATCAGTGGCTTGGCGCGAATAATCGATTATCGATATCTCGCCATTTGAATCTATGGTAAAGGATCGATTACTAAGGTGTTCGCTGCGAACACCCTGATAATCGCTCTTTTTTCATAGGTTTAAGTGGCATAACAATCGATATATCGCAATTCACGCCACGCCACTGATTATGATGCGTTTTCGCGATCGCGAGTAGTTCGGTATCCGCGTCCGCGTTACGTCCCTGACATTTCCCGCTTTTCCCTGACTCTTTAAAATTCCCTCATATTTCCCTGTTTTCCCTGTTTTCCCTGACTATGGCAATCCTGAAAATGCAATCCACTTATGAAGGACCCTTTAGGATGAAGAGAAAGAACAGCCGCGCGACGTGGGATCGCGAGGCGTCGTTGCGGGTGTAAAAAAAAAAAAAAAAAAAAAAAAAAAAAAAAAAAACGAAAGTAAAAAGCCCGCGGGTCGCCGGGACGAGCAGGAGGGATTAGAGGGGTAATTAGCGCCGGGTGTCAACCCGAAGCCCCCCCCCCCCTTTGGCCCCCTTCGCCCCTCCCCCTTGTTCGGGGGCCCGGGGCGGTGCAGCGACTAACGAGCGTGATAATCGAGCGTCGTCGCGCGGCGTCCGCAACGGTGCGCAGCTAAACATGCCCCGACCCCCAACCCCCCTCCCCCCACCCACCCACGACCCCCCGGACCCCCCTCTTCCTTCCCGAGCGCCGTTGCTCCTGCGGATTGAAGCGGGCCTCGTTCGGCAGGCTTCCGGACTCCGGATCGTGTACCCTTGCGTTTCGTGGGGGTTGTCCCGGTGTCCCTTGGCTCAGTTACATGGGTGGTTTCACGATAACTGCAATAGTTTTGTCACCGCAACAGACAACAAATTTTTCGGCCATATTTCTAGAAGAACTGATATTCACTCGAATTGTTTCGCATTAATCTTCAAAGGGTTACGTATTATAGGGTTTTCTAAAAATTTATTCCTGTACTTCTCAATTCATATTATAAAAATTCCGAAAATGTGCTGTCTGTTACGCGGTAAAAAGTCAGCGTAACAGACGGCACATTTTCGGGCATTTGTAAATTAAAATTGAAAAGTAGAGCGATAAATCTTCGAAAAGCGTTACATCACGCAACCCTGTGTGGATTAATGCAAAACAATTCGAACGATTATCATTACTACTAAAAACATGACCGATATATGGACCGCATTCTGCAATTTGGAACTATAAATTCTGGCTCTTCTGGAAAAACACTTATGTGCACAGGGAAACTAATGGCACATACGTTGTTTTTAAACCGGGCTAGAATCTATGGGTCCAAATTGCAAAATGTAGTCCATATGTATGTGTTGTCTGTTACGGTGACAAAACTATTCCAGTTAACGTGAAACCACCCGAATGCACCCAGGAAAATTCCTTCCTGGATCCAGAGGGTTTTCTGTTAAAGTTCTGTTCTGTTAGCACAGCAGATCGGGGCGCGAAGCGTGAAGACGCAGGGGACCTTCCACCTGTGACCTTTCAACAGCCCGGCCACCGCGGCGCGGCGAGGCTGCGACCCTCCACTCTCCCTCCTCGGAGCACGACCCCCCCCCCCCCCCCCCCCGCGGCCGGCACGGGTCTCGGTGGCGCTTGGAGGCGCGGAGCGGGGTCCGTGACCTACCTCAAACAACTCCGCCCCGACGCGACGCCGGCGCCGCCACGCGCCGCGCGCTCCGCCGTCCATTCATCTTTCCCCCTCCCCTCGCCCCGCCGCCCCCCACCCCCCTTCCCGATGAGTTTCGGGATTTTCACGCACGACCGCACAGCACCGATCGATGACGCCACGGTCGCGGGCCCATCGCGTCTTGAGGAGACCACAGAGCAGCGAGTTTATGGTTGAAATTGATAGACAAAGCAATAGACAGAGACGACAAAAAGGATATGGAGGAATCCTAATGGTGGAAGCGGGTGCTTCCAATGGACCAAGAGGGTAGGTAATAGACTGATGAACGGCAACCCACTAGAGACCCTAAGTTAGTACATCATTTTGCTCCCTTAGTCTATGAGAACAACCCATTTCAATCAATAGAATCGCTTCATACTGCCTATGTCTTCTATGTCCATCGCTTTGTCTATCAATTTTGATAAAAAGCCCCCAGAGAGGAGAAAAAACTTGCAAAAAAGCACAGATTTTTTGCACAGATTTTTTGCCGGACAGATGAGATAGTTTCCGTTCGGCGAATGTTATCGAACATTCTACCGAAGTGACCCGATCATCGGACACTCAGAGGTCCTGATGGATTTTTTTCCCCCGAGCGGTTTCTGCGTGTTCAAACGAGCGGTTATTTTTAAAATTCATCGGAACAAAATAGATGGAATCATCCATTTTGCGCTCTAACGCGGTGGATGACGTCATCCACTGGATTTTCAGAATAAATCATCTGAATCCTAGTTTCGAAAACATGTTTTCCACCGAGACGCGAGTCACCAATTTATTTTGAAAACGTTTTTTTGATTGCACTATCGCGATAAAGTTTCGCAGACTTACGCTTGTATGTGGGGATTGAAGATTACCTCCGAAGGGCTGCTTAAAAATGCCATCGTGTGTGATATCATGTAAATACCAGTGGCGGTGCAAGCATTGCGATATATCGATTTATTTGTCTTCTAAGCCAATGGAAAAGGATCGATAGACACGGTGTTTGCAACGAAAGCCATAATGATCGATTCTCTACGATAGCTTCAAATGGGAAAATATCGATAAGCGATCATTCAGGCCTTGCCACTGTATTTAGTTCTAGCTGACGATCATGCGGCACTTCGTAATGGTTAGGGAAAACATATTTTCTACCACTATAGTACGTCATCGGACAAAGTATTCTCAGTTTTCCGCTATAGTATGACGTCATTATTAACATTATTCCTGTTTACGAGGATGCATTTCAGGCAGTGCCACCGCGCTCTGGATCTTCAAGAGAAATATAAGGAATTAATCGTAAGTTCTGTCATGAAATGACGTCACTAAGAGAATCATACCAATTTCCAAATTATGTTCTTGGGATAGCGTCATTATTTAGGAGCTTTTTTAAATTGGGGATCATTCACAGTTTCCCCTTAGAATGAGGTCAAAACTGGGACTACGCGTTAAGAACCCGTTTCAGGTATTTTGGGTTTCCATTCGGGTCGAATTGCTGCCGTTCCCGATGTTCCCTGAATGCACCGAAAAAATCGCTGACTACCGATGCAGAGTTTTCCGACGTTTCCCCTGGTCAGTGGCGTGGCGGAATGATCGATTATCGATATTTCCCCCCATTTCTTTTTTTAAGAATCGATCATTAACGTGTTCGCTGCTAACACCCTGTTCACCGATACTTTTCCACAGGTTTAAATGGTAGATGAATCGATGTATCGCAATGCACGCCACGCCACTGCCCCTGATTAACCTAAAAGGCCCAAAAACCCTGTCTTTTCTCCTCGATTCATTAAAGGGGTCCCCGCGTTTCTCAATTTGTACAAAAATTCCTTGGGACATCAGGAAGAGAGAAGAAGAATCGATGTTACAATAATATTTTCATTTTGATCTCATTGCGTCTTTTCAAATTGAAAAATTCCCTGACCATATGGCAAAGATTTTCAGAGTTTCCCCGGATTTTCACGGTTTTGTGCCAAATACAAATGCCAACACTTCCTCCGAAATCGAAAAAGAGATCCATCGTCAATTAGATAACAATTTGATACGACTCATTTAAACTTACGGAAAAGTACCGATAAACAGGGTGTTCGCAGGGAACACCTTAATAATCGATTCTTTACCACAACTTCAAATGGAGAAACATCGATAGATCGCAAAGCACGCCACGCCACTGTCGAGGATCGCTGCTGGTGAAAAGAAGAAGGAGGAGGATGGGGAGAAAAAGAAGAGAAACACGAAAGGGGGAAGAAGTTTACATCTAGATGCGGGTGAAATTTTGAAGAAAAACTTGCAACCCTGTTAATGGCGGATTTAAACGCAGGGGAAGAGAGCATTAGGAACTTGCGAGAGTTCTAACCGAGTGCCGCGGCCTGACGATTAGGAGTCTAAAAACGGCTGGGTTCGGGGTTAAAACGTTTGTAGTACACATTTTTTTCCCGGAAGAGGGGAAGAGGTGTGAATAAATAGGTCAACGATCCCGCGGATTCGGATGACGTCACGAGTTTAAAGGGCGACCACCGATGCGACGCACCAACTCGTGACGTCAATCATCCATCCAAGCACAGTCACGCTGACGCCGAGTATAAAGCTCATAGCCGTGCTAAAGAACAACGCCGCACAGTGGATCGAGAGTCAATCGGAGAAGTCGGACAAAAGAGGTTGTTCCAAAAACGCCGATTTTGGCTCCCCCCCCCCTGGATTTGGCCCAAACTTTGCTCAGATGTTGTACTAAGTGTCCCCGATGCTTGGGCAAAATTTCAGCCCCCTCGGATAATTAGGGGGGAGGGGGCAGGGGGGCAAAGTTGCAATTTTTTTAAAACTTTAAAAATCGATATCCCGCAACACTTACACTAAAACCGTTCGCGAGATATCGATTTTTAAAGTTTTAAAAAAATTGCAACTTTGCCCCCTGCCCCCTAATTATCTGAGGGGGCTGAAATTTTGCCCAAGCATCGGGGACACTTAGTAAAACATCTGAGCAAAGTTTGGGCCAAATCCAGGGGGGGGGGCCAAAATCGGCGTTTTTGGAACAACCTCTTTGGAAACTTTAAACGCTTATAACTCCGTTTTTACAAATTTTTGAGGTTCTAAAAGTGATATCATTGATTTCCTCGTGAAATTTTCTACCTAGCGCACCTCTTGTTTAAATTGTGACGAAATA
Source organism: Bemisia tabaci (assembly GCF_918797505.1). Taxonomy (NCBI): domain Eukaryota; kingdom Metazoa; phylum Arthropoda; class Insecta; order Hemiptera; family Aleyrodidae; genus Bemisia; species Bemisia tabaci. The sequence goes on along the minus strand of NC_092802.1, from coordinate 42,246,231 downwards.
AATATCAAAATTTGCAGTTTTAATCAAAACTTTAATGTCCACGCTCTCTTGACTACTTGTCTTGACTTCATGCTGTCCTTGAAAAGCTAGTCAATTTAATTCATCGAAAACTTCCCTCCTTGATTTTTCTTCTCCGTTTGCAGAACACTCTGTAAACATTTCAATCTGTAAAGTTGGCTTGTTTTTCCTCGAAAAAATGAAATAAAAACGGAAATTTTGAAACAACGCAATCGAGATACGTAGTTCGCACTTTGGCATCGATATGTGTGCTCCAGGTTTGGGAGACGACCATGAATACCAATGGCGATGCATGAAAAATCGATTATCGATATTTCCCCCTTTGAAGTTGAGGTAAAGAATCGATCGGTAAACGGTTCGTTGCGGACACCCTGTTCATCGATCTTTTCCCATAGGTTTAAAGGGTGGATCAATCGATAATGGATAAATCGCAAAGCACGCCACGCTTTTGGAGAATGCGGACCTCAATCGGACGTATTTATGCTGAAAGGAACTGCGTGCAAGCGGAAAGATGGGGTGTACTCGTGGAAGCTAGATATGAAACAATGTAAAAGTTGATACAGTTCCTTTGGAGAAAATGGAAAAGCGGGATTTTCAATTGAACCAAAAGGAACTGAGCGCTAACTCGTGAGCCGTGGACATATGACAAGATCATTGTGGACAGGGCTCATGAGTTAAAGTGCCCCGACAACGAGCTTGTCATACCGTTGTGCGTCTCGATCGTCGCCGCTGACGTCACTGACGCTTCAAATTTCCCATTCATTCTTATAGCCTTCAACTAACGAGCGCACCCCATCTTTCCGCTTGCACATAGTTCCATTTAGCATAAATACGTTCAATCCCCGCATTTCACACCGACATTTCTGTCAACAGAAATAGTTCAGGCGGGTGAAAAGTTATTTTTTTGCTCCCTCGGAAGTGCTCGTAATTGGCAACGGTGAACAAACTCTCGAAGGAACAAAAAATTGTGGATAATTCATGGCTTCTTCCAGTTTCATCCCATTACTCCAGTTATTACTAAAATAGCACAGGCTCCAAGGACCTGTCTGCCACTCGGCCGTGCCGAGGAAAAACGTCGTATGAACCTCCTAACGTTGCCAAATTTTCTTTCGAATTTCCTGGTAAACTTATGAATATTTTCCTTCCAATCGTTCAGATAATTTTGTTCGCGATTTCGCCTAAAGTCCCTGAAAATTTAAAGGCAAAACACTCATAACTTTCTTCCAAAACAAACATTTAATTGAAGGAAATTTGGCAACTCTCGAATGTTCATACGGCGTTCTTCCTTAGCGCGGGAGCACTGACAGGCAGGGCGATCGCGATCGTTCCGTTCTCTTGGAAGCTCATCGACTCCCGCTAAAAATCCATTAAGGCATTTTCTGAAAAGAAAAAAAAAATAGAGGAAAAAATGGCGCCGTTTCGCAGGAAAAGCTGAAACCACCGCGATATTTTTGCCCGCTTTTTCTCATTTTCTCTAGTTTTACAAAATCAGGGTGTCTGCGGATATAGAAAATGAAAGTAAGGTGATTTTTTGCGGCTTCGTGCGTGGGCATCATCAAAGAGAGAGGGAGAGGGGGGGGGGAATACGCCCGCGCCGGAGGCGTCGCGTGCTTTGCGATAAATCGATTGATCTGCCCAATTGCACATATGCAAAAGGATCGATACACAGGTTCGAACCTTTAATAATCGATTCTTTACTCTACCTTCAGATGGGGATCTATCGATAGTCGATCATTCACGCTGCTTCGGGCGGGGAAAAATTGAACTTGATCCTCTTTTTCCGTGTCTTTTTGCTTCTTGGACATTTTTTAGGAACAAATGATGTGGTGACTCACAATTTGGCGACATTTTGAAATAGAAAGATACTATTCTTGGCTGAGACAAGAAACGAAAGAGAGGTCAGAAAATAAAATTACAGCAATTTTTCGGGTCTTTTGTAAGGTCACCTTTTTTTTAAAAAAAAAAAAAAAAAAAAAAAAAAAACAGTGGCCGCGAAGCAAAAGAAACAGGACTTAGTTCGTGAGAAGGTTATCTACTAAGATTGTCTGGAAAAAATCAGTATTTTTTCATTACTTTTTCAGAAGTTTCCCAAAAAATTCGGTGACACCGCAAGAGAAAAAATCGGTACATAGTCAATGCGTTTAAGAGAGGATATTCGACAAATCCCAAGAATGCTAAATCCACACGCTAGAACGGCGACAAAGACTACAGTACGCAGCCACGAAATTCGAAGCTCGTCGGTGTCCTGCGAGCCGGTAATTGAAATTAATAGACATTTAGACAAAGCTGTAGACAAAACGATAAAAGGTAGAAGGAGGAATCCTATTGATGGAAGCGGATGATTGCGATAGACAAATGAGGTAGGTAACAACCTAACTAACGGCAACCCACGAGAAACCCTAAGTTAGTCAATCATCTTCTTCCTTAGTCTACAGGAATCAACCATTTCAACCAGTACAGGGTGTCTAATATAGAACAGGCTGATCAAAAAATTAGTACTTTTACAGTGCTTTTTCAGTACATTTCCAAGAAATTCAGTGCCTCCTCAACAGAAAAATTGAGTACTTTTTCAGTACCTCCAATTGACGAAATTCGAAAAATTTCAAAAGGTTGAATTTCTTGCTGAAATTGCCACAAAAAAGACCAAAATTCCGGACCTCCTTGCGCAACCAATTTCTCAGTACTTCCGGACCACCCTTAAACAATCAGTACTAGTTCCGGTCTTGTAGACACCCTGCAATAGAATCGTGCCATACTCCCTACGTCTTCTTTTTCTATGAATGTCAATAATCAGCCCGCAGAAAATTAACTGGCTGCGAGCGAGCAAATAATGCACTGCGGACTGATTATTGAAATTGATGGACAAAGCTATAGACAAAGAAGACACAGGGAGTATGGAGCGATCCTATTGGTCGAAATGGGTGGCAATGGGTTCCTATAGACAAAAGGAGAAAATAGACTAACTGTCGGATCTCGCGCGCGTTGCCGTTAGTTATTTTATTGCGTACCTCTTTTGTCTACAGCAACCACCAGCAGCCACCAATAAGATCTCTGCATATCTATATTGTCTCCTTTATCTATAGCTTTGTCTATCAATTTCAATAATCAGCCCGCTGAGAACCAATGCACGATGGATTGCATGCTATCCGGACTGTCATTAGAAAGGGTGGTATGAAGCCCAAAATTCGGGACCGCTCACAAAATATCAGACCGTATCCCTGACTTTCCGGTGTTTCAGACCTTTCGGAGCCGAGGCGCCTTCAGCGTTGATGATTTTGGCGCTAAAATCATTTCATTAATATACCATTTTATTTCAATGCATGCATATCATTTTTGATACACTTTTAATTATTTTTTTAGGATATAACTTGAAGTTTCCGGGAAAAAACCTTTTCATCTTGGATATTGTTCCTAGACGATGAGAAGCGGCAACGGCGCTGGCAATGAGAACATACACTGAGCACGAAGTGGCTGCATCATAGCGATCCGCGGTGGCGGTGGCGGGCGGGCTCCGTGTAAATGCATAAATAAAACGCCGAGCAGACATCATAGCTGCCAGATCATACTCAAAAATCCCCAATTTCCCCTCTAAAATACCCAGAGTTAATCGCACGACTCGGCAGCCTTGGCAAACATTCGGAGGAAGAGGGGGGTGGGGGCGACGAGAAACGGTAAGAACCACAGAGGCCGCGGAGGGGGGGGGCTGAAAGAAGTAAACATAATGAATCGTACATTTCCGAGAAGAAAGCCAGGGGGAAAGGAGACGGGGAGATTAATATTTAAAGATGATTGATTCGAGATGAATTAAGATTTAAAGGTGTATTGAACCGGCTATCCGCTCAGCTCTGCTTCGTCGCCGGTCGGAACGGGAATCTACTAGTGTACTACATGCAGCTTTGCGGGGAAACGAAACGTAGAGCGCTATGCTAAAAACGCCGACGTGCGCTTTCCATCGGGCACTGGATTGGCCCTCCTGAACAGCCTGTTGATCGATCCTTTCCGTAGGTTTGAATGGACTTCATTTTGCAATTTGGAACTATAACTTCCAAACCATCTGTAAAAGCACTTATCTGGATAGAGAAACTATTGGTATAAGCTTATAGTATAGAAGATACGATGGGTTTAAACTGAGGCACAATTTATAGTTCCTAATTGCAAAATGAAGTCCAAATGGCAGATCAATCGATCTATTGCAAAGCACGCCACGCCACTGAAAGGTGCCCTTTCAGAGGAGACTATATGTGAGATGAGGATGCTGACACCGGGAAAGGAGAAGGAGAGAAATAAAAGACAGGAGAAGAAGACGAGGATAGGAAGGAAGCGGAGGAAGAAGAAGGGAAAGAAGGAATGGATGGAGAAACGGAAGAAGAGGAGGATGGAGGGGAGAGAAAAAGAAGGGAGGGATGGAAAAGAGGAGGATGTAGAGGAAGAGGAAAAGGAAGAAGATGAAGGAGAAAATAAGAAGAGGTGGAATAAAAAGAGGAGGATGCAGAGGAGATGAACAAAGGAGAGAAGGAGTATAAATAGAAGGATGGAGACGAGGAAGAAGGAGAGGAAAGAAAAAAGGAGAGGAAGACGAAGAGGAGGATGGAGAGGATGATGAAGAGCACGAGAAAAAGAAGAGGAGAATAGAGAGGAGGAGGAGGAGGAAGATAAGCGGAATATAGAAGGGAGGATGGAGAGGAAGAGTATTGGAAAACGGAAACTAACTTCATGAATATGAGACAAATACTTTTAAATGGGGGGGGGGAGGGTGCAGGTGTACGGACCCCTAAAATGTATTAATATTTTTAGACGACGAGGGAAGCAAGATGAATATTTAAAAAACTGGAGAAACGATTACGAGACCGCTTCGGAAAATTTTCTTCAACACCAATCTAAGTTGTCGTCACACTTTACCGATAAAAATAGCGCTTTTCTTGAAAACCTGAAATCTTAGTTAAATCTTAATTCAAGTTTCTATGTACTTTCATAAAATTAAAAACTATCTTTTGAAATAATTTTTATTAATTTATCAGTGCTCATGAGCAAAGCACTTAATATCATACGGTCAGTGGCGTATGCAGTGCTTTGCAATGAACTGATTAATCCACCATTTAAACCTAAGAAAAAGGACCGATTCAGTGTCAAGGCGTGAATGATCGATTATTAATATCCCCCTCCACTTGATGCTATGGTAAAAAATCGATTATGAAGGTGTTCGTTGCGAACATCCTGCTCATTGATCCTTTTCTATGGGTTTAATGGCAGATCAGCCGATAGATCGCAAAACACGCCAAGACACCTGATCGATTATCAGGGTAAACCAAAAGAATCGATTTTCCACCATAGCTACAAATCGAAAACACCGATAGTCGATGCTTTGCACTATACGGCAACCTCGCCGTCTGCGAAGCTCGTAAAAACGGCGGGCGAAAGTTGAAGCGTAATCGAAAAACCCCATCAAGCTCCCCCTATATATTTGCGTTCCCCCCGTCCATCCCCGCTAACGTTGTTTATAAAAATACACAAGGCTCCTTTTTTTAATGAAAAATAATAAAAAACACCCATTTTTTATTTATATTATATATAAATATAAATTACTTTCTCGAGAGCGGTTCGGGCGCCTCGGCTCCGAGAGTCGGATATTAAAAAAGTAAAAAGAATAAAAATAATTTATTTTTCACCCCCTACCCCCCTTCCCTGAGAGTGGCGGTACTCGCTCCGTTCTGTCTATTTCTAGCTACCAATTTTAATTAATTTTGTTTCTCTGTCTCAACCCCTCCCCCTGCTTATTCCTTCGCTACCACCCCTCTCATCCGTTATTGTCGCATCGTGCTTGAAATTCTGCGATTTCTCGCCGGAAAAAACCCCGAAAAAACAGGTATATTTCGATGTTGCGAAATTTCCTCTCAAGTACTTAGCTCTTTCAAAATAAGCCCAATACGTTAAAAAAAAAAAAAAAAAAAAAAAAAAAAAAAAAAAAAAACTGATAAACCCAATTTACCCGAAAATTATCGGCGAATGGAAAACGTTTGGGATGTATGTCATTCAGCTCCTTAATACGATCTCGCAGATAAAAACATCAAACTTTCCGACCCTTTGACAGTGCAATACGAATGTTTTATGCCTGGTCATTGGGTATTCTTTCACATGAAATAATTTCTGCCAATTTTTTTTAACTCAGAATGAAAGGAATAAAAGAAAAAAAAGGAATCGATGCGTATGACCCAGAAGATATCTTTCCTGCAAAAATCAGAATGATTTTTGAGTGGGGCGATTTCATTTGCAAATGGTATTTTTGCTAGGATGCGGACGTTTTAAAACCTCATGTTGAAAAATTTAAGAGACGAACGAAATTGTTGCCTACCTTTTCAATGTTTTAAGAAAAAAAACTGACCCGCAAAACGACTTTTCTGCAGTAAAACTATTTAAACGAGAATAATTGGGAGAGGGGGAGACCTGACGTCATTATTAGGGGGAGGGACCGAGGGCTCAACGCTGGTTACCAAATACGGCTGATCAAAAATCAAAAGAAGTACGTCCGTAATCTAAGGATTTCGCCACAGATATGGCAACCTTCCTCACATCCCTCTCGTAGCTCTTTCCCGCTTCCAGTGCCCATGTAATTTATTATTGCGTCACATCCCCCCACCCCCTTCTCACCCCTCATATCTATTTTAACACTTTTCAATATTATATGCATACATGATATACATGTTATTTATATATATAAAAGTTTAATATGTTTATTTTGGTTTTCTGGAGCCGCGTAGCTCTACGTGGCAGCTGCCCTCTTCGTAGTGCTCTCGGCTTTATCTTTACGGTTATTTTTATTATTTGTCGTTGGGGTTTCTTCCTTTTTATATTTATTTTGTTTTGTTTATCCGCGCGGGCATGGAATGTTTTTTCTTATCCGCTTCCAATAATACTGCCGTGCCAAGGACAAACACCGTATGAACCTTCAGGCGCTGCCAAATTTCCATTGGTAAATCATACATTTTTGGACAAATCTGTGCGAATTTTCCTTCCAATTTTTCAGAAAATTTTTTTCGCAATTTCACCTTAGGTTCCTGGAAATTTTAGGTAAAAATATTCAAAGTTTTCCTCTAAAATGAACATTTTATCGATTGATATTTGGCAACTCTCGTATGTTCATACGGCGTTTTTCCTTAGCACAGCAGAATGGAGGGGAGTACCTACTACGTCAAGTATTTTTATGGCCTCGCCTTTGTTTCGTCCTCCTCGCTCCGAGACCGGTGGGGAAGCGTGGACCTGAGACTATAGTGAAGAATCGATTATTAGCTCAGTCCAGATAATCGATCATTTTCCATAGGTTTCAATGACAGATCAATTGATTCATCGAGAAGTAAGCCAAGCCACTGTCGAGGGCTTTTGGTTGGTTGCCATGCCAGCGATAAATTATTTTCATTTTATATTATTATTCAGTATGCATGGTTTTTTAGAGTGTGAACTGTGAACATGACTGTCTACGGGGAAATAGACCAAAGTCTAAGAGAGTTCAAAATACCGGAGCACAGAGGAGTGTTTCGTGATCGTTTTACGACACAAAATGCTGAAATAATGTGTAATATCTTGCTTGAAAAAATAAATTTGTCATTAGGTCAAGAAAAATATATCATCAAAGAGGCATAGGAAAATAAAAAAGCCATAGTTTGCCGAGAGATTTAGGGCAAAAAAAATTATAATAGTTTATACTGATTGAGAATAAATTAATTCAATAGAGGGTCAAGAAAAATTATACCATCAAAATAACAGGATAACATGTCTTTCTTTACTTTAAAACGGAATGTTCTGATTTTGAAAGCATTTACAGGGTATAAAACACAAGCCAGAGAATTCCAAAGTTCCTGGTCTGTCAGATGATCTGTTTTGTGAAATGTGTCTTAGCCTCTTAATACCTTTGTTGGTCTAATTCATGTAGATTGACAAACAGGGTATTCGGTTCTGGTAGTAGTTTCACTATTTATTTATTTATTTATTTATTTATTTATTTATTTTAAACTTGAGAGAAAAACATATGAATACAAAAAGATACAGGTAGATGCTGACCCCCGTACGTAGGTAAGCATAGCACATCCATTTGAACTAATAAGCCGAAAGAAAAACTGATACGTGAAGGTTACGCATAATCCCGGAAAAAATATATTATTTTAAAGTAGGCAGTTTGAAAAGAAATTCATGGCGTACCTGTTTAGAAAGGGAAAGTAGCCATATACCATCGCATTTCCGTAAACGAATGAAATATCAACAAAAAATTGGAATTTTCCAATTGATTTCGAAACCCATTAGCGTTACCTCACTGGGAAAACGCTGTACGAGGGTTGAAATGTCATCAAATTTCTTCCGACAAAATTCGAATTTTAGGGAAACATTGCGACTATTTAACGTCGAATTTTCCAGAAAGTTTTACCAGTATACTTTTGCCAAAATAATAAAAACTGCAATACTTATTCAAGATTGGGTATCCAGGGGATATAGGAACATACTCGAGGGACACTCAGTAAAAAAAGCCTTCTCAAAATTCCAAAAAATAAAGTTGTAACTACGGGAAAGTGATTCCCATTACGGCAATGGGAGAGAGAGAGAAAGAGAGACAGAACATGAGGGATTCGGTTGCGCGCTCAGCCGCCGCCGCTGAGCTGAAAGTTTCAGCCGTACTTTCTCTGCGCTTGTAATTCTAATTGCCAATATTTTTGGCTCAAAAAAATCAAGCAAAAAATAATCTATATCTTGTGGATCTGCTTTTTGTAGTTTGAACAATATTATTTCAGTAATCGTCGAAGGAAAGTGAAATTCTTAGTAGTGACTGGTCTCTCTAATCTTGAATTATCCCTAATCGAACCCTGGATTCACCTTAAGACATGAGTCCTGAGACCCATAAGAATATATGCATAAAAGGGCTCACGTTATAATGCACATAGTTTCATTTGCCAGAGACACGTCCAATAATGAGCCCACTGATGGAGGTTTTTCATCTTTTCTGCGCTAAGTTTTTGCGCGAGCGATGGAAATGGAAACAGAAACGAAACGCACCCATCTGGTTGGCCCCGACGTGGCAACAATTTAATGAATGCGTGTAAATAGTTTGGCCGCACTCCAACCCAGTTATTCTCCATCAAATTATTCTTCCTGCCTGCCTAGTCTTGCGCCCGCTTGTTACCTCAAAATTCGAGGGGTTCACAGAGAGGATAGTCAAGTCCACGTTCCAGAGGAGAGGAGCTGTGTGTGTGAGGGATTTGCGATTTACGTACTCCGACTTGCGTAAAATTTCAGGAGAAGCACGATGGTGCCTCTGGTTTGCTCTGTAATCAACTAAAAAGCTTAAAAAAAGCTCTCAAAATTGAGGCCGCAATTGAAGGAGTATCCCACGCTACCCTTAGAATCCACCTCTATGTCAAGACTAACTCTCTGCGCAAAGATAGGGAGCAAGTAGATTAGCAGAGTTGCCGTGTTTTCAGTTTTAGTGTCCGCAAATAAAGTGGCAACCTGTCTTTGCATGAAGTGCTCGAATTTATAAAGAGGTGGACGCTCCGGATAAGGTGGGGCTATTACGGCCTCAACCTTGAGGGCTTTCTTTGAGTTTTGGAGTTGATTTTAGAGAAAACCAGTGGCATCGTCGTGCTTTTCCCGAAATTTTGCGTGGCACGGTGTCTACTAAAACAGGTGGGCCAAAAATCAGTACTTTTACAGTGCTTTTTGAGTACATTCCCACAAAATTCAGTACCTCATCAATAGAAAAATTCAGTACATCAAGAGTGGCGGTAGCCACCCCCGGTCGAGGAAAATGACGTCCTACTAAAGTCCCGATTACAAACGGGTGGCCGACACTCTTAGTCACAGGCAACTCCCTTAATCTGAAAATTGATTCGATTTAGAATGGAATTCAGAGCAAACGGCGGCACGGATTCCAACGATCTTGGTGTCAATGGACGCAGCTAAGTTAGCCGGATGGCGTTTAAGGGTTTCATTAGGATCCATTGAGTTTTCAAAAAGTTATAAGCACTTAATGACCCAAAACAAGGAAAATTTTACTTTTTACTTTGCCGGGAAATTTGAATTTCAAGAATCCAGGGTCCTGAGAAAGTCACTCAAACTCCGCGATAACGGTAAACCTTAGACCCATAAAAGTGGGTACCTAAAGAATCGTCATGTTACCGCGTCCATGGGTTTTTACAGTTTTGTAACATTCCTAGTGATCTTAAAGAGAAATTACGGAAAATACGACTAAACTGCCCGTCATGACCATCTTTAACAACAGATTTCTCGCTTACCCGGCCGCAGATCGTAATGGAGCCTATATAAAGGGCACTCCGTGAAGATGTGAGGATTTCATTTTGCCACATAAAAAAGCGCTTTATCTCACGGATAATCCAGCATCCGCTTACATCCTTCAAAATTTTAGCTATAATTTTTGAATTTAGAAAAAAACCAGTAATATAATGGTTCAACGCCATTGGTTCATTCTGTTCGTTCAGGTTCGTCCGAGTTTCGGGAACGAAATTCCTGTCGTCGTTATCAACCTCCATCTACTGTATTTATTTGTGAATAATGAACAGATTTAATTTAAAAGTTCAATTCATTTTAGATCCTAACTAATATTACACACTTATATTATTACGCCCACTTTTATCCCGATACACTACTTCATTGGTTTCTTAAAAATCTCAAGTGATTTCTGGTCGGTCGTTACCAACCTCTTTAACTAGTTGTGAATAGATTTTTGGATAAGAGTTTAATTCTTAGTAGATGCTAACTACTATATGTACGTACTCTTATTATTACGTCTCTCGTGTTCTACTGGAGCCCGATATACCTTAATTTCTCTTAAAATGTTCAAGTGATATCTTTATTTTATTGAACGATATGTGACAAAATTTTAAGTGAGGTTATGTCGTCATGTTTATGTCAGTACCTGACCGAAGCGATAGATGTAATTCCGGTAAATTACGTCAAAGAAATTACACCGAAATTGTGCCAAACTCTCCAAAGGAAGCAGCATTTACATCACAGAATGTATTCTCACTACTAAAGTCTAAAAATTGCTGGAATATGAGCCTCGGTCTTCACATGCGACTGTCACTGAACTTCGACCAAAATTTATTCGCTCTATATCTTGCCATCAACCTATGTGCTCTGGAGTGATTATGCTTCTCTGAAGTGTATGTTATTTACATTAAGAACATGTTTCCTTCATGATTTATCTTGGAATCCTCCTATCTCTTCTACCGTTCTTGTTACGCGCGGCTTGCGTACCTGAGTATGTGAGGCACAATTCCATCCCTTTACGGAACAGTTCAATCATAGGTCAACTGAATGTCACATAATCAAAGGTCTTTGACTGTGAGCATTTGCTCAAATTGGTTTCTTCTGAGTCTCTTTGATTTTGCGTCAGGAGTTGTTAGAAACATCATTTTGCCCAACTTTAGTAACAAGGTCTTTAATGAAAGGTATGTACTCGTATTATTCTCATAATTTCATAAGTTGATGATGAAAACACAATGAAGGCTTCATTTTCTTGCATCGATTACCGTGTGAAATGGGTGCGTCCATTCTTCCTCCGTACAAAAGCGTAACAGAATAAATTGCTTTTCTGTTAAGAGGACTACAGTAGTAACATACGTAGGTGCCAGTTCCTACCTAGTTCCATTGGAATAAGTGCGATTGTGTCAATCAAGGCTGAATACAATTATATTAACAATTATCTTTTTATCCAGCCAGAAGTATGTCTTCATGATCCTTACTTTGTCTATGAGCCTTGCCTGATCGCATCAGCCCCAGTAAGTGAGAGGATATACCCACCTAAATCGGAATGGAAAGCTTTGTTTAAATCGCCGCCCCTCTTTCTTGCTGCTTATGTGAGGGGATAATCTCCACCCTGTTAATGGATATTTAATCTCAGTTCTCTGTTTTAAATGAGGACCAGTTTGCTAGAGGGAGCCTCTGTGTCATTCACGTATTGAGTGTTTGTTTACATCAAGTCATAAGGTTATGTTTGCACCCACTTATTGCAAGATGTATGTTACTGAAGTATTATTCCATTTTGACCTAGCGAGTGCTTTCTAAGCTCAGCTCCCAGCATGTAATTACTCCAGTGAAACAGTGCACGTAAAATATCATGTGTTCGGAGTTCAGTATTGACCTACCTAGTTTCTACACCGTTAATCGTCCAAGGCTGAATGTGATTAGATCAATTGGTATCATTTATGAGAAGAAATGGAAAGCTCGCATATCACCTTCCATATATTAACTAAATGCTCTTATCAAGAGATTGCCGTTTCGGTTGATGTCTGTCAGTGAACCTTAAAAACTCAAGGAATTTAAGAGGTAAATTTTGCAATATTTTATCCTTAAAATGCCTGTATTACGACCAAATACTTTCTTCGTGGCTATTGCATTTTTTAAAATAACTTAAGGCACTACCTAGGTGGGCAAGTATATGATTTGACAAATTTTATGGTGAAGCGATATTATTCGAAATTAATCCAAGAGAAAGACAAGCTATTTCATTGCATGCGCAGGTATTTTTTCGCAATGGCCGATACTTAATAAGGTCAGTGAGAAATTCTCTTAATAGGTATTCATTGTCAGAACCCGCAGCCTGATTGTCGAAATTGTGTGTTTCTCGGGTAGACATAGATGACATAGGTCAAAAGGCGGTACGTGATTGGTCGGCGCTATGTCTTGTCGCCTCTGATGGGTGGAACCCTAGACAAGCTAAAGGCATCTCTTAAGTTTCTGACAGTATGTTGTCCATTCCACCAGACAAAGGCACGATAAAGCAGCGATAAGACATATTTGATTAATAACGCTCCACCTTTTAACCAATGTCATCTGTGTCTACCTTTCAAACACAAACTTTCAACAATCAGGCTGCTGGCACCCTCAAGTTAGGAAGATCATCTTATGCGATAAGTATGCCTGTTGCCAAATTTTCAATGAGAAATTAAGTATTCAGGGGAAATGAAAATATTTCTCATTTCATTGCAATCATCGACAATTTTTCTTTTACAATGCTCCTTAGAGTATGGTGTACCTAGAGTCTGTAGGAACAAAGTTTGGATGTTTGGATGCTCTAAAGAATAATAATCCCAAAAGTCATGAAAATACCTAGCTGGTTTAAAGTCATGCCACACCAAATAGACTCATTTTGGTAAAATTTGTGCTCTACTACTTCATTCACTGGTTGTTTCATGAATAATTCATCATTCCATACAGAGTACCTATGATTTATAAGGCAACGCTCTCATGAATTTCCATTATCATCTGATAGGTTGCTGAGTGATGAAATTCAGTATCGAAAAACTTGCTGCTAGCATTAATACAAACATAGGTGCGCTTAAGAGGGATGATGTGCGTAGTTGAAACAAATGAGCAAAATTATTTTATCACTTGGAATAAGCTTACAGTGTAATGCCTATGACAATAAGTTATACTCTTTTTCCATTAATTTTCTCACGCAGGTAAATGACAACTCGATAGCTATTTAACCCCTCCCCCTCCCCTGTCACCCTTTTCCTGTGAGCCTTTCCAATAGGTATACTGATACATTTGACTACCTTAGGTAGCCCCACTACTTTCAACTACCTATTTCCAGACTGATCACAAAGTCAGTGGGTGCTATTAAAATTTCCGCTGAATGTGTTAGTGCTTTAGCAGATGTTGTTTACTTTCCATTCATTCAGGATTTTCAAATAGCCAATAGTACCTACTTAATATTTTATGGCCACACCTTTCTCCATCCAAAAACGAGCTGATATAAACTACAAAAACCCTCAAAAACATTTTCGGGCAAAAAATCCGGTCGAGGAAATTGTCGTGTTACATCTTATTAACCAAAAAAATTCCCTTTCACCCCTCCAAGAAGGTTGATAAAACTAAGTAAGTAACTATGAGATGGCAAAAAGCTCTCTTAAATTCTCAGGGTCCATCAAGGCCACATATGTCCAAAAACTTACTCTATATGGTTTAAAAAAAAAGAAACAAAAAATAATCCCTTAACAATAAGAAAATTTAAAAAAAAAAACAAAAACAAAAACCGATTATGTGGTTCACAGATATGTACATAAATCCTTCGAATGAACTTGAAATCACAAAATCGGTCGAGAAAATTTAAATGAATTTTCTCCTTCAATTATGAGTTCCGCAACAAGCACGACTCGCTTGAAGCTTTCCATACACGAGCCGCAAGAAACTAATTTCTTCTTTCTTACCTACTGATTGTGAGGAGAGCGGGAGCATTTACTTTTTCCTTCATTTATACAGGATGCAACAAGCATGACTCTTGCGTTTGCAGAAACCCTTTCATTAAGGAGATCGCGAGAGCCTTTACCGCGTTCATTTCCAAAAGGGATTACTCCAGAATTTCATGCATTTTAATAATTTAAACGATTCATCTGTTCTTCTCTTCTCTCCTTCTGTCCATTGACAGAGATACACAATTTTTCCGACTCACTGACGCGACCGGCTCGATGCGTAAACAAGTGTGGATTACCTCTAAGGTATAAAAAAAAAAAAAAAAAAAAAAAAAAAAAAAAAAAAAAAAAAATAAAAAAAAAAAAAAAATCAGAATAACACTTACATCACAGCATGGGTGTGAGTTTTCTTATATCGAAACTTAATTCAATTTCTTTAAGTAACTCCTCTTGTCAAATGGGACCCATTTCGTGAAAATGAAAAAAATGGGACCCATTTCGTGAAAATGAAAAAAAGGAAAAGTAAACGAAAATTTTTAGCCTTCTCACCATCCAAATCATATGGTAAGCTTACAGTAAAAGCAACCATGATTTAGATGCAGCGAAGTTAATCGAAAGAGTCTGAAATGTACCTATGTGGTAAAATGGGTCCACTGGTAAAACTGAAGCTGGCGTCAGGGATAAGAAGGCATCGTTTCACTGAGAGCATCGAGCCGGTCGCGTCAGTGAGTCGGAAAAATTGTGTATCTCTGTCAATGGACAGAAGGAGAGAAGAGAAGAACAGATGAATCGTTTAAATTATTAAAATGCATGAAATTCTGGAGTAATCCCTTTTGGAAATGAACGCGGTAAAGGCTCTCGCGATCTCCTTAATGAAAGGGTTTCTGCAAACGCAAGAGTCATGCTTGTTGCATCCTGTATAAATGAAGGAAAAAGTAAATGCTCCCGCTCTCCTCACAATCAGTAGGTAAGAAAGAAGAAATTAGTTTCTTGCGGCTCGTGTATGGAAAGCTTCAAGCGAGTCGTGCTTGTTGCGGAACTCATAATTGAAGGAGAAAATTCATTTAAATTTTCTCGACCGATTTTGTGATTTCAAGTTCATTCGAAGGATTTATGTACATATCTGTGAACCACATAATCGGTTTTTGTTTTTGTTTTTTTTTTTAAATTTTCTTATTGTTAAGGGATTATTTTTTGTTTCTTTTTTTTTAAACCATATAGAGTAAGTTTTTGGACATATTTTCAGTACCTCCATTTGACGAAATTCGAAAAATTTCAAAAATTTGAATTTCGCGCTCAAATTGAGACGAAAATTACCAAAAAAATGACAAAAATTCCAGACCTTCTGCGGTATTTCCGCACTTTTTCGGTACTTCCGAACCCCCCTTAAAAAATCTGTACTATTTCCAGACTTTCAGGAAATTCCGGACTAGTAGACACCCTGCACCGTGGGAATCAGCACTGCTTATATCGCAAATTCCTGAGACATGCAAGAGCTCAATTTGAGGGGCTTGGTGGACAAGGCGCATAAGCGCAGTTTTTGCAGTTTCGAGAAATTCGTGTTTCAAGTGTTGAAATTACATGGATCCTTATGTTGAAAGAAAGTTCAAACTGACTTTTTGATGCTTAAAAATTTGAATTCGGCAGCGAACTTTTCACAAATTATGCAGTAAGACTATATTTGTTTTAAATCATTTAATATTTTCAAAAAATGCACTTTTGCGCACCGTCCTCCAAGCCCCTCATTTCATGATTAGCCGCTATCTTATCGCATTCGAGCTTTTTTAAAACTAAGTTCTCCCTCAAGACTTAAGGCACCTAGCTGATGGAACCCATCAATTGGCTGAAGAATTTGTTTTATTTTTAATATGCCCTAAATGCCCTGTAAAATGCAATTTTTAAAAATCTTGTGCCTCAAAACTTTCCTTCACTTTCCAGCTTGCCGAGGCGGCAACATCACCGCCCGTGACGAGTCGAAAAAACTCGCTGGAAAAGTGTCACGTGCTCGCGCCCCTGTTCTCCGGTGGCGAGGCGTGCATTGCGATATATCGATTGATCTACCATTTAAACCTATGGAAAAATATCGATAAGCAGGGTGTTCACAGCGAAGACCTTAATAATCGATTATTTACCACAGCTTCAAATGGGGAAATATCGATGGATCGCAAAGCACGCCACGCCACTGTGTTCTCTCGTGAAAAGACCCACGACGCACAGAGGAACGAGCTACTAGAGGAGATCGGACGAGTAAATTTTGGCTAAAATTTCAAAATTCGATGTTTATTTTGTCGCAAATTCAATTTCAGGGTGTGTTTCTGAAAAAATTTCACGAAAAAAACCAATGAAACCACTCTTGAATTTTTTTGTTTCATGTTTTCGAAAAAATAAGCTTTGAAAGTTTCCCGATTTTGTCCGATATCTCTTATTGACTCGGTCCACTGTGCGACGACCAGAAAATGACTATCGAGCTCGAGCGAGGGAGTAATTCACTTTTTCCATTATTTATACAACAGATAAATGCCTCATTATCTTGACGAGCGCCGCGCTTTCGTACTGTCGTCCTACGGAAGAACGCCGTATGAGCATTCAGGAGTTGCCAAATTTCCCCGGATAACAAGTGTATTTTTGACAAAATTAATGTATATCTTTCCTTAAAATTTTCAGATATTTTAGATTAAATTTGGAACAAAATAGTCTGAAAAATTGCAAGAAAAATATTGAAATTTTCCCTATTAAATTCGTATTATATCAGAGGAAATTTGGCAGCGCCTGAAGGTTCATACGGTTTTTTTCCTTAGGACGGCAGCGTAGGTGTGCCGCACCGGAATCGGAAAGTCCCCGCCCGTAATGACCCGTCCGGCCTGACGCGGGAGCAGTGAGAGCTGGCAACACCGCTTTTCCACCATTACGGAACTATGTGCATTAAGACATGAGCCCTGAGACCCATATGAATATACGCATAACAGGGCTCACGTCATAACGCATATAGTTCCGTTTGATAGAAATACGTCCCATTGAAATGTATGTAAAGGGAAGTTCAGAGAAATTGCCGTATAAATCTGTGGATTTTTACGAGCTGAAATAAAATAAGTAAAATAAAAACGAAACAAGACGAGGAAAGCGTTGTGGTGATAGTAATAAAAGACGAAGGAAAGAAAAGAAACAAAAAGATAAAAAGAAAGAACCAAAAAAAGAGAAAAAATGAAAAATATTAGAAAAAGAGAAAAAAATAAAAAGGAAAAGAGTATTCGAAGATTCAGAGGAGAAAATAAGGAGGAAAAGAAAGAATAAAGTGAAGGAGATAAAAAAAGATAAATCAAAGAAAATCCAAGAACAGTCGATGAAACACAATAATGCGTTGTAATACATTTGGATGATGTGTTTCTCCGAAAATTGGCAATGTCGCGAAAAAAATCGGTAATGGTTTACCGCATGAGCACAATAGTAGGCAACGCTGGCATTATTGTACGGTGTAAGAGAAACAATCGAGCCTTCAGTTCGTGTCGAATGCGACGACCATTATCCACATTTCAATGTAACTCCTGGATGCAACTATTCGGGCTCTGTGGATGTCCGTGGTTGCATACGCGCGGAAGAGAACAGGGGCGGACTGGCCCTAAATTAAGTATGGGGCGGGCCCCTATGGGGGTCTGGGGGGCCCCCCAGTAGAAGGGGGGTCCGGGGCCCTCCCCGGAAAATTTTGAAAATTAGGCCCTTTTAGAATGAATTTTACGCTATTTTAGACCCTATTCTTTAATATTATTTTTGAAACATTATCCAAAAAGAGACCAGAAATGCAAAACTTAGTATATTTTCTTAAACTGGATGAAAAAATGAGAATCCGTTGTATACTTGGAATTCAACTTTTATTTTCCTCTTCCAACGAAAAATTGTGCCAAAGCTAAATTAGTATACAGAAGATACATAGAATCAAGTAGAATAGTAATAGTGACAGTCTAAAAAGAACACATTCTGAAAAACACAGTTCGGATTTTTTTGTTCGTTTGTTTTTTTTAAATGTACTTTTTAGCCGCCAAAATTGACAACTGTCTTAATTTTTTTTGAACGTTTTATTGGATCCTTTCTTCGCTCTGCTCATAGAAAAATCAGTGCCGTTTACTAGTTAAATGACGCGTAATGAATGAATAAATCGATGGTTAAATTCTGAAAACACGTAACTCGGAATCCGCATCATGAACCCTGAGACTCGTAAGGATGCTCATGTTTTGCGTGTATCCTTATGAGTCTCAGGGTTCATGAGTTAATGATGCGGATTCCGAGATACGTGTTTTCAGAATTTAGCCATCGAAATAAAAATAAAAATGAAAATTACAAACAAAAAATTGACAAAAATCTGACACTTTGAAAATTATTGTGTTAATTAACTAATTTTTTTTCCTTGTTAATTTAAAAAACTGACCAAAATAGGGGGGAGGGGCGAGGCTTGTGTTACGTATTTATTTATTTTTTTTGAGGGGGGGGGATGGTTCGAGCTTGCGTTACGATGCGTTACGGAGGGGGGATGGGGGTAAAAAAATCGGAAAAACTGCGTTACGTATTATATGGACAGCCCCCATTATGGATTTCGCTAAAGGGGGGAAAAATCGCCGAAGGCCCCTACGAAATCCCTTGAGGAAGGTAGGAAAGGTTCCCTACTAGGGGCCTCCAAAGTTCAAAATTGCATAGAAATGCGCCCTCGAGGCCTCTCTGAATCAGTACCAAAGGGCCCCCGGCAAAAAGGACCCTTTTGTCGAATCGGCGATAAAGAGCCCGGTGCCTTGAAGGTCCTTAGAGGCGGTATAAAACCGCATCAAGGCCTCTTCAAATCGGCAATAAATGGTCCCTTGGAAACGGCAAAAAAGGACTCCTTCGAATCAGATAAAGGGGCTCTTTTAAGGTCCTTAGAAGCGGCAAAAAAAGGCTCCATCGAGTCTTCTTCGAATCGGCAATAAATGAGTCCTTCAGGGCTCTTCCGAAATGACAAAAAAGGACCCCTTTGGACTTATTCGAATCAGAAAAAAGGGCTCTCAAAATGCAACGCCCTTAGATACGGCATAAAAAAGCTCCTTCAGGGCGCTCTCCGAATCGGCAATAAAGTGTCCTGTCCTCTCAGGAGTCTCGGGGCCCTTTCTCGAGGACGAACCGAAAAAGCCCTCGGGCGCTTCTTCGAAACGGCGAAATACGGCCCTTCAAATCGGCCAAAAGGGGCCCCTCAGGGGCCCCTTTTGGCCGATGAAAGTGGGGCGATCGCCCCATCGCCACCCCGGCCAGGAAGAGAAGGCGTTTCGGCTGTGCAGGCACTCACACCCGGATCTCATTGTCCGCACTTCACCCACGGTGCGGCGCCGACGGCGGGCTTAACTGCGGGGACCCAGAATGGCAGAGCGCCTTCAATTTTTCGTTTCGACTACAAGGATATATCCTAACCACGAATAGTTGCATACTAACGTAGAGTGTGAGTATCTTTCGTGTTTCTGTTTTGATAACGCGATGTGCTAGGCTTGATTTGTATAGAGCAACTATTCAAGCCTTGGAGATACCTCCGAGTATTAATGAAGAACTGTTAATGAAGAAGTACTAATGGAAACCCGCCGCACAATGAAACAAGCTTTTCAGAGTCGTTAGACATGAAGTTTTCGACTAAAACTGCATATTTTAATGCTAATCTCATCACGTTACGGAGTTCTTGTCGAAGGAAATTTTACGAGAAAATCGATGAAACCACGTTAAAAACCTCTATGCCCCGTATTAACATCGATATGAACTTTTTGTGTTTCCACGTTTTGCTTGACTCCTCTTATTGACCCGCTGATCGTGATGCGGTGAACGTCTGAGGTCAAAACGCCTTCAATTCCGTGCGTATGCAACACGGGCATCCGTAGAGCTCGAATAGTTGCATCTAGGTGTTATCATGAAATTCGCTTAGTATCCGTCGCATGCCACACTTCCACGAGCTTCGATTGTTTCTTGGACCTTCACTTAATTCCAGAGCTGCCTATTAAGCCTATCAAGTAAACCATTCAGATACACGTGTGCGAGTTCCTAGGTGCAATGGCACAACTTGCACAGTAAAGTCTGCTAAATACATTACGAGGGATAGCGAACAAAACCGTCTAATTGACAATTGTTGCAAAAAAGAGTTAGCGACTTTGCCACACTCTGCATTATAAAACACGCAAGCTGGCGATTTTAGTTTTTTCCTTAAGTGTAGGGGAGCGCTTCAATGACGCTGCGATGTATACAAAAAATGTAAATCTAATTTTAAAATTACAAAAATGACGAAGTTTTCTCTTCGTTCTGTAAAATTGTCCGTTTGCAGATAGGCGGTATCACTGAAAAAAAAAAAGATTGGTAGAATTTACCATTCCTTAACGCTGTATTTCACACAGCATCAATTCAGAGTCAATTCTGCCGGAAAAAAGGTAAACGTTACTGCATACTGGTACAGGTAACCACTCCAATTCACGCTGTGTAAAATACAGCGTGAAGGAATGGTATATTCTACCAATCTTTTTTTTTTCAGTGTTACTGTTCGTTAGCCATCGGTTTGTGAAAATTAGGAGTGTATAATGTTCTGCTCGGTCCCTCCTTAAATATGGGCTGCGTTTAGTAGCCGTTAAGGCCCCGCTTCCTAAACATACGCTCAAGAATAATCAGTCCGCCCAATGTTTCCAATACGCGCATCCCTCCAAAGTTCTGAATCCGGGTTTTCCTCTTCCACGAGTGACAAAGTTGAAAGTTCTCCGAAAGTTTTCCCGATCCTCGCGAAGGGACGCTGGGGGGGGGGGGGGCGAAGGGAACACGGGCGCTTTATATAATGAGTACAAATGTAATAATTATTCCGGAGCCCGGCGGCGCACCGTGCTTTGCGAGAGATCGATCGCTCCGCCATTTGAATCCACGGAAAAGTATCGATTATGCGGGTGCACCCGCATAATCGATTCTTCACCACAGTTTCAAACGGGGATACATCGATTGTCGGCGGCTCCGTTCCGCAACGGAGGAATATTTATTTTATTTTACATAATATATGCTGACACACATACATATATAATACGCGGGCGAACAAATAAGCCCGATTTACATAAATCCGTCCGGGCGGAGACCCCATCTTCGCCTTAAATTTATTTACATCCACCGTTGTCGGATTTACCGAGAGGATACGAGATTCCTAGGGGTGGTTCGGGAGCTCATTTGGTGAGTTTGGCAACGCTGTTTTTACAGTATCTGAGTTCGGGAGCCGCGGGATTTGCAGTTCCTCTCCGTTGCCAACTTAACCGGTGGCATTTTTTTAAGTTGGCAACTATGATCGATTCTGAGCGGGGCAGCAATTGTTCTAGGTTCGGCGAACATGTTCGCGGGAAGATCTTTTACAGAACAGTACAGGGAAGACTGCAGAAGTGCAGGGCGCGGTTTCTAAAGAATATTGTCTCTACCGCCGTGCTAAGGAAAAACGCCGTATGAACCTTCAGACGTTGTCAAATTACCTTTGAAAAAACACGAATTTTCCGGTAAACTTTTGAATATTTTCCGTTCATTTTTCCAGCTAAGTTTGTTCTCAATTTCAACTAAAGTTCCTGAAAATTTCATGGAAAAATATTAACAACTTTCCTCGAAAATAAACGTTTTATCGAGGGAAATTTGGCAACTCTCGAATGTTCATACGGCGTTCTTCCTTAGCACGGCGGTCTCGTCTCCATGGGACCAAATGCCCTCTCTCTCTCTATGAAGTTTCTCTATTTAAAAACGGCCGCGCACTGCAAACACGGTTTTCTCATTTCCCTCAACAGTTGAGACACCCACCCTTCGCACATACTGTTGTTCTCCTCACCACGCAAAACAGCGCCTGTAACATACTGTCGAGACCCGAGCGGAACCAACGGGCGCTGAGCCTCGTAAGATCATAAAACCGAGTCGGCAGGTTCAACGCACCACAACAGAGAATCACAATTTACACCCCCCTCACCCCTCCACCACTCAAAATAATGCGCCTTGCCCCCCCCCCCCCCCGCCTCGGCCCCGCTGTGCCGTTTTGCAAATGGCTGTGGCAAGACAAAGCACATTACTTTCAACGGCGAAACAATACAACTTAAATTACAGCGCATGGCTCTGAATTGTCATTCCGCTCCGAGCATAAAACTGCTCCGGAAAAAAACCTCATATTATATGTCTCGGGATCTTGGGCAGAGAACCTTGAGCTCTTGCTTGCTCCTAGCTTTCGTCCGTTTTGATCCTGTTTCAGGTGTATCGTAGACTCGGTGCCCGGTGCCAGCAATTTGGCAACACCGGATTTCTTCCATTTAAACCTATGCTAAATAATCGAAACTTGTCGGAGCGACCCTCCAAGAATCGATACATTTCCAGAGGTTTAAATGGAGACAAACAATGTTGCCAATTTTATGTATCCGCCCAATGCCGGTGCCTTCTTGTTGCGATCGATATACACATTGAAATTTTGCTGACAATGAGTTGAACTAACTTTCCGAGGATGTATGACATAACTCGAATTTTATCCGGTCCATAGAGGCTCCGATGAAAAACACTCAATTTATGGCTAAAATACGCCTTCATACCTATGATCTGGCAACAATTGCCTTTCAGTGCGTCAAGAGAGTCGCATTGCCCGAATCACAGATGTTTTCGTCAATGGTCTAAGTTCAGCAGGTGATTGATGCAGGAATTTCCAGATTTCTGGGGAAAACGACCTTTGTAAGGAAGGGGAAGAGGAAGGGGAGGTGGGAGGAGCAAAGGAAGGAGAAAAGGAAAACGAGAGGAGAAGAAAGAAAAGCACGAATACTTCCATTTCCTCCATGCTATAGCGAGCGGACCTCCATGACACGGATTTCAAGAAACTTTTTAACGGCGCAAATAGTCGCACTTGCTGTACGCGTGGGCGGCTATTTATAGGCGAGTCTGCTTACTTTTCGTGTACCATTACGTACTTTGTTTTTGTTTCTCCTCCTTCCTTTCTTATTTATATTTTTATTTCTCCGCACCATTTCTAGCTTGCTTATAATTTTTTCTACTTTTTTTTCCTCATTCAATGCGGCCAGCTGGCTGGAGCAAAACCGACACCCCCCCCCCCCCCCCCCCGGGGGGGAGGGTAGAGGATCTCGAAAGTTGGTAATGGTGAGCTTCGTCTGTATTAATCCGGTGTAAACAATCGACTGTAGGAATCGACAGTATCGATTTTCTTTGTATCGATTCGTTGGGACGGACGAAACTCTGCGGTGTTGTCGACTTGCCGAACTGCCTTTGAATACAAATTAAATGAAATTCAATAATAGTGAAGAAAAAGTGTATTTTCTTCGGTATTACATTCATAAGAAAAGTGCTGAACAGTTTCGTAAATATTTGGATCGTTAATCTGAGAAGGGAACCGCAGATGACGCCCAGTTACACGAATCGAATGGGATAGCACGGCTGATATAGATCGCTGTCCTTTCGATTGGAATTTTTTGCTCAACGCATGGTTTCGGAGGTGAAAGTAATAAATTAAGCAAAAATTAACAACAACATGTTCACCCATTACGGTGGGAAATGTTTCAATTTTTTGTCTCGTATGATTTTACCGGCACGGTTCATCGAAGATAAAAACGCATAACTTGGTTTGCGACGCTTCAGATTTCGTGTCATGATTTATTTTTTGAGCTGTAAAATACTCGACATCGTCGGTTGAAAACCTACCTCATCTGTATCCTCCGCGTGGGGAATATTCTGTGATGATATGATATAAAAAAAAAAAAAAAAAAAAAAAAAAAAAAAAAAAAAAAAAAAAGGTGAGAGGAGAGTTTGAAACATTGCAAACGAGATACGCGTTTTTGCTACACGACGTCGGTGTCATTAACATGAAATATGAGAGCTATGAGAATGATTTAATCAAAAAGTTGATCATTTCCGAGTGTAAGGACAAAAATGTAAAAAAAAAAAAACTTGAAAAATGGAAATTTCCGAGGCAAGTCAAACATTCTATACCAATAAAATTCTATGGTGACTTTCTTTAAAATAATCCTAGAGGTAAATCAATATACGAGTGGAAAAAACGCAAGTACTCTCCGAGTAATGTCTTTTCAACGTCATTTTGTTGAGGCATTCAGTTATTTTACTTTTGGGGAGAGGGCGCTGGGGTTCATTACGAGTCACGTTATTTTCACACCTCTTTCCAATGGATTTCAACGTATCAATGGTTAATTGGTGGCAGTGCAGTGTGAACAATTGTTAAAAATATTATTTTGAAAATTAAAACCAAATCCTCTCTGATTTAAAGAAATCAATTTCAGGTGCAGGATTTGTTTTTTATTAAGGAACTAATTTTTGAAAAAATTGAAAAAATTCCGGACCTTCTGGCAGAATTCCGCACTTTTTCAGTACTTCCGGACCGCCCTTAAAAAATCAGTGCTATTTCCGTACTTTACGGAAATTCCGGACTTGAGGACACCCTGATATTATTCATCGTCACAGCTGAGAAGAGATGGGATTGAGATAATAGATAGACTTGCGGTGGTTAAATTCGGCATCGTTGGGTTTATGGCATGGCTTGGGCCGTGAAATTGTTTGTATTTACTCTTGGAGAGAACTGTTAAGAGGCAAGACGCAGTCGGGCAGCCGGAGACTCATGGCTCACAGATCTCCTCTTGAGTTTCACAGTTGCCGCGCGCAGCCTCCTCACTCCCTCTCCCGTCTGACCTTGGGGCTCAACTCAGAAAAGTTCGTCTGGGCCCTCGTCTTCCCCCTTCGAAATTGTACTATTCAGTATTACCACATAGAATTTGAAAAATTGCATTCCCTGATTTCCCTGAAACATTTTGTTGAAATTCTCTGACAATTGAGTAAAAACTTGATTCACTGGGAAAAAAAGTCGCTTGGATCAGGAGTCCAGACTCCTAAAAACATTGACAAGAAGAAATACTCTTGATTCAATCGGAGTTTTGCTTCAATCGAGAACCAAGCCTCTTACTTTAAGCGGATTTCCTTTTGATTCAAGCAAAAATCCGATTGAATCAAAAGTATTTTCTCTTGTCATTGTTTTCAAGAGTCTGGACTCGAGATTCAAGCGACTTTTTTCCAGTGTTGTTAGAAAGACATAGTTGGAAATAGTTTTCGGGCAAAATGTGTTGTTCGAAACGTCAAACCCATTCGCGGAAGCAAGTGAAGGTGATTCGTACGAATGATCTTCTGTCTCTAAAGTTCGAGGTTGCTGCCCTTTTGGCCTAACTCATAAATTCCCTGACATGTCCGGTTTCCGGTAATCCCTGATTAGGGCAACCGTGACTATCGTACATACGAAGCCAGGGCGGATTTTAGATATTTCTGATTTTTCAACGTGATATTTAAGCGACTTTACTCCCTGACAGTGTACGCAATCGTATCTCTAAGAAGTTGGAGGATTATATGGGGAAGGCACGGACAAGTCGGTAATTTGCAGGTTAAGTATCTTGGCTATCTTGGTTTGTTACAGGGTTATTCAAAAGTCACGCACCACTGGCCATGAGGGAGGTGCCTATTTGAAATTTTTGAGTTGCACCCCGCCCTCCTCCCCCTGAGGGGGTCGAAAACTGGAAAGTACCTAAAAAATTTCCCTTTCAATATGAGGAAAAACGTCACAAACCGCAAATCGATATCTTGATTAGAACTAAAGTTAAGGCCAGTGGTGCGTGACTTATGAATGACCCTGTATTAGAATCTGAAGATAGGCAGCAGCCTTTTTTCAGTTTTTTCGTGATGCTGCACTACGATGGCACGCATCTTTTCGGGCACTCGAAGGAAGAGGAGCTTGGAGAGGGGGGGGAGGGGCGTCGAACAAAAGTTTCGGAAGGTATAACAGTGGTCGGCGAGCCGGGAACAGGAGGGGAACATCGGAGCAATAGATGAGAGAAAGGGGGGAGGGGGGGCTTGGAAAATTAATCTAATAAAATAATGCTTTACTAATGAACAATTGTTGGAGTTGGACGCCATTTTGCCGCGTTGCCTAAGTTGGCCTCGTTTCCGTCCGCGTCTCCTCGTGGTGCTTGCACAGGGTTGTCAAAGTTTTTAGACAGTTAAAGTCCCTGACATTTCCCCGACACATTTTGGTGAAATTCCCCGCAAATTGAACAAATGCCAGATTGTTAAAAAGACAGTTTTCAGGCAAAATATGTTGTTCGAAGCGTCAAACCCATTCTAGAGAGCAAATGAAGGTGGTTTAACAAACATGTTCGTCATTTTCCCTGACATTTCCCGCGGTTTTCCCTGACTTTTTAAAATTCCCTGACATTTCCCGGTTTTCCCGGATTTTTGACTGTGGCATCCCTGATTAATGCTTCGATAAACTGAGGTGAGTGCCCAATTCGAGGCCGATTGGATAGTGTTACAAAGCTGAAGTTGGGAGCAGAATGAAAAAACACGAAGGCGAAGGCGAAAGCTCGAGGCTGGAAAAGGCTCGCGTGCTCCTCGACCCTCGAAGCTCGAGCTTGAGAATAAAACACTCACCGAGACAGATGAAACACGTACTAGTTTGACTAATGCTTCCACTTACCTGAAACAGAAAGAAAAAGGATCGTAAATACAATGGCTGGGCACATTACGGACACTCGGAAATGTCATCGACAGCAAGCGAGACATCCGTTTGCCAGACGATTCGTCGACACGAACGTCGACACCTTCCACCTTCCCGCTCCTGAGCAGGAACCTCTTAACAACTTGGCTTTCCCGGATAGGCAACCCAGCCGGCTCATTATTGAAATTCATACACAAGGCGATGAATAAAAAAAAAAAAGACACGTAAAAAAAGGAGCGATCCTGTTGGTGCACTGAAAAAAAATTCTCGGCGTTTTTACCAAGGTCCGTTGGTATTATCCGTTACCATCTCACTTTTTTTTACCAATTATAGATAAATTTACCAAGACAGACTGGTAAGCTTACCTAAAAACCGGTACCTTTACTGTTTTTTTTCAGGTAAGAATACCACTTTTATTGGTAATCAATTCCCGGTAACTTTGCCATTTTATCTCGGTATTCCTACCAGAGTCGATAAAAATATTGGCTTTTTACCAAGGTCCAGTAAAATTACCGAGAAAGTTCAATAATTTACCGAGATTTCTCGGTAAAATTACCAATTCCATAAATGGGAATTTTACCAAGAAAAAACTGGGATCAAATAGAACTCTGAATTCTGGTAATTTACCCTTTTCTAGTAAATACACCGAGATTCTTTTTCAGTGTGGAAGTGGGTGGTTACAATGGACAGAGGAGGTAAGTTAATAGACTAACTAAAGACAACCTACGGGACCCTTGTTGAAATCAATAGACAAAGCTATAGATGAAAAAGACAAATGGGATATGGAGGGCTCCAATTGGTAGAAGCGAGTGGTTGCAATGGACAACGGAGGTAGGTAATAGACTAACAAACGTCAACCTAAGTGAATCCCTGCGGATAGTCCATCGTTGTCTCCCTTAGTTTACAGTAACCACTCATTTCAACCAATAGGATCGCTCCATACTCCCTATATCTTTTTTGTCTATCGCTTTGTCCATCAATTTCAATAATCAGCCCGCTGGAAAAGAACGATGGGGGAGAATGATGGACTGACAGGTCCATAACAACCCCCTTCGTCTAGAACAACCACTAGCGTCAACCGACAGGATCGCTCCATTATCATTTCTCCACTTTAATAATCTCTGTCTATTAATTTTTATAATCAGCCCTAGCTTGACAAACTCGGGTCTCTAATATCTAGAGATATATGTGAAGATGAAAAGAGGAAAACGGAAGAGAAAAAGCGGAAGAAATAGGAGAAGAGAAAGAAAGACGAGAAGAATAAAAAAGGATTAAAAAGACAAAGATAATGAAAAATCTCCTCTCCTTTGTAATCTCGACACTCTTCCCATTTATCTCGACCTCCTTCCTTCTCATTAGTGTTTTCCCTCTTTTTCCTCCTCATCCTGATGTGCTTAAGCGGTTTTTACTTTGCAGAGCATACTATCGCTTCCTCAGATCGGATACAACCGCTTAAGTCTAATGGATTCACTGTGTGGTTGAGAATGTAGATACGCAGTTCTTGCTTCGCAATGCAGAACTATTACATGGTCCCTCGGGTCGGATAAAATTGTGCTCACTTCAATGGAATCTCAACGAAGATAAGCGGTTTTACCTTGGGTCGGTGACACATTTCCATTAGATTCCGGGAAACATCCATTTGGCGAGACAATAAATCCGTGCTACCAGAGTTATCAACTCGTGAAAGGGTTGTAGCTTGCGAGCAACTCCTAGTTTCTGTTCTTTTCGTTTATTTATGCCCCCTTCATCCCTCGCCGCGCGGGGGTAACAAGTTCAGGAGTAAGCGTGCTGACCTACTTACGGAAGCTTCGCTTTTTTGCTCGCAAATCGCTCAGTTGCCAACTTTCGCGAGGAAATTGGCCTATTTACGGGTCTCTATGATTTTCTCTGTTTTGCGGTCATAGCGTCTAGGACCGACAATAACCGGGAAAAAATCGAGATTCACCGGAAAATTAAAAATTTCAGGAAAATCATGGAATCTGTTCCAAGAACGAGGGGTCTCTTCTTCTACAGCTTAGAGACAATTTCGTTCCCAAAGTTTGCGGAAATTTTGAGTGTATGATATTCCTGTTAAGGTTCGTACCCTACTACAATCAAGCATGAAAACACAATTCTGCGACGAGCACAACTGACCCATTGAAGACACCGTGTTTACCATCCCCGTGTTTGACGTTTCCCATTCCCTCAAGAATTTCGCCTTCCCCCTGCGGTATTCCCCAGTTTTTGCCACTTTCATTTGCAAAATCCTTCCATATGGGATCGCCAGTAGAAGTTGGAAATTGGCGGACCGGCAGCGACGGATCCACGGCGGTGGCGCCGCGTGGAAAGTTCACCCAAGTGGGCGTTTCCTCCCAACTCCGTTGTTTATGATTTCGTGGCGGGAAAATGTGTTAGCTAATGTAAGAAAACGCTACGAACGCCCCCCCCCCCCCCCACTCCAGCCCTGCTCGGATCATACGAGTGCATTTTTGTAGTTGTCGAGGAGTTTTCGCACAACTTAGCGCTGGGTAAAATAGCGCCAACCGAAGGCAGTAAAGCTGCGAGCCTTACAGCTTCAGGGTCCAGCCCTGCACTGGAAAAAAAAACACATTGGATCTAGAGTCCAGACTCTTAAAAACATCGACAAGAAAAAATACTCTTGATTCAATCAGATTTAAGCTTAAATCAAAAACCAAGCCTCTTAATTTCAGCGGATTTCCTTTTGATTTAAGCTTAAATCTGATTGAATCAAGAGTCCTTTTTCTTGTCAATAATGTTTTCATGAGTCTGGACTCTAGATCCAAAGTGTTTTTTTTTCCGATGTGCTGCCTCTAGTCGGCGCTATTTTACTCAAAAGGTTAGGGCTCAGCGCTAGTTTGTTTAATCCATGTACGAACTTCTATTTTTTTCCGATTTTAATGTCACTACGCTTTCTCCCGATTCCACGCGAAAATTAGCAACTTTCTGGACGAAAATTGCATGGTGTTAGTTTCGATACAGGTTGATGTAAAGTCGACTCAGAGGATTCTAATTGAATCCCTCATTTTAAAAACGACCCAACTCGGGTTGTTTACGATGTTCGTTTTTTTGCGTGGTAACACTCCTTTTCTGGCTGCATGTCACGCAGTTTTCATCGTCTCCTGGAAAGTTTCATTTTTCCGAGACGGGTCGTTTTCGAACTGAGGGGGGACGTTGATTTTGTGAATGAGCCAGAAATAGTGGTTCTCCACCGCAAAATGTGATCCAAAATAAGGACACGACTATTTTCGGATGATATTTAAAGGATGGCGAGAGCAAGTTGCGGATCGATTGTTGAATCGATATCGAATCAGTGGCGTAGCGTGCTGTGATATATCGATTGATCGGCCATTTAAACCCATGGAAAATTATCGATAAACAAGGTGTTCGCAGCGAACACCTTAATAATCGATTATTTACCACAGCTTCAAACAGGGGAAATATCGATGGATTGCAAAGCACGCCACGCCAATGTATCGAATGACCATGATCGATAAAAAGCATTGCTAGGATAGGGATTTATCGATCAGGATCAACAATCGACCTGCTGTAGCTGTTACGAGTGACTGTTAAACGATAGGAGTTGCGTTGCCATGGCGATACTACTGACGTTCATTCTGGGCAAAGATGTCGTTTCGAAGTACCCTCCTCAACGGCTTCTTGACTTCTCGGAGGCGGCGAGCGGTAAAAATAGCAAGATTTTTAAGATTTCTCGGAAACTATCTATTTCCGGGGCCTCCCCGATACCGGTACCAGATATCGGAATACATTTCATAGTAGGGAAATATTATTTTAGACTCATCCACGACAGCACCAATTAGTATAGGGACAGTTGCGTGGCGTGCTTTTCGATACATCTATTGATCTGTCATTTAAACCTATGGAAAAGGATCGATGAACGAGGTGATCGCAGTGAATACCTGTCCGATTTTTTACCATAGCTTCAACTGGGGGAACATCGATTATCGATATGCGATATTGGTACTCGGAAAAAACCAAGAATTTATCTTCCTTTCACCGAGGAAGCCACAGTCCCCAAACCGCCATTTCTCTGGTTCTGTTTCACGTTTTTGAGGGAATTTTCGGGAAGAAAAAAAACTAAAACCTTACGAAACGCGTCTCCAAGCAGAGGTGCTGATAATGAGTTCGGATTTTGAATTTTTTACGCACTGAAATTATTTTTCTCGTGATATTTGACAGGTAAAAATGTAGTAAATATTCTGAGTTTCCCCGGTCTCCATGACATTTTCCTGCTTTTTCAGTCGTTACTCAGCAATCCCTAAAGTTTCCCTGCTGTCCAGTGACGAGGCGTGAATGATCGATCGACATATCCCCATTCTAAGCTGTAGTAAATAATCGACCATTCACATGTTTATTTCCAACACCCTAATAATTAATCGATACTTTTCTATAGGTCTATATGGCAGATCAATCGATACATCGCAAAGCCCGCCACGCAACTGTTGTTTTCTATGAAGCTCCTCCTTCATCCTTGAAATTGTCGTGTTTTTCCAGTAATTTCCATTTAGATATAATAATATTGTCCTGTCATTCCTGTCAAATCCCGGAATTTTCTTTGACATTTTCCAGTCCAGCTTGGGCTACCATGAAAACCTAAAACTCGCCGGCCAATCAGAGAGCGGCACACTTTTCCTGTAGTAAAAGGAGTGAGATGGCAGTTCTCTCCCGCGTAGCATCGCTCCCGGACAAAGTTGCAAAGTTGACTCGAATAATTCGATTTTTTACAAGAATGTACCCGCAAAATTCCGCCGTGCTACGGAAGAACGCCGCATGAACATCCGAGAGATGCCAAATTTCTCTAGATAAAAAATGTATTTTCGAGGAAAATTATTCATATTTCTTCTTGAACTTTTCAGATTTTTCAGATCAAATTGCGAACAAAACTATCTGAAAATTTTGAAGAAAAGTGTTCGCTATGTTCTATGAGGATTCAGTTTTTATTGAAGTAAATCTGGCAACGTCTAAAGGCTCATAGGGTGTTTTTCCTTAACACGGCAGAATTTGTGTTCAAAATTTTTCTGATTTTAGCATGAGATCAAATAAA
Source organism: Bemisia tabaci (assembly GCF_918797505.1). Classification (NCBI taxonomy): domain Eukaryota; kingdom Metazoa; phylum Arthropoda; class Insecta; order Hemiptera; family Aleyrodidae; genus Bemisia; species Bemisia tabaci. The sequence continues at coordinate 42,214,421 of NC_092802.1, read as the reverse complement.
AAACCAGCTTAATTTTCATTAGGATACGTCCGAGATTCCGCAGTTAAAACAGCAATTTTCGGGGAGAAAAATGGCAACACTGAAATATAGTTACGTTCTTCCGTGGTGGCAACACCAGCGGCCAATTTGGCGCCCGTCGAAAGGATACACACTCGCTTCGGGCTTCGTATCGCATCGCTCGAGTGTGAGACAACCTCGCCAAGCAACAACCACTCAAGTCCAACCGATAACCCTGAGCGGATACGCCGTTTTAGACGCGACACTCTTCGGGGCCGGGGGGGGGGGGGAGGGAGGGGGATGAAATTGCGAGCGCGCATAATTGGCCGACGGGAGCCCGAATTGAGCCGTCGTCCGGCGCCGGGCGATAAATATATATATAAATAATTATATTTTATTATAATCGAATCAATACTCGCCGCTCACCACTCAACACTCGCCACTCAACGCTCCGCACTCACCAGTCATCGGCCGGCCTGGGCCCCGGGGATTATCGCGCCTGATATCCGCCATTCCGCGTCGTTGCCAGTTTTCGCCCGGAAACCGTCCTTCATTTCTCTGGGAAACGATGATTCATATTCGAAAGTCAGGGAACCACGAATATTATTCGCAACACATTTTGAAATTCAGAACTACAATTTCAGGCTCACCTATAAAAGCACCTACCTAAACAGGGGAACGTACAGCACATATGCTGTTTCTAAATTAAACCAAAATTGCAGTTCGTAATTGAAAAATGAAGGCCACTTGGTCAGCACCAAGAACCAGCGACCTTGGAAGGTAGCAGCATCCCTTACAGTTAAAAGCGTGACGAAATAAACGTCAAAATTTGCAGTTCGTCCGCATTAGTCGGCCACTTGTGGTATAGTGGTTGTAGCGCTTGCTTTATGATCGGGAGGCTCCGGTTTCGATTCCCGACCAGGTGACCCGAGTTTGATGGTCTCAGAACAACGGTTACCTGGGGCTAGCATGATTGGGAATGGAGGGATATGAGGCTATAGGAATGGAAAAGCGCAGGGGGATACTTAAAGTGCAAAAAAAAAAAAAAAAAAAAAAAAAAAAAAAAAAGAAAAAAAAAGAAGCTAAACATTTTATGTCCGACTCGACTATTGACTCGATCCACTGTGCGACGAATACATCCATCTATAGCGTCCGAGGAGAGACTCTGTTCCGTTCGGTTGCGGAGATCTCTGACGGTTCTGTTATTTTCCAGCGTGAAGTCAGGTGCGAATTGCGGCGCTACTAATGACTCATTCAACGTTTCCGTAGGACATTACGGTGGATCACGGGGACGTATATGTGCACCACGGGCACCCCCTCCCCCGCAGCTCCACCCCCCTACTCGGCGCTGGGTGTGATGACTGGTGGACTGTTGACCCCCGACCGGATCGTAAACTGCGGCCGCGTTTTGTCCACTCACGTGAATCTTCTCTTCTTTCCTCTGACGTAAGGGCGCATATCGTTCTTCACATGAGCCCTGGAGAGAATGCAGTTGTATGGTCTATAGGGCTCATCCGGAATCGGAGTTATACCCTTGCGCCGGAGGAGCGAAGACGTGGATCCCTCGGTCAGCGCACGTTTTGTCCACCACGTGGAAACGGTGGCCATTTAATCAGTCAGATCAAGTGCTGTAAAGTAATTTTTCCCTCTAAAATTTGCCCTCCTTCAGTATTCAAACTTCTCCCTTCGAAAATCCCTGAATTTTCCTGCTTTAAAACACTAACCCCCCCAACCCCCCTCTCTAAAGTATTTTCGAGGATTTTTCGTCCCCCCCCCCCCCTAGATCATCGGCCTTTTCCCTAAAACTTCCTACTATTCGCCACAATTTTCTGGTTTTCTTTATTTCTTGCCGTTCAGGGAGAATACTTTCTGGTTTGCTTCGTTTCCTGGGAGGAAATCTCTTGCTTTCCTAGTTAAAGGATCCCCTTTTTCCTGAACTTTCAAAACTTTTCAAGCAACTTTGTCCCCAGCTGTACCAAACCCCAATTTTTCTGAATTTTTCCCCACGGCCGACAACCCTGCCTCGGAAACACTCCAATGCGGCAATGCCGGAGTCGCTGGAGAGGCGAGGCGCGCCTATTGTTACCCGGCTTACAATGTACTGCCTCCCTGGGGGAAAACAGCGTATGCTCTGATTGACATGCCTACGCAGATACGACGTTCTGGCTCGACGCGGGAGCGCACACTCACAACGGCAACGTAACGATGCATTCAAAACGAAAATGAATGCACATTAAAAGAAAACGATTTCGAAACCAAAGCGAAACAACTTGTAGGGGAGGGGAGGGGAGGGAGGCAGAAGCCGGAGAGAAAACAGAGACAGCGAGAGCGAAGCCCGACAAATAACTATAATAAATAATAATATATCACATTACCGCTGAGCTAGGCGCGCCCGGGACCCGAGACGGACCGCAGGCATTTCGATACCTCGAACTTCGAGATATTGCGTTGCGAGGACCCGACCGGGCGGATCGATGGGTCGCGAGTCAATGGGTCGCATCGGTCGCAGACGACCTCGGTGGGGGGCAGGGGTCGGGAAAAATGGGGGAAATGTGGGAAACAGGAAAAAAATAAGGCAAATAGGGGATTTTCCGGGAGGACAAACTAAAGAAAATTGGAAAACTCAGAAAAAAGGGCTTTGTTGGGGAAAACAAAAAAGGGAGGAGAAAAAGAGAGCTTTGTTGGGGGAAAACAAAAAAGGGAGGAGAAAAAGAGAGCTTTGTTGGGGGAAAACAAAAAAGGGGGGAAAAGGGCTTTGTTGGGGAAAACAAACAATAGGGGCGGGAAACCCCCCCCCCCGCCCCCATGGACACGATTTCGTTCGATTTTAGGCTTCGAGATTGTTGGAAGTTTCGTGATCTACCCTCAGTTTTACGTTGCGGATGAAATGACATTGTCCCTCTAAAAACCGCGAATCTAGGTTTGGGATATTCCGAATTTTCAGTTAAAATCCTTCATAATACGATTGGAAGAAACTCGAAATTAAAAAATTGAAATTTCTATAAGTTTCCTATTTTGCTTGAAGGAAGTCCTGGGGTAATATCAGGCAAAGAGGGAACGTAAAAATTTCGACGACACAATCCTGTTGCGACAGGACGACGCGAATCTTTCAGAGAAAAATTCTAGGAAGCACTTGCAAGGAGAGTTATTCCATTGTCAGATCCCTAGCGCATTTTTACAAAATTCCAACATGCATTATCAATGAAAGCGCAAGAAGCCAGATGGAAAAGGTAAAAAATATGTAAAAAAAAGTTTCACGTAGTTTTTCCCTGGTACTTTACATGTACTGTGCACGGGTATGTTCGCGAAAGACAACAAAAAATAACTTTCTGATAGAAATGTTTGGTCGAATGTTTTCACGAAGTTTATTATAGGGTTTTTTCCGAAAAAAATTGTAGGCGCATTGAAAATCCGCGATTTTCAAAAGTTCTTTAATCGAAAACTGATGGAAGTAAAACACTTACGAAACGGCCTCTGAAAACGATTTTCGATGCGAGGAACCTCTATTAACACAACGGAGTCGCTGTATTTTTGCGATTCTGAACAACCGAGACCTCCTTAACCAAATGTAGATACTAGAAAAAGCATTTTGCACGAGATTTTAACGCTCCCCAACGACAAACACCCTCTCAAACCGAATTTGGACGCCTAAAAAAGTATTCTCCGCAGTTCCTAACGACAAGAAACCCCGAAAGATCGACTTTCGACACTCATGAAAACTTCGTGTAGGAGAGAATCGATATGTCGCAGGAAATTAGCAATCGCCGGCAATTTGCAAGCGGTTCACACGTTGTTTCAATAAATCGCAATGATGCGCATCGGCATAATGCAATTTTTGAGGGTTATGGTCTTCAAAAGTATGAGCTCGGCTTGAACCGCCTTCATTTTTTGTGATACTCTACGTTTTGTCACGATGTTAGTTTAGTTGCCTGTCCGATCTCAATCCAACTAATGTCACAGAGTTCACTACACGCTCTTCTAAGTGTGCATATTCCTGCCATGTTTTTCAGGATGTAAAAGTGTCTATTCACATTACAGGCAACATAATCAGCACTCTAATCTCGTTCTTTTATTTTTGAATTTTATGATTTCCTATTTTTATCCACCACCAGCTTGTAAATTGCCGGCGACAGATACATTCCGTCGGTTCCTTACTACGAAATCCCCGATATCGAAGTTCGATGGATCGCAATTGCGGACGCGGCGTGGAGCTTTCAAGGGCGCCGGACGTGGCATCCCGGGACGCGAGACCATATTATTATATTATAAATAATACTTAGCGGACAATGAGAGAGGACGGGAGGATTGGGGGTGGAGGGGAGGATGGCGGCCGCGGCCGTGACTGCGTAAGTATTATTCAAATTATAGCTCGCCGAGATTTCTAACGTGTACTTGCGACTTGCCGGGACTTTTAAGGCCTGCCTACGCTCGGCTCCATCTCATGGATCGTACTCGATGTAGCGTTTGGTTCACAACAATAAGACATAACCGCAAGCAAAAATTTTTGAAACTACTTACTATTTTAGTACTTTTCCAGTGCATTCCCAAGATTTTCAGTACCTCCTCAATAGTAAAAATTCAGTGCTTTCTCAGTACCTCCCATTGACGAAATTCGAAAAATTTCAAAAATTTGAATTTCTCGCTCGGATTGCGACAAAAAAGAAAGCAAGTTTCAAAAAATTCCGGACCTCCTCGCGGAATATACGCACTTTTTCAGTACTTCCGAACCGCCCTTAAAAAAGCAGTACTTTTTCCGGAAATTCCCGACTTGTAGACACCCTGTCTAGCTGAAGTTGCTGGAGGTCCAATGCACGGTGCATTGTCGTAAAAAATTGCATTGTTTGAGTCAATTCTGCAACCTTAGAATGGAGTCACAACTTTCTTCCGGGTAACGACAAATTCTCCGCGGATGCACCCGTCAAAGGAAGCTGGAAACCAACCCCTTTCGGAGGCGGGGTCGACGACCCGGAGAAAGTTGGCGCGGCGAGGGCACGCGGCCTTGAAAAGTATCCCGAAGGCTCGCCCGGAACCACGGGCGAAGGGGGACGGAAGGGGTAAAAGGGAGGGGCGAAAAGAGGGGGGGGGGCGCCAGGACGACGCGGGAAAAAAGCCACTCCAGGATGAAACCGAGCTGCAAAAGTCGGGCTCCGATCTGACCCAGATTAGCGCCGGGAAAGGAGGGACGGAGGGGATGGCGTGGCTCCACGCGGGGGATGGCGGAAGAGGGGGTGAAGGGGCGCATTTTTGCGGGTCCCGCTATTATTTTCATCCGGGCGTGATGCGATGCGCGGGTGCCGCGCTCCTGCCCCGAGACAGCTTTCTCTCATGCCCTTGTTTAAAAGCATGTAAAACAATCGATTTATTTATACCATACAGATCGATTCATCGAATAAAATCGATATTTGTAATTCCGTGGATTAGGAAATCGAGATACGCCCTTGCGTCAGAGGAGCGACGATGTATCTTAAGTAGGGTTGCCACAGAATTTAGAAAATGAAATTCCCTGACATTTCCCTGATTTCCCTGACACATTTTATTGAAATTCCCTGACAATTGAAGACGTGACGGATGGTTAAGAAGGCATGATTGAACATAGTTTTCAGGCAAACTTTCTTGTTCAAAATCTCAAACTCATTCTGGAAACCAAATGAAGGTGATTTAACAAATTTTCCCAGACATTTTCGTCATTTTCCCTGACATTTCCCGCTTTTCCCTGACTTTTTAAAATTCCCTAACATTTTCCAGTTTTTCCTGACTGTAGCAACCTTGCTCAAAGCATCCCAAAATGACTGAAATGGCCAAAATGCATTTCGACGGACTAAGTCTGCAACCATGTATTATCTCGTTTACACTGTTGGAAAATCTCTGCTCCTTTATTATTTTTTCAAAGGAGAGCAAATCGACATCATTCCTTGAAGTTTTCGCAGAATCTTCTTCGCACAAAGAAGAAAAATCACGGCAGTTTTTGAGCATTACCGTTGAATGGTTTTCCATTTAAAAAGCAAAGTATGACAAGAAGTCTGCGTTGTCGCAAACCGTGATACGTGGTTGCAGACTTACAACGTCGATTTGCTGTTCCTTTCCATAACACAGCAGGCTGGTCCGTGCTGCTGTTTGAAGAGATATTTTTTGGGATTTCTTTTACGTATAAATTGAGCGGTAGGTATTCACATAAAGTCAGTGTTAGCAACTACTGAAAAATCTACTGCAGTTTCTTCAAAACATAAAAAGCTCGACAGCGGTGTTAGAAAGCCATTGAAAATAGTTTTTTTTTTTTTATTTTATTTTTTTTCAACAACCTTAAATTACTTGAAAAATATCCAAAAGGGATATCTTAAACCGCAACTTCAAACAACTATCTTTCGAGTTTTTGAAAAATGCTTGGTGTTTTTTAGGGTAGCTGTTGCCGCGTACGTGAAAACAGCGAAACGGAATTAATTAAGAGGCCTTTTTTATTTTTCCCCGACTAGATTTGAGGTGAAATTTACACAAAAAATGTCGGGAGAGAAATGAAAAAAATAGAAATCTCATTCGATTTGAATGTATTAGCTTAAAATCAGTTGAATTCCGCAAAAACTTCAGATGGTCCTACTAAAGTGCTTTTCGAGTAGGAGGTATTTTCCACTCATTATATTTTACTGAAGCCACCACTGCTACTTTTACTTTCATTCTAGAAAATGAGTCACTTGGACAGAGTCCAATTTTCAGTTTTTTTGTTTTGTTTTTTTTTGGTCCGTTGTATTTCTACCTTTTACATAAACCGATGCACTTAAATCTCAAAATGACGTAATCAGGTCTACGTTGGTACACTCCTGAAAGCGCGACTCCTGGCTGAGGGTTCTCTTGACGCACGGCGTTACACTCGTCACTCTAACGGTCAAATTTTTCATCGTCGATTCTCAGGAAAAACGGCATAAACCACCAAATGTTGCCAAATTTCTTTTCGATAGAACACACATTTTTGCAAAACTTGAAAATATTTTTATTTCGATATTTCACCGAATTTTGTTCGCAATCCGATCTCAAGTAACCGCAGATTTCAGAGCGAAACAGTGATAACTTTCCTTAATAATAATACTTTTTCCGAGAGGGTTCGACATTGTTCGAATACACAAACGGCGAATGGATCCCGGATGGAAAATTCCAAGTAGAGGTGTTGGACGTCACGTTTGCTTCGTGCTGCAAAGATAGAAGAATAAAAAAAGGGGGCACAAAAAATTGCGCTTTAATTTTCATCTTTCATCATTTTACAAATTTTGTGACCCCATACGTCAGATGAGGACGTTCTGAAAATCGGACAAGAAAGAAAGAAGAAGAACAAATACGGAAAAGAGGACGAAAATGGGGAAGAATAAGAAATGCTAGAGAAAAAATCTAATCAATTTTTTTTTTCTAGGTGAGGAAATATATATATATATATCGTTTGAAGTAGATTTTTTTACGTTTTTTGAAAAAAATCCTTTTTTAAATTTGAATTTGTACGTGTACGTGACTAAGTCGGATAAAGACAGTTTGGAAATCGGGAGAGAGATGGGAAGAAGAATCAGAAAAGATACGAAATTAGGGTAGAAAGAGGACAATAGAAAGGGTGGGAAATGGGAGGGGGAATTCAAACAAATTTTTCAATTAATTATTTTTTCTTGAAGAGGTAAGAAAGAAGAAATATCCTTTGAAGTACCTAGAAAAGTTTCTTCACTACTCCACAATATTTTTGGGGGAAAAATCTAGAGTTTTTCTTACCTTTTTCTTTTTTTTCTATTAGTGTGTATATGACTGACTAAGAGATGTGAATGATAAAGACTCCTGGGCATATTTTTAGGAGTCCAGGGTCATGAATATCTACACTATTCATGGAGATTTATACTATTGAATCCGTGTTTCAATGAGTTCTTATTCATGGACCTGTCACTCTGCACCGTACATGACGCATTCCTATTGTGAGTTCGCAGAGGCGAATCATCATACTCATATTCTCGTAATATCCTCGCCTCTTAACGTTGGATTCCTTCAGGCCGGAAAGAAATGTTGCCGGATTGAGGAATAAAACGAGCATTTTTCAAATTGAGTTGTCATCGTGGTTGCACGATGAGTGGATTTTCTAAATTCCTAGACTTGATAACTACCATAAGTAGACAGCAATTTCATCTCATTTCCGCTAGGTCACTCCAAATAAAAAAATTCTCACACTACACTAGCAGTTCCCTAATTGCTTCCTAACCTGAGTAATATAACCAGATTTTTCCATGGCCACAGTCCAAATTCCCTGTTTCTTCCAAGAAAACAGTGTAATATCCCGATTTTTCCCTTAACGTGATAGAAATCCTATGATTTTTCATATACATCCCTAGTTACTCTAATTTTCGCAACTCTGTTCCCACGTGAAAAACGAAACACCGTGGTTTCGTGTCTAGCACCTTCAGCCAACTTTAGACTGTTTATTGCCCGTAGACATCGAGGAATTTAGGCACATCCATGCTCCAGGCTTTTCAAATTTTCAGGGATTGGGGCCGAGTAGAATCTGCTTCAGCAGATCTACTCGTCAATTCCGCGAAAATTAGACGCCTCCACCGGGATTCGAACCCGGGACCTATTGACCTAGAGTCAGACGCGCTGACCGCTAGGCCAACCTGCAGCCTGATTGTCGAAATTTATGTCGGCACGACAAGTATATTGCACGGCGCAGATAGGGCTCGAGTCCCTTTATACTGAGAGTCAAGACAACACCCCTCATGGAGTCACAAACGGGAATAAAGATTACACAAATTGAACGTTTTTCGTAATCTTTGATCGGCTCATTCTTAAATTCCTTTCACCGTTCCTTCTCTCATTCCGTTTGTTCCTTGTCGAACCTGAAATTCCTCGGTCCATTCCAGATTATAATCTTTGCAATTGGTGAAAATGTAATCTTTATTCCCGTTTGTGACACTGTGAAGGCCTAAAATCCGGTTAACCAATCAGAAATGGATTCGCATTGTCTTGACTCTCAGTATAAAGGGACTCTAATGTAGCTCTTGGGGCCCAAAAGGGCAGCCAACCTATGAACTCGAATCATCCAGTGGTACTAATTTTCATAATTCTTACTACCCGTCGTACCATAACCGATCAAAAATTATAAAAGCACGTATGAAACTTTGATTTCGCGTACATTTTCTCATTTTCAGTTTCAAAGCTTCGACTTTCATAGCTACGTCATTTTTATCCACGAATTTCGAATATTCGATAAATTTTTATTTGTCACCTCAAAGCACTGGACAAATAGATGACATAGGTTAAAAGGCGGAGGAGGAAGGCCTAAAATCCGGTTAACCAATCAGAAATGGATTCGCATTGTCTTGACTCTCAGTAGAAAGGGACTCTAGATAGAGCTATGTCATGCCTTATCGTGCCGACATAGTCAGTTAAAGTTTCAACAATCCGGCTGCAGGCCGGCAACCCCGCTTAAAAACTCTAGATATAGTTTTAAAAGACGAAATTTATCCAAATATGCGCTGAAATTTGAATAAAAAACAAGGAATGAAATAAAGCGTGGATGCGGCACCCGCGCCTAAGAGTGACGTCATTGGGACGCGCGCCCCGTCCCGTCGCGAGCAAATTGAGGTGCGCCCCCCCCCCCCCCCCCCCCCCCACGGATCGTCATCGTGACGAGTGGATGCGGCCACGTGCTTGCGCGTCTCCTCCTCAATTAGTTGTAAATTAAAACTTTCCGATAAACGGGCGACAGAAACAACCGACAACGAGCGAGCGAACAACGAAAAACGAAAACGGGCGGCTGGCTGGCTCATTTTAATAGGGTCCCGTACTGTCGCCACGGCTGTCGCCCGGATGGCACGCCGATGGGGAATTAACATAGGGCACAGCCGCGAGTTGTTTAATTTATAATTAGTTGCACAAATAAAGGCCCGGGCGAGGTTGTGTTCCGTATCGCTGCTGCCATTTTGCCGCAAATCACGGATATTATTACGGGATTTTCATTTTTTCTCTCCCCCCCCCTTCCCCCACCCCCAAACGATTGAGGAAAACCCGGAGCATGTGGGAATTTTCCCGGATTTTCAAGAGTTTTCTGAAATTTGTTGGAATTTTCTATTCTTCCGAAAATGTACAGATTTCTCTGGATTATTGAAGAAACCCTGATCATGTGGAAATTTTCCCGAATTTTCGAGAGTTTTCTGAAATTTGTTGGAATTTTCTATTTCTTCCAGAAATTTACGGATTTTTCTGGATTACTATATGATGACTTTCCCGAAAATTCCCGATAAAGTATTGCTTATTTGGACTGCATTGTGAAGGCCCGGGCTTCGTTATGTTCTGGGTTGCTCCTGCCATTTTGCCGCGAATTGCTCGGGTTTTGTTGGAAAATTTTCATTTCTTTTACTTTCTAACGCCTGTCACCCCCCCCCCCCTTCCTCCTTGTTTGAGCCTTTCCAAAAAATTAGGAACTTTTCCGGATTTTCAAGAGGTCACTGGAATTTTTTGAAACTTTCTATTTCTTCCAGAATTTTGCAAGGTTATTTCGAATCTTCCAAATAAAATCCGGAAATTCCCACAATATTTCTCTGATGACAGTCCTCATAATGCTTATACACGATGCGGCTCACAATCTTCACACACACACACACACCGGGTCCATTTTATATCTTCGGCAACTCCCGAAATTATACTTTACAACGGACTTATCGTGCCATAGTTGATGGGACAATCGCCTCCAGTTCGTTTTTTTGTAAGTTTGTATGGGATGATTTGTTTAAACAGCTCTAGCACAAGAAAAAACATATGCTAGAGAAGTCCCCACGCCAAATGAGGCAACGTATTTTAAATCGAGTGGAATTCCAGCCGACCAGATAAATGCGGTTCGGTTCAATGAGGAAAAGAAAATATTGAATGAAGAGTTGGTGGTTAACATCAGGCGAGCTTTAGCGAGGACAAAACCCTACACGCCACGAGCCGTACGACACTTAAATGCGAGATCGAGAAAAGGGCCATTTTGCGAACTGAAAGGGGCTTCGGGGCGCACCTCTCCAAAAAATAGTAGGAGAGTATACCCTAAATATTGTTACAAATATTGAAAATAAAGATCTACTCTGCCTTCCTGAGGGAGAACGCCGTATGAGCCTTCAGACGCTGCCATATTTCCTCAATAAAAAGCGAATTTAGTAAGAAAATTCTAAATTTTTTACCTCAAATTGTTCAGACGATTTCGTCCGCAATTTAATCTAAAATACCTGAAAATATCAATGTACAAATGTGCATGACTTTCCTCAAAAAACATGCTTCATGCAGCGAAATTTGTCAACTTTCGAATGTTCGTACCGTGTTCTTCCTTATAACGGCAGTGCGACGTTTAGCTCTTTTTGGAAACAACGTATAGTCTATCACCTTTCTCATGGAACTACATACTTTTATGGATGATCCGGAAGCATTAACTCCTCATTACGAAATACAGTTTGACTTATTGTCACATCGTGAATCTCATTAATTTCGTTACGGTAACCGTAAGTTTTCCTTTGTCATAAACATTTTTTTCTTTCTTTTTTTTTGAAATATTGGAGAGACATCAAGTCCTTAAACAAAAACCATTAAACTCTAGTAACACAAGTCTCCGAGCGCAAATAGCACGAGTACCTCTCACAACTGGACGTGTTTCTGCCAAACGAAACTATATGCGTAGTGACGTGAGCCCCGTTATGGCTATATTTCCATGGGTCTCAGGGCTCATGTCTTAATACACATAGTTGCGTTTGGCAGAAATACGTCCAACTTTGAGTAGCACTCAAAAGTCGCGCTGCTTGAGATCATCGAGAGTAGAAATAGCTATCGAGAAGGACATGACACTTCTAGCGTGCTCAGGAAGAACCCCGTATGAGCTTTCGGACGTTGCCAAAAGTCCTCCGATGAAATCCCAATCGACCAGGAATCTAGTGAAAAATTTCCTGAATATTTGTGAATATCTTCTCTCTATACTATTAGCTCTGAAGCCTCTTTAATCATTTCTGGTGACGCTTAGTTCTAGCGTTCTACGGTAGGACCGACAGCGCATTCTAAACAAACGTTTTAAAGGATCAAGACATTGAAACTGGGAAAATTATTGCGAAATTAAAGTTTTATAACGTGCTTTTATAATTTTTGAATCAGTGTAAATAGTTGAAATGAGAAAATTAGTACCACTGGATAATTCGAGTTCATAGATTGGCTGGCATTTCGGGCCCCAAGAGCTACATGACCTGATCAAACCTAACCTCCAAATTTTCGAGTTGTCCATACTCTCCCTATAAAGGGACTCTAACTACAACATTGGCGAATCAGCAATATCGTTTGTTCCGTGCGGAGGAGTTGGCAGACCTGGGAATGGCCGCCGTAATGGTCGTACTGGCGGGAAGGCTCCGGCGAGGGGGGAGGGGGCGGTAAGCATGGCGGGCGAATATGGCCGACAGATTATAATTGAGAAGGAGCAATAAAAATAAACACCATAATAACGACTGATAAAAGTCACCAATAAAAAGTTATAATTAAAGCCGAGCAAGCTCCGTTTCCGAGGCGCTTTGCTCTTTGTTTCCCCGCGCGGGAGTCCCGTTCAAGTTGGGAGAACTCTTTGCTTCTCCGTTTGATCCTATGTTAAAGTATCGATCTCTGCCACCTACCCCCGAATCGATTTTTTTGATGGGTTTAAATGGAGGAAAGCAGAGTAGCCAACTTGAGAGAGCCTGATAGAATGGGCCACGATGAGATATCCTAGTTTCCCTTAAGAAAGAACGGAAGTACGTTTCAATGTTGACAGATTTGTTCATATGAATTTCATTTTTACCGGGAGAATTTTGGGGTTTCGGGTTGAATATTTGGTTTATTTTTTTTAAATTAATCGGTGGTTTTTTAATCACCCAAATGATTTCTAAGAGTCATTCGGATTAGAGTCCCTATATACCCAGAGTTAAGACAACTTAATAAGCTTAAAGTGGCCGCAAAAATATCCAACTCTGATTGGTTCTCGGTCATGGTGGCACAAAAATGTGCACCAAGATGGCGGTGGCTCGAACGTGAGCAAAAATAATGAAAACATAACCTAATTGTGATTTATCAAGAGTACATTCTTCTTTTCATCGCGCAACAAAATGAAAATATATCACGAAATTATTCACAAATCTATCTCATTTTATTTTGTTGCAATTTCTTTGGTTAGGTTTCGATCAATTTTGTTGACTTTGTTGTTTTTGGATGATAGGCAATTCAGGATTCCTCATCCTTATCCCTCAAAATCCTTCGTTTGGGTGCACACTTCTGTGACACCACGGCCAACCAGCGGCTGAATTATTGAAATTGATAGACAAAGCTATAGACAAAGGAAACATAGAGAGTATGGAGCAATCCTATTGCTTGAAATGGGTGGTCCCTATAAATTAAGGGGGTAAATGATAGACTAACAAGGGTCTCTCGTGGGTTGCCATTAGTTAGTCACTTCCTTTCCTCCTATGTCCATTGCAACCACCCGCTTCCTCCAATAATAGGATCCCTCCACATCCCTTTTGTCTTCTTTGCCTATAGCTTTGTCTATCAATTTCAATAGTCGGCCCGCAGAATTGAGTTGCCTTAACTCTGCGTATAAAAGGACTCTCATCCGGATGATTAGTAGGAATTTGAGAAAGAATGGGGGCTTCTTTCAATAAGCGAATTTTCGCGATCGAATATCATTCACCATTGAATGATATTCGACGATTGTGCATTTTTTTTTCAATGATATTCGACTTCTTCGTTGGTCTCAACAGAGACCGTTAAAAGCCATCAATTTGAAATTTCGAATTCACCTCGGGACTTGAATTCGATTTTTGAATTGATGCAATCGATGTCAGAAACTTCATCTCTCACCAAAATTTTTGTTCTGTCATCTCTATCTGTTGTTGTGTTTTGTCAATTCAAGTCTGGTGTTTTCGCAATTTCTGTGTTTTAGTGTTTCGTGTTTTCTTATTTTCTTCTTAATTTCATTTAGGAAAAAAATTTGAGCTCTGATTGGCTCCTGACATCACCGATCATCGGCATCACTCAGCACTGATCAATTCGTTTGATGAATGACATTCGATCGCGAAAATTCGCTTAATACAATTTTCCGGTCAGACGCTTCTGAGCTGGTTTCCTCTTGACTTGCACTTGAGTTTTGCACTTACTGCTCTCTTGGCTACGACGGGAGTGCAGTTGCGTCGCCGTGCGCGGTGTGCGGGTGCGTTTGACCGAAAGTTGGGCGGCGCGGGGCTTGGGCTGGGGCTCGACCGGGATCGGGTGGGGCAGCGTGTCAATGCCACCGCCGCGACCGCCGCCACAGGAGCCCGCTCGGCCCGCTGCAAGTGCTCCTCGCCGATGCACTTCCATTGTGCGCCCCCCCCCCCCCCCCCGCACTCGGGGGCACGGTCGCCGGACAGCAGTAGGTCACGCGGTTCTCCGTAGCGCCGCGCCGGCCGGGCCTCCAACTCCTCGCCTTCCGTCTCGCACCGCTGCGCTCCTGTTCCGGGCTCACAGGACGAAAGTTCCGGGCGTAGCACCCGGAACAATCAAAACTACGGCTCCAGCACCCGGAAGCTTCGGTCTCTGAGCCCGGAACGGGCATTACTTCTATATGACCCTAACTTTTCTTCGGTGCGAAATATGGGGCTCTAAGGGTGGATTAGAAGGGGTGCACTGGTAAAAAAACACATTGGATCTAGAGTCCAGACTCTTAAAAACATCGAGAAGAAAAAATACTCTTGATTCAATCAGATTTTTGCTTAAATGAAGAACCAAGCCTCTTAATTTGAGCGGATTTCCTTTTGATTTAAGCTTAAATCTGATCGAATCAAGAGTCCATTTTCTTGTCAATGTTTTCAAGAGTCTGGACTCTAGATCCGATGTGTTTTTTTTCCAATGTGACAAAACTTCTGAAAATCTTGAAAATTCCTTGAAATCTAACTTTTGTCCCCCGAAAAAATGCAAATCGAGGGCTACGGAACAAAGGCGCATACTGCGTTCCAGTCTGCGTTCTCCGTTCTCTAGTTCCGAACAGAGTCTGAAATTCGACCGTGAAGTCAAAATTAGTTGTGACTTACAAAAAGCTTCTGGTTTCAGAGTGAGAAGTAAGGTCCCGTTTCCCGTCCAACGATACACAAACGGAGATCTGCCTCTTTAGTTCGGTTGCTATATCGATGAATCTGCGTTTGGTTTACGCTTTTAGCTTTCTGCCAAAATAAATAAAAAAAATAAGACTTTCGTCTGGGTTCACAGTCGAGCAGCTGCCAACTCCTTGCATGGACTGAAAGCTGTCCGAGATCATATCTCCCTCTTAAGATGAATTATTGCGGATTCTAGAGAGGCACTAGCGGTAGAATAAAATTTACTTCAATCGAAAGAAAAGTTATGGAGGCAAGATTTTGTTTAAAGCAAGGGGAGTCGTATTTTGATATTGAAAAAAACATCGTACCTAAGCACGAAACATTCGTTAATAGACGAAAAGGATCCTAAATTGGGAAAAAAGCAAAACAATCGATCTATCATTTGACTCTTTTTCAATAGCATGCCACTTTCGTGCCAAAGGAAAGGCGGACACAAGGTTCATCGTCAATTCATCCCAAAAAGGAAAAAAATTCGTTTCATTGTTGCCAGATTTCCCTGACAAATCTTTGAGCATCTTGGAAATTGCTAACTGAAAAGATCACCAATTTTTCTTCTCTCGTGCAAAAATTACACCAATTTTTGAAAAAAAATTGAACTTATACAAAATTGAATTGCTGGAATCAATGTTGCAACCTTGAAATGGAGTTACGTTCCTTTCTTTGGAAATGACATTTCCTTTGTCAGGGTTGCCACAGAATTTGGAAAATGAAATTCCCTGACATTTCCCTGACCCGACACATTTTGTGAAATTCCCTGACAATTAGAGATATGACAAATGGTTAAGAAGACATGATTGAAAATAGTTTTCAGGCAAAATTTGTGGTTCGAAACCTCAAACTCATTTTAGAAAGCAAATAAAGGAGATTTAACAAATTTTCCCTGACATTTTCGACATTTTCGTCATTTTCCGGTTTTCCCAGACTTTTTAAAATTCCCTGACTGTGGCAACCCTGCTTTGAGCATACACATAATAATGCCTCCCGATCTGGCATCACTGGGTGAGCAACAAGCGCAGCAACCACCAACTTCTTTCCGAAATCAACTCACGATACCCCTCCACCCATCCCACATTTCGCCCGAGTTCTGGCTCGCATGAAAATGAACCGTGGGCGGGGGGGGGGGCGCAGGGGGGCGAAGGGGGACGTCATTAAAATAAAATAAAGGTAATTACAGTACTAAACCGCAGGTATTTGTTTCTCTTGGTTGTCGTCGTCGACGTTGTGTTGTGTAGTCTCGACTCACTCGAAACTCGCCTGAGAGGTCGCAGTCAGCGGTCGGGGGAAAAAAGTTATTAGCTTGGAAAATAATCATACATTCATATCACAACCGGTAGCCCAGCAGCCAGCCAGCGTTCTCCAGAGCCGAGAGGAGGGACGCGCCGCTCTAGGAAAAACGCCGTAAGAGCATTCAAATGTTGCCAACTTTCCTCTCAGAAAACATTCATTTCATGAGAAACTTATGAATATTTTTCCTTGAAATTTTCACACACTTTCGATCAGATTACGAACGACATTCTCTGAAAAACCAGGAGAGAAAAATTGAAAAATCCTCCTGAAAATTCGTGTTTTGACAAAAGAAATTTGGCAACACCAAATGGCACATACGGTGCTCTTCCTTAGCACGGACGTTGCCTTTTCCTTATACCACAATCTGACGGACTAAGGTATTGGGAGTCCTGACATCGGAAGTGGGGAAAACAAAGGGGAGAGAGAATAGGGAGAGGAGGAAGAAGACGAAAAGAAGAATATGGAGAAGAAGAAAAATGAGGAGTAGACGAAGGAGGAGAGACAGAGTATACATACAGGGTGATCGTAGGTTAAACTGCAAGACTGCAATCGCGTCTATGGGTCAAAATTGGTCCCAGACTGTAGTAACCCAGAACCCTGTATATTACCGAAATTCGGTTCCACGACGGAGAAAAGTTCAGTGATGAATGCCAAAGTTAGGACTCGGCAGCCGAACTTTCTTTTTCAGGAGTGCTACCATTTCCTGGAATTAATTCCGAATTTCGGAACTTTTGTACTATCTCAGAATCTTCAGAATTCCCGGAATTTTGGGGGTTTTCCTAAGTTGGACCGATTATTTGATCGGTTTCGATTATTCTTTACTAAATTTGACGATCTCCGAAACTAAATCAGGGCGTTATACGGAATTTTTTTCCGGAACTTTTGAAAAATCGGAATCTTCCTCGGAACTTCCGGAAATCGCGGGAACTCCGGCATCTTCGGTAAAATAAAACGGCCACACTGCGTATAGGGGCATCCCAAAAACACCAGTCACATCTCGGCCGTGTACGCCGAGTTTCGAGACCGAATATTCCGTCACACAAGGACGGGAGGCGCGTTTACAATTATAAAATAAACAAAAAATGAAATAACTTAAAAGAAACGGAGCGCACGCGAGAATAGAAAATACAGACGGCAGTGGCGAATGATCGATAATCGATATCTCCCCATTTGAAACCATGGTAAAGAATCGATTAGTAAGTGGCTCGCTGGAAGCACCTAGTTTATCGATTCTTTTCCATGGGTTTTAATGGGGAGATCAATCGATGCATCGCAAAGCACGCCACGCCACTGGAAGACGGAGAGGAAAAGAGTCCTATAATTAGGGGTAATTATCCTGCGACGTGGACTCGTACCCACTTGCTCGGCACCCGAAAAATTATCATAAAAATAATTATTCCCAAATTATTTTATCATCGCTCTTAATAGTACGATGACTCCGTCTCCGCCGCGAGAAGCGATATTAATACAATTTATCTTCTCACTCATTAGGGAAATATAATTAAGGAAACGGGGGAGGGGGAGGGGAGGAGAGAGAAAGACGTCACCGGACGAATGAAAAGGAGTACCGTGATGTAATGATAGACGTAGCCCCCCCCCCCCCCGGTCGCACTTTTCACGGTTGTCAGATTTAAGGGTAAAATTCATATTTTATTGTATTTTCCCAAGTAAATTAACTATTTCGATTTTGGGGTTCTGCCTCTGGGGATTCGGCAATGTTGCGCAGTGTCTGTTGTACCGATTACCTAAAATCAATTATATATGATGGATTTAAACGGAGGGAAAACAGTGATACTAATGTTGACTTACAACGCTTCCATATTGAGTTACGTGGGGAAACATGCTAATTTTAGAGCAACGTGGCAGCTGCCGAGGCACAAATGAGAAACGACTGCGCATAACTTCTTCTAAATGAGTTTTTTTCTTGAAATGGCAATATTCGATTTTCCGACCAAAAAAAAAATGTCAAATTCTGCGAACTTGACCTCATTGCTCCTTCACGGAAAAAAGAATTATGGTCGATTTTACCATACTCTGACATAGTGATATGAGTATTGTAAAAACACCATACTCCGTGGCGGCATTTACTACATTATAGTATGTGGCACCAGAGTTCTGGTGAATAGTACAATAATTCTGATTATTTTCACTGAATGGTATCACTGTGTAAAAAATCAAGTAGACTTTTAGTAAATGTTACATCACCGTGTAAAAAATCAAGTAGACTCATAATAAATGTTACCATACTTTTTTTCAGTGTTGGACCGGGACTGAGATCCCTCTACGCCCTAAAACGGGTGCACATCAAGATCAACATTCAAAATGTCGAATACAGCAGGCTCATTGCTGACATTGATACGGAAAGCTGTGAACAAAAATGACGAGAAGAAAACGGAGCGATACTATTGGTGGAAGCGGGCAACTGCAATAGAGGTAATATGGACTGACTGGACGGCGTTAAACAGAAAGGAATCAAGCCACATCCGCTATTGCCAAATTTAACACGGAGATTTCATTTTTTACGCGAGAACGTTCGTGCGGATTCCTTCGAAAATTTTAAGGAATTTTTAGTATCATGCAGAAAATTCACTGAAATTTGCACAAAATTCCGCACAACAGTTTTCATGTAAAAAATTAAATTGCCCGATCAAAGACTCACGTGGCTTGGTTCCTTTCTGTTTAACGCGGTCCAACTAACAGTAATCCTCGAGAGAGCATGCTTTTCCATGCTAGTCCGTGCTTTTCCCCCTTGGTCCACAACAACCACCTGTTTCAACCAATAGAATCCCACCATTTCCTCTTTGTCCTCTTTGTCCATCGATTTGTCTATCAATTTCAAAGATCAGACCTATGTAGACTATATCGCGAATTACAGGGGTGCAGAATGTTCTCAATCACGCGATCATGGATCGCGTGAGAATTGGGGAAGGCTGAGAAAATTTGTAAAACTTGGAGAAGACTTTCAGCAAATTTTGGGGAAGGCAAATTATAAATTGGGGACGGCTAAGAAATTTCTGCTCCCCTGGCGAATTACGTTCTGCGAAAATTTTAAAGAAAAAATTATGCAGGTTCTCGCACATATTCCTATTTTATCGGTGATAATTTGGCAACGCTCCGATGCCCGTACAGCGGGTTTGCTTAGCACGGCCGCGTACTTCATTTCTTTAATTAACATTTGTCTTCATGTTCCATTATATTATTCCAGCCGAGTCAGACGAAAACGCCCCCCCCCCCCCACCGAGTTTCACACTATCCACGATTCCCAGCCGAAATTTCGTCGCTAAAGGACGATTATCGAATAGCCAAGACCGAAAAGCTTCGACAAATTAAATAAACACTTCGTTTTTATTGTAATGTGAGTTAACCACTTCATTTTTATTTTAATGTGCGTTAACAACTAAAAAACCTGAACTAAAACTGAAAAATATCATTGACCTCCGAAATTGACTTGTTACATTGCTTCCATTGTTGGCGCATCGTCTCTGCAACATGTGCCGTTTCGGTTTCCAGTTGGAGTGTCAAACTACCGTGCTAAGCAAAAACGCCGTAAACCCATCAACATTTTCCCTAGTTTTTTGGAACTTAACACTTTATAAAATAAAAACTGTCTTACCCATGCACCTCAAATTTTCAGGTTAGGTTCTTGATAGTATTTGCGAAAGAATTCTATAAAAACATTGTCCCAATGTACACAATTTTTTCTGCTATGATACATTGTTTCCAAAAAATTTGAGATGGCGTTTACGGCGTTTTTGCGTTGCACGGCAAAGGGATGAAATTGTGCATGGATATTTGTGTAAAAATTGCGGGCGGTAAGTGAATTGAATCACGGTAAAAGCCCAGTTGTCCAAACAATCGTCTGCTAGGTTTCTGTCACCGTGCAGTGTGTATGTACCCGGTTAATTAATAAAACAACTATTTAACATTGATTTTGAGCCGTCGTTTTCCTCGTTTGTTTTAACCTTCGCATTTTCCTCGTCTAGCTCCAGATCCGCACCGTCATTGCCGTGCATTTACATCCCCGTTAGTTAGCGCACTATTCAATTTCACCTCCGGTATATCTATTCTCAGTTCTGCACCCAGATATTTTACCAAGGGTGCACAGACTCCGTGCCACGGGGCTAGCACTGCCGTGCTAAGGAAGAACGCCGTATAAGCCTTCAAACGTTGCCAGGTTTCTTTCGATAAAATCCGAATTTACTGGGATAAATGTGAATTTTTTTCCAACATTTTCAGAAAATTTTGTACGCAATTTACTCTGAAATATATGCAAATTTCAAAGAGAAATGTGCATGAATGTCGTCGAAAATACACGTTATATCGAGGGAAATTTGGCAACTCTCGAATGTTCATACGGCACACGGATTTGACCGAAAAACCTGGCCAAAACCTCAATTTTAAATTTTTTTTTATTGAAAAACCAATGTGATATTCGAAATCTACACTGTTTTTTACCCTGGTAGACATGCATGTACCATTTTTCGAGTGGCTCAATTTCCCGCGAAGAGACCACGAAGTTACCTAATTCTCAGCGATTGTTTTGATATGTTTTGGCGCGCTACTCGTCGATCAGTTTACTTCAACTGTGCGGCCATAAAAGGGAACTTCGGCGATATGCAACACATTCTTAGGGGTATATTCTACACAACTAACCACAGTATTTTCGAAATTTCCTTTTTTAGTGATTTTCACAGGAGGTTGAAAAGTGATATAAAAGTGTGCGTTTTTTTCGAAATTCAGAGTCCGATTTCTTTTTACGCTCAACTGCGCTCAAGCGGTTTAGGGCGGAATGTTATAGTCCAAAGTGGGTACTTTCAGGATTCAGGGTTGACAGACTGAGGAAAACTGAGGAAATTGAAATTTTTGACCTTAAAGATGGACTTTTGAGCGATTTTCATAAACACATGGGAAAAATTATGTCGATACTAACGACTGAAATTGTATTTTTCCAACAGCTCTGACCCATTTAGTACCAAATTGGGTGATATTTGGTCACGCAACCTGTTTCTCTGGCCTCTACGCCCTCGAAAGAGGGATAAAAAAAATAATTTGAAAGCGGATGGGAGGGTCACTTTAAAGTCTTGCAAAAGTGTTTAATCCGTTATCTAACAATCTCTTCGTGCATTATCCTTGAGTATAGACATATTTATGCCACGTTTTACTTTTACAGACAAATTTGAGTCCATCCGGCCGCGGGGTGGGGCTTTAAAAGTGGCCCTCTGGCACCATGAAATTACGCCGAGAGGCACATTATTTTGCAGCCTCTTAAAAGTGAGATATGTGGTTTTGTTACGAATTTCGCAGTGAAGTGCCCTCACTTTGAGATGTGGGCCATGGGTTAGGAAGGAACCCATCAAAATGAATCATTTTCACAGGTGCTTTCTGCCCTTACAATGGTTCTTATTATGATAAAACTCATTTTCATCTTATAATTTAACCTTAAATCATCATATGGAGGTCCCGGCACTTTCATACTAACACTAATTTTGATTCAAAACTGTCAAAAATCTAATATCTAGAATGATTCATATTAATTTTTTTGAGAAATGTACAATTACTCCTCAATGTGAGAGATCGGCTGTTTCGTCAAAAATTTTGAAGTGACTTACGCTGTTTTTAAAAAAAACCATAAATGAGGTAATAGAAAGTCCTTATTTCGAAAAGTAGACCATAGGTAAAGGAGGAACTCGTCTAAATGCACCGCTTTAGTCAGATACTTTGAATCCTTTTAAAGGATTTTTGGACGGCTTCTTGCACCCTCTTTAAACCCTCCGCAGATTGTCATATGATGTGTTAGGTGGTTAAATTGTGCATATTATCACTTAAGAAGAAGTACTGATTGTAAAATATTTTTAAAACTCGGCGATATCTGGTGATAAATAGTTTTGGCCAGCTTTTCAGGTCCAATACCACAGTGTGCGGCGTTCTTCCTTGATACGGCAGAGCAGGTCCCGTGAAATGGGGGGGACCCGCGTGAGGACGAGAAAATTGGGCAAAACCTGTAAAAAAGGGGAAGGATTGGTTTTTTTTTTTTTTTTTTTTTTTTTTTTTTTTTTTTGAGAAGGTGCGGAACAAGACCTTCAAGCGCTCTGTTTTTGGGGGAACAAAACATTCCAGCGCGCCGTTTTGAGGTAATAGAACTGTCAACCGCGTTCCTGTGTCGGGCCAAATTCGGCAAAAACTTGAAATGAGGGAACCTAACTTTATTTTGGGGGAGCCCTTGGAAGTTTCGGCACCCCTGTATTTCAGCCTTGTTCGGGGACCTCAAAATATAAGAACCTAAGCAATGTATTCGGGCAATGCAAAAGCATGGTGTCTAGAATTCTTGGCCATGCTCATTCCCTGATTTTTTCCTGATTTTCAGGAGCTCATTCCCAGATAGGAAACCGAAGTTTTCTCCCTTACCCGGGATTTTCTTGGGGAGAACTACGAAAGTCCTCGGAGTTCCAGATACGAATCAGTGGCGTGGCGTGTTTTGCGATAAATCGATTGATCTGCCATTTAAACCAATGGAAAATGATCGATGTACAGGATGTTCGCAGCGAACACATTGATAATTGATTCTTTACAATAGTTTCAGATGGGAAAATATCCGTAATCCCATATGGGAATTGAGTACGCAACCCAAAAATTGTCCGAAAATTCGATAAGAAACTTCAGTTTGTTTCATAATATTTGGTTTTCTAAATTGAAACTGTACTGTTTCTATCCGTTTCGCGGCTTAGGTACTGCGTACTTGCACAGTTTTTAAAAACAAAACTTGAAATTTCTATTTATAGAGTTTCATGAAATTTTGCATCTCTGATCATGAATCATGGTCATCCGTCGAATTCGAGCGTTGACGGAGGGCACTTTCCGTTTTTTCCTTATGAGACCGAAATTTTGACGCAAACGTGAAAGTGGCCGGTATCATCGTACTACACTGGAATTTTTTGTGGGGCCTTTTGCGTACCATTTACGTAGTCCTCAGGGGGAGCGGATGCCCTGCCAAAAAACCCCTATAGACTGATTTAGTGACTACGTCATTCAAGAGATCGATATATTCGTTGGTTCAATTCGTCGTCTCGCGTATGAAAGAACCTAACTCTATTCCAAGGTTACAAAATTGACTCAAACCATTCAATTTTTAACAAGAATTTATACTTTTGCAATTTTTAACGAAATTTTTTCTGAATTTTGAATGAGATCATTAGAAAAATCAGTGAAATTTTCAGCCAAAAATTCTTAAGATTTTCATGGTAAAAATGCAATTTACGAGGGGAAATTTGGCAACATTAGAATTTGGATACGTTATTACGTGAGGGAAATGACGAATTATAAGCAAAAACATATCCTCAAAAGCGCGGGAAAACTAATCGAAATTCAAGTACGGGTCAATTAGATTTCGATCATTTGATCGCAAGGTATCGAATGACGTGGTCACTAAATTAATCTATTATGAGGAGCATGGTTCGCGCATCACATCGTAATGAATCGAGTTTGATCGGTGCGACACACAGTGGATCGAGTCATTTGGAGCGATCGGACAAAATTGGGAAACTTTGAACGCTTATAACTCCGTTTATACGATACTTTGAGGCTCTTAAAGTTTCATTCTTAAAGCACTCCTTGAAATTGAAATTATGACGCAATAAAAATATAAATTTGTAGTTTTAGTCAAATATTTAATGTCGGACCTTTCTGATTAACTCGATCCACTGTGCGACAAGAGGAGTTGTGGCGTGCAGCGAGGCGTGATTGATCGATTATCGATATTTCCCCATCTGCGGACTGATTATTGAAAGTGATGGACAAAGCTATAGACAAAGAAGACATAGGGAGTATGGAGCGATCCTATTGGTTGAAATGGGTGGTTCCTATAAACAAAGGAAGAAAATGATAGACTAACTGTCGGGTCTCTCGTGGGTTGCCGTTAGTAAGTCTATGACCTACCTCCTTTGTCCATTGCAACCATCCGCTTCCACCAATAAGATCTCTCCATATCTCTTTTGTCTCCTTTGTCTATAGCTTTGTCTATCAATTTCAATAATCGGCCCGCTGAAGCTTTTGTTAAGAATCGATTATTAAGGTGTTCGTCGCGAACATCCTGTTCATCGATCCTTTTCCATAGATTTAAAAGACAGATCAATCTATAAATCGCAGAGCACTCGGCGCCATTGGAGTTGCGTCACCCGGAGTCGAACTGGGAACCGAGAGGAAATAAATAATTAAAAAGCCGATGAAACCCGAAGACGAAAGATCATTTACCGACGGACGCCATCATCCTCACTTGAGCGGCATCGGCGTCGGGCCGCTTACGTAAACGACCCATTGTCATCGGCGTGACGTCACAATAACTCTGTTTACCGTCACCATCGCAGCTCGCGGATTCCTCGAATATGATCCGCCATTATTCGTCCGTCGCCCCCCCCCCCCCCACGTAGGGGGGGGAGGGTATGCTTCTTTCGATCTCATTGTTGAAATTGATAGACAAGGCTGTAGACAAAGAGGACGTGCGGAGTATGGAGCGAGTTATGGTTGATATTGGTGGTAATTGGATTGCATTTTGCAAAAAGGAACCAGGAGCATTGCAATGTTGCGAAGATTGTGCAACTTCATTCTTTGGAATAAAAATACTGAAATCATGTAAAAATGTGAAAGGTACATGGTAATTTTTGTCATAAAACAGTTGGACCACATTTTGCAATAAGGAACCACTATTTCTGGCTCATTTTAGAAACAACATAAATGCTATTGGTTTCCCTATGCTGAAAGGTGCTTTTAAGGAAGAGCCAGAGATAGTGGTTCCTTATTGCGAAATTTAATCCAGTTTTCAGCGTGTAACATATGGAAACTGCTTATAGATGATCAGAATTTTTTTTCAAGACGAAGTAAGTTGCACAATTTTAGCAGCATTGCAATACTCCTGGTTCCTTTCGCTAAATGCAATCCAGATTGTAAACTAAGGGAGTTAATGGACTAACTGGATTACATTTTGCAAAAAAGAACCACGAGATTTCCATATCGCTAAGATTGTGCAACTTTTTTTACCTTGCAAATATAAACTGATCATCTAGCAAGTTTCATCTTTAATCACTAGCAACTATATTTGCAAGACCAAAATTACCTTTGTGAATTTAATTTTTTGCATGATTTCAGTAATTTCATTGCAAAGAATGTATATAGGTTCCACAATCCTAGCAACATTGAAATGCTCTTGGTTTCCTTATGCTAAATGCAATCCAACAATAGGGCCTCTCGTCGGTTGCCGTTAGTTAGTCTATCTCCTACCTCCTTTGTCCATTTCAACTACCTGCTTTCTCCAATACGACCCCTTCGTTCCTTTTTGTCTTCCTTGTCTACAGATTTGTCTATAGCTTTGTCTATCAATTTCATTAATCTGCCCGCTTGGGCTCATACGGAAATCGAGATATGCCGAAGGAGCATCCAATGTCCACCTGTAACAGTTTGTCACGGATCCTGAGGACGAACCGTTGCGCGGGAGAGGCAGATGCCCGAGAAAAAGGATGCTCAAATTGCGACATAAATGACAAAAAAATGAAAAAACTTCCGGACCTTCTTGCAGAATTTCCGCACTTTTTCAGTACTTCCGGACTAGTCTTAAAAAACCCGCACTATTTCCGGACATTCAGCCACCCTGAATTCCCTGATTTCCGCGGGACGATTCCACGATTCCCGTGGGGCAGTTCCCTGTTAGACTTCTGGTAGATACTTGGATTGCATTATGCAAAAAGGAACCAGGAGCATTGCGATGTTGCTGAGATTGTGCAACTTCTTTTGTCTTGGAAGAGAAACGCTGATTATCCATTAACAGTTTCTAATTTACTCACTAAAATCTGTAAATTTCAGACAAAAATTACCATGTAAATTTCAGACAAAAATTACCATGTAAATTTCATATTTTTCATGATTTCTGTACTCTTATTGCAAACAGGGTGTCTACTAAAACAGGCTGGTCAAAAAAAGCACTTTTTACGGTACTTTTTCAGTAGCATTCTCAAGAAATTCAGTACCCTCTCCAACAGAAAAATTCGGCACTTTTTCAGTACCTCCATTTGACGAAATTCGAAGTTTCAAAAATTTGAAATTGCGACAAAAATGATAAAAATTTTAAAAAATTCCGGACCTTTCCGAGGAATTTCCGCACTTTATCAGTACTTCTGGCCCGCCCTTAAAAAATCAGTACTATTTCCGGACTTGGAGACACCCTGGCAAAAGATGAAGTTGCACCATCTTAGAGCATGGTTCCTTTTTACAAAATGCAATCCGCTTGAGACTTGTTCTCTTGGCGGGAGTCTGGGGCATGATGGCGCATTATTATATGGTGGCGATTGGAGTTGATTCGGCATTGAGCGTTGCGAGGCGGCCGCGGCCGGGTTTAAGATATGCATGCGGGTTTGCGGGTGTTTTTAAATGACTATTTATTGGTGCCAGGAGCAGAAGCAACGGCAACGGCAGCAGCTGCCAACTCCGAGTGCGAGCCTCCCGACTCCCGCGGCAACGTGTTTACTCCTCCGGCTGGAAAACAGAGGCAGGAGCTCCAATCTCGCACCGCTGATAACGACCCGGGCCCCGGACATCGCTGTCATTTTCCCCAAAAAACTACTCCAATCCCAGCGGCTAGAGTACCTATATTGAGAGAGTATGGCCACTGGGGTTACCACCTCTGATTGGCTCAGCCATCTTAGGCTGGATGGAGCCTTTAGGACCCAAAAATGGCGGACGCCATAAATTAATGTAATGCAAAACGACTCAAAATGTAGTTTTCTTTGCTTATCGTAACGAGAAATTTACTCAAATGCACTATTGCGACATCTTTACATATTTTTAAGGCTAATCGTGTGCAATTTTTGAGAAAAATTATCTTAGATGTAGTAAGGTTGGCAGCAAGTGCGGTTGGTGATAACCGTCACAAGTTGGCAATGACCCCCCTCCCATCCACAAAAACCAAAACAAAGCACCGCCATTTTTGGGTCCTAAGCCTCTCCATGGGGCCCAGTGGCCATACTCTCTCAATATAGGTACTCTACCAGCGGCGAGGCCCCAAGGAAAAACGCCGTGTAAACCTAACAGGCTTTGCCAAATTTCTTTGGATAAAATACGACTCTTAAGAGAATGTGTGAGTATTTTTCCTCCAAATTTTCGGAAAATTTTGTGCGCAATTGGATCTGAATTATCTGAGAATTTCAAGGGAAAACATGCATGACGTTCCTCAAAAATACATATTTTATCCGGTGCAATTTGGGAACTCCCGAATGTTCACACGGCGTTTTTCCTTAGCACGGCAGCACACGGTTGCCACAGAATTCAGAAGATGAAGTTCAATGACATTTCCCTGATTTCCCTTACGCATTTTGGTGAAATTCCCTGACAATTGAAGATATGCCAGATGGTTGACAAGAGAGGATTAGAAATAGTTTTCAGGCAAAATGTGTTGTTCGAAACGTCGAGCCCATTCTACGAGGTCTGTAAGATGAGAAACCGGATTTTGGTGATAACTAGCCCATTATGCGTCCGAATTAAGTTTCCTTGGACTTTCTTGATAGCTGAAAATATACTTGAGACCGCTACATTCGAAAAATTTTAATTAGCTTTGTTGGTGCGTGGTTTGAAATAAGGCAACCTCATGGGTGTTCTGCGATTTTCACGTTTGCCCAAACTTGTAGCTCTTTTTCCGGTCTTGCACTAACTTTTTCAACCCACACGGATGGTTGGAGTTTTGTCTCCATATCGTAGCCGTGCACCCAAGTTTTTTCACCGGAAATTATCATATCCAAAAATGTAGGATCATTGCTAGAACGTTCAAGAAGCTCAAGGAAAATTAACACTCGGTTGGATTTTTCTTCACCGGACAACAGTCGCGGGACAAGTTTAGCTGAAACTCGATGAATGTGTAAATATTTAATCAAAATTGTATGCACAGAGCCTTCAGAAATATTTCACTGTGCAGCAAGCTCCAGCGGACCATTTTCGAGCACTTTTGCCCACACTTTTTCCACGTGGCAAATGTCAAGTGCCGTTGATGGTCGATTCCCGTGCTCCTCATCTTCGACGGACGCCTGACCAGTTTTGAACCGTTTTAAACCACTCAAAACACTGAGAAAAATTCATACATCGTGATCTTGGTAAACTTTACATAGCATATCAAAAGTTGTGATACCAGGTATGCAGAGTTCAAAACAAAATTTCATGATAAATCTTTGCTCTATCAGTGATTGCATGAGGAAAATCGCAGAACGCACCTGACTTATACGTATTCAAGGTGACACAGAATAAACACTGATCAAAATAAACAAAATCTGTGAATCTAGCGTTCTTCAGTATGTTATCAGCCATCAGGAAAGTCCAAGAAACCTAATTCGGACGCACAATGCGCTAATTATCACCAAAATCCGATTTCTTCTCTAACAGACCTCGTAGACAGCAAATGAAGGTGACCCAACCATCTTCCCCTGAGATTTTCGTCATTTGCTCTGGCATTCCCAGGTTTCCCTGACTTTTTAAAATTCCCTGACATTTCCCGATTTTCCCAGTATTCCCTGACTTGGCAACCCTGGATCCTGGTCGCAAGTAGACCGTTAGAACTGGGCAAAGAAAATAGTAACGAGCTATGGAAAAACGTCGTATACGCCATCAGGCGTTGCCTTCCTTCGACAAGTCACGAATTTTTCCTAGGAAAGATTTTGAAAAAATCCAGCCTTTCTCATAAAATTGCATGGATACGTCCTTTTAATTCTCTAAGTATCAAGTGATTACTATGAAAGTAAAATTGTGACTCACGATAATTCTGGATTTTTAGGTTGGGTGTGGAATGATGATCATTGCAATGGCTACAATTTTTCATTACATGTGTTCGGATTTTTCTCCGAGAGATTTTTGACCAAGGATCCCTTCCTCAATGTAAAAATGTTCGACTAGGTATAAAACAATTTTCTTATATTTATCTTTCCTTTTTCTGAAATAGAGGGCAACCTCGACCAGACTACACCGACAAACAAACAGGACATTTCTGAGGATTTCAGGGCTTATCTGGCAAAGATCATAAATAATATGTATAATTCGGTGCGCTCTTAGTCTTATCACATCGTATCTATTTTCATGTCTGACGAGGAAAAGACTGACAAACAAGAAAGAGAGAGAGCCTTGTTTTTCGGGCTCGTTAACTGAAAAACAAGCTGCTAAACACGAGCTGACGGAGTAGAGATATGCTTCTATGTAGCATCATTACAGGACAATCGGTGAAAAATAAACTACTAACATATGCTACCGTTTCTATTTTAAAGTAGAACGAAGGCTGACGGAAAGCACCTAAGCCGCATTTCGGGAAGGGGGGGGGAGGGTTTAGGAGTAATTTTCAGCTCAACCAGTCGTTCTTACGATTGAAAGGAAAACCATATTTTGGAAAGGCAAGAGAGAGATTGAATTTTATATTTAACATTAATTGGATTGCAATTTAGCAAATCTCCTCTCCCAATATCTACTTGATGTGATGTGATTTCTTTACGACGAACTCGTAGTCAGTCAAATTATGATAATAATTTCCGACTCATAATGTCCGTTTCCCTTGAGAGCGAAATAAAAAATCGAATATGTCGTGAAAGATTTGACAGACGACTGCCAGGATTATCTTCGCAACGAGTTAAAACCGAAAAACCAAAAAAAAGAGGAAGAAAAAGAATGAGAAAAGAAGGAGGTAATAGTAACTTCATGTTAACTTACGGGCCAATGATTGATCTGATGAGAAAATAGAATTTAGCACTCACCTGAAACAAATTAATTGATATTAAATTTTTATTTAAATTAATTTTATTTTCAATTAATTAATTTAATTGACAAGTTGGATATTAGAAAAGCACGAAAACAGGCATCTACACCATGCAAAAAATGTCGGTCATGTCAGAATGTCTCCTAAAACTGGCTGGCCAAAAATCCGCACTCTTCCAGTCCTTTCCCAAGACATATAGCACTTCATCAACAGATATCTACAGTGGGTACTTTTTCAGTACTTCCATGTGACGAAATTTGAAATTAAAGCGTAAATCGCGACGAAAATGACGGATCCACAAGATTCGACGCTCCAACTGCCGTGCTAAGGGAAAACGCCGTATGAACATTCGAGAGTTGCCAAATTTTCCAGGATAAAACATGGATTTTTTAAGAGAGCGATGGATGCTGATTTCAAAGGCGTCTTTCGGATTGAAACGGAGGAAAAAACAATGTTGCGAACTCGCGCGGATCATGGCTGGAGCCGAGCGGTAATGTGGGAGAGAAGGAATTTTATTCCTGCGAGTGGAAAGACGTCCCGCTCGTGAGTTGGTGTTTATGATGGGGGCCAATAAAAAGGTATAAATTGTCTTTCGCCCCCCCCCCCGTCCCCGCCCGCATCTCTTGACCCCGTTCCGCCCTTCCCTTTTCCCTTTTATTGGGTAATCTTACTTACTTTAATTGTTATTTTTTATTTAATATTATAAATTATTTATTACTCCATTAACCCGTATCTCCCCGTAAATGTTTATCATGGCGTCGTCGCTCATCCCCGAGCCCGGGCCCCTCTAATGAGCTTTATGGCTACTAATATTTTATTTTTATTTTTTCCTTTATTTCATTTTACTGGGTCCTCGCCCCCGAGATCCCAAGGCTCCAACGTCCATCCACCCAATTTCGATATTTCATCTCGGAGGCCACTCGCACTTGTGATCCCTATTTCTCTTCTTATTCTTCTTCCTATTTCCCTGCTCCTTCTTTCTTGGTTTTTTTTCTCTTTATTACTCATATCTTTTCATGTTTTTTGTTTCTAATCGTTTTTCAAAGGTTTTTTTCAGGTTTTCTTCGTTGTTTTTTTTTTTCGTTTTTTTTTTTTTTTTTTTTTTTTTTTTTTTTTTTTTTTTTTTAAGAAAAATTACCGACGCGCGAGATTAAAGTTTTTGACGATTGCGAGAAACGAAACGTATTTCGACACCGGCTAGTAGACTTGGGCCTTGTTTCCTGTTTTCCCTCGGGTTTTCACTGGGGGGGGGGGGGGGGGGGAGTGAAGCCAGCCGATTCAGGTCGATCACGATCGATTACGATATTTCCCCATTCCATGCTAGCTATGGTAAAGAATCGAGTTTTGAGGCGTTCTCTGCGAACTGCTTATCGATTCTTTTCCGTAGATTCAAATGGCGGATCAGTCGATAAATCGCGAGGAACGTGAACGGTACGGACGTCCGCGGGCGTGACGAATTTATTTTTACCGCGTCAAGTTAAGTCAAGTCGAGTCGAGTTTAATTCCGCGAGGATCGACTAATTCCGATTCGCCATCATCCGCCATTAATGACATCATTAAAATAATGCATAAAAAAGCCACGAGGCGCAGATACGGATGCCAGTGACTCATTCTCCTGTTATTTCATATTAATACTCGAGCCAATATTCCGCCGTTTCATCGAAGAGGGAGGGAGGGAGAGAGAGAGTGGGGGGGGGAGGAAGAGAGAAATGGGGGATGGGACGTTTAATGGCCGGATAGATAAGCCTGTCAACGCCGATCATGCTCATGACAGTAACTCACACTACTTTTCGTCCGTTTAGGTGTGCGTGAAACAATCGATTTACATCGATATAAATCGATTGTTCTCATACGTTCAAGCGTTGAAACATGGGAACAAAATTGCCACTAGGCAGGAGGACGGGATTGCACGGGTGAAATGGCAAAAATATGAATCATTGAAAATTTTCGTGAAATATTTCATGAAATTTCACGAACATGTGAAAAATATGAAACATATTTTCAGCGGCTGGGTATGCAAGACACACTGAAAAACACTAAAAAGCAAAAACCAGTCGCTTTTCATTTAATTTCGAAAAATATGTTTTATATTTTACTGAAATTTCATGAAGTGCTCACATGAAATTTCAAGATTTTACTTTTCATGAAAAATTGCAACTCTGCAGGTGGAACTCAAAGGGAGTAAATGCACAATCTGCGATAGGATACCACTATTCCTGGCTATGCATAGAAACAACCTATGTACCATACAGATTCCCTGGTCAGGAAGATACCTTAGTAAGAAAGACGGTGTGTCTTTTTTACGCAGCTCTTGTCCGGTATTGGACGAGCTTCCGACCGATCTGCGGGCGCGTCGCGAAAATATTCTGACGTGTTAAGGAAGAACGCCGTAAGAACCTTCAGGCTTTGCCAGATTCCTCCTGACAAATCACTAATTTTCAGGAAAATGTTTCAATATTTGCCTACCAATTTCTCAGATAATTTTGTTGTAATTTGATCTAAAACTTTTGAAAATTTCAAGGAAAAATATTCATAATTTTCCTCAAAAATAAATATTTAATTGAAGGAAATTTGGCAACTCTCGAATGTTCACATGACGTTCTTCCTTGACACGGCAGTATTGTCCCTCCTCGTGTTTGAGCGTGAATCCGGCTAAATATTTACACACGTTTCAGTAATTTTGTCTTATAAGTACCTTAAAATGTAATTTACACGGGCCCGCGAAAAAATTTGACCCAATTACCGTGTTTACTCTACTGCTGGATCATTTTTTTCGGAGGCATTTCTTCGCAGGCGAGGGAAAATAAGTGACTCGCCGATTCCAACAGAGTTATTTTAAAAATATTCTTCTTCTTTTTGATGTGTTCGATCCTTTCAGGGAAAAAATTTCAAGGTCAGTTTTTTTTCTCTTGGAGACAAGAGCTTAGAAAGTTATAAGCCTCCCCCCAAATTAACTGCCCTTCCTTCACTCTTCGAAATTCATGATCAGTTCCCCTTACAGACTTAATATAAAGAGGTCGTTTTTGTCTCATTTAGAGATATAACAGTCAGTTTAGATCCATGGGATTATTGCATGGGTACGGGATTTGAGATTACAACACATGTAGCCATAGAACTTTTCGCGAGAAAAGTGGTTCCTGGTTCCGGTGGTTCCCGCCGCATCTCCTAGCGACTTCCCGGGGCGCCATTTCCGAAAGAACGCTTACCAGGGTTGCCACAGAGTTTAGAAAATGAAATTCTCTGATATTTCCCTGACACATTTGGGTGGAATTCCCTGACAATTGAAGGTGTGAGGGATGGTTAAGAAGGCATGATTGAAAATAGTTTTCAGGCAAAATTTCTTGTTCGAAACCTCAAACCCATTCTAGAAAGCAAATGAAGGTGATTTAACAAATCCCTGACATTTTCGTGATTTTCCCTGACATTTCCCGGTTTTCACAGTTTTCCCTGACTGTGGCAACCCTGCTATGTGTACTAAATCTAATGCATAACATGAGTGTAAGTATTTTGATCTTAATACTTTCCTAGATTATTTTTGTACACTTGGATTTTGGTTCACTACAATCTGGGCGTAAATTGTACCTCTTATCTTTTCTTAAAAAAAAGAGATTAGACGAATTTTGAAGGAGACTGGATTTGGAAAATTTGACACTGACTGCTCTCTGGGCTATCGCGGGAGGACAGGGACAGGGACGGGGACGGAGCGAGCGGCGTGGCGCGCCATCTTGATAGGGCAAACGGAGCAGGAGCGCAAAGGCTCGACTTTGGTTGGGTTTCGTGCATGTCGCAATAATTGTATAATTGAACACGAACTTCGCATTAAAAGCCACCGCCATCGACGTAGACGAGCCCCGCCGGCAATTAATGAACGCCCGATCCCAACATGGAAATTTATTATATTCAAACCCGAAACAAACGCCGCTCATGTTCGCCAAATGCCCCCTTACCACCCCTTCTTCCACCACTGTACCCCCTGTCTACTATTCTTTGTGACGTGGTGCTTGAATTCGGGTTGGTTTTCTCATCCCCTGGCCGGTATGTAGATACCATACCTGGTTCCCTATGATTTTCCAGGAGGCGGCCTCCTGTGCTGCCGTGCTAAGAAACAACGCCGTATCAACATTCGAGAGTTGCCAAATTTCCCCAGATAAAGTGTTCATTTTTGAGGCAAGTTATCAATATTTTTCCTTGCAACAGAAAAATTCATTACTTTTTCAGTACCTCCAATAATCGACGAAATTCGAACAATTTCAAAAAATTGAATTTCTCTCTCAAATTGCGGCAAAAATGAAAAAAAAAAAAAATCCGGGCCTTCTAGCGGATTTCCCGCACTTTTTCAGTACTTCCGGATGGTCCTTAAAAAATCAGTACTATTTCTGGACTTTTCGGAAATTCCGGACTTGTAGACACCCTGCTTATAATACTAATTGAATCGTACAAAAAGGCCATGATTTCGTCAGCAACCTGAACAATTTCACGCGATATGAAACGACGAAGTATGACAATGCAACTCAATTAAATAATATTATTCCAATGTCCAATGTGCTACTGCTTTGTGTGAGGAACCGGTGAATTTTGCACGCGAACTGCCTGCGCAGCGGTTTAAATGTGGCAACGAAACCGCAGCGATCAGCATTCCTGCCTCGCGATAACCGATCGTAAAATCGAGGCTAGTTCCTGCATATGAATTTATGAAACAGTGCCGTTTTTAAATCCACTCCTTGGCTTTTCGCGCTCAAGGTAGCTCCGTCGGCCTCGCATAAGAGATTTTCGATTGAAAAATCAAATAAAATAATTTCAATTAACTGAGTGTCTGGTTTTTTTTTTCATTTTGGGAAAACCTGATGCAATCCTGATTTTTGGCTGCCAAATCCTGATGCAATCCTGATTTTTGACTGCTAAATCCTAATTTTATAATTTTTCCAAATCCTGATTTTTTGCTGCGGACAAATAACGGATAATTAATGGAAAATAAGCGGACGGCTGAATTTTCTCAAATCCCGATTTTACGACAGATTTTTCCTCAAATCCTGATAGAATCGGGAAAATCCTGATGCTAGACACCCTGATTAAGATCTTCAATCTTTGTAGGATCGGGGAGGATGATACAGGCTCGTTTCGCATCGAACAGAGATCGATAAACATTCTGATTTAAACTTTCTACCAAAATAAATGGATTCATTTTGTGGGACTGAAACAGGGTCTCCATAAATTCTTCATTTTCTGATTCTCTCTTTTTCTGCAGGGTATTTTTGCTTTTCCCTAGACTCCGAAATTTCCGAATTCCCTGACCTCTGAACAAAACTCCGGTTACGTGGATTTCTTTAAATGAAATGCTGAACTTCGGGCTGAGATTTCATTCCGAGGGATTAAAATTAGAAAATGGTGAATAGGTTGTTCGCACTTCCTTGAATGACATTGGTTCAAGTTGCTGAGCAAACACACTACATATGAAATACCTTGAATTTTCATATGAATGCCCAGACTTTTCCGAGTTCCTCAACTCCCGTTGGCTCAAGTTACTGAGCCAAAGCGCTTCTCATGATATACCTTGTCTTTTCCTGTGAATTTCGCTGCGCGTACTCCGGCACCAAATTTCATTCTTAATGTGCAACCAAACCTAACCTAACTCGAGATTTTTTGGGTGGAAACGTATTGTGCGGGATATCAATGCAAAAAAACACGGTTGAAAAGCATCTTATAATATTGAAAAAAAAAAAAAAAAAAAAAAAAAAAAAAAAAATCAAAAATAAAACAAATTACTCAACAATTTTGAGCAAATTTTGAGCCAATATTGTCCGAGCATTTTTGTTTTGAACTGGACAATCTGGCAAATCCATCACCTGCTCATCACTATTTAATGTTGAGCCAATTAATTTAAAATTTCGAACAGACGTTAACCTGATACAATGCCTGAAGCTGTTTGCCTTTACTGGGAAATCCAGCAACACTATCGCGTACCGATTCACCACCGATAAATTTAAAAAAATGTTGCGCAAATATTAACCTAATTTCGCCCGAGTGACTTCGTCTTAACAAAGGGATCTGGCAATCCTATCGCACTCTTTTATCACCATGGAAAATTCAACCGATAAAATCAAATATTTTCGGCAGAAATTAACCTAATATTGCCCGAGTAATTTTGCTTTAACCGGGAAATTTGACAATGCCATCGCCTACTTTTTTACCATTGGAGCGGCGAATCTGGTCGACGGAACAATCGAGGCCACGAAACTGCTGAATCTCAAGTGCATTATATTCTCTTTCTTGTAATTTATTTATTATTTAATAAAAGCGGAGCTCGGACAATCGGCGCGAAAACGCTGATCCGGGCGGATTTTCGAGGTGG
The DNA here is from genome assembly GCF_918797505.1 of Bemisia tabaci. Taxonomy (NCBI): domain Eukaryota; kingdom Metazoa; phylum Arthropoda; class Insecta; order Hemiptera; family Aleyrodidae; genus Bemisia; species Bemisia tabaci. The sequence continues at coordinate 42,177,898 of NC_092802.1, read as the reverse complement.
CTCATCAGAAATCCACTCATTATTGTTAGAATAAGTAGGAGCGACTCGCCTGCTCCACGCTGTCGGGTCGCTCTTTGTAAATTCGATTTTTCAGGGGAAATTCGGGATTTTGCCGGAGATTTGGCAAACAGGCGGGCATTGGACCGTGCCACGCGATACCGGGCGGCCAACACCGACTTTACGCAATATCAAAATACTGAAACTAAAACTTCCGATCGGCTCCGAGTTCCAAGTTTTCTCACTCCCAGCTTTACTCCGATTCAGCAACGACTTTCGTCCAACAGCCGGCGGATTATGTAAATTGATAGACAAAGCTATAGACAAATGAGACGAAGAGGAAATGGAGAGATAAGGAGCTGGGGAATGGGATGGACAAAAAGGGAAGAGAATATTTTTAGTAAAGTAGATTTACCTAATTGAGCTCTTGCCAGGGTGTCTAATAAAACAAGCTGCACAACAATCAGTACTTCTACAGTACTTTTTCGGTACATTCACCAGAAATTCAGTACCTCCGTAACGGAAAAATTCAGTACTTTTTCAGTACCTCCATTTATAACGAAATTCAAAAACTTTCAGACATTTGAATTTCCCTCTCAAACTGCGACAAAAATGAAAAATTCCGGACCTTCCAGCGGAATTTCCGAACATTTTCGGTACTTCCGGACTGCGCTTTCAAAACCAGTACTATTTTCGGACTTTCCGGAAATTCCGAACTTGTAGACACCCCTGCTTGCATGTGTCAGCTATTTGCGATTTGCGCACTACTTCTCATGCAAAATTTCGCGAGAGGCACGATGGTGCCTCTGAAATCAACCCCAAAGCTCAAAAAAAAGCTCTTAAACTTGAGACCGAAATTTAGGGGATGGATATCCCATGCTACATTGAGAGTCCATCTCTATATCAACACAAACTTTCTATGCAAAGATAAGGAGCAAATACATGAACAGGGTTGCCGTGTTTTTAGTTTGGGAATCCCAGAAGGGAGTGGCTACCCTGTCCTGTCAATGTACTTGCGCCTTAATTTTGCATGGAGAGTTGGAATTGATATAGAGATACCTCGACTCGCAGGGTAGTGTGGGACATCCCCTTTATTACGGCCTCACCTTTGAAAGCTTTTTTTGAGCTTAGGAGTTGATTTCAGAGGCACGATTCGGAGATTGAGGAGGAAAACTCTCCTTGGGGGGCTGATTATGAAAATTGATAGACAAAACAATAGACAAACAAGGCGAACCGATATCTGTTTTGTTAGAGACAATTCCCTTCACTTAAAACATTTGTCTTTGAATAAAAGGAAATTCTTTCCATGGAAGAGAACTTCGTTTTCACTTCAAAAAACATAAAGTTTCTTAACGATTTTTGTCAGTCATTCCTAGGTATCACAGGCCCCAGAGAGCATGGACTGGCCCGCGAACCCTATTCGCCCGAAAAGGGAGGGGCGAAAAATAAGACATGGGTGAAGTTACGAGTCGGGCGTCTGGCTCAGCCAAGAAAATTAATATTTTAGAGTGAGCGTGTAAAGAGTCTCAAAGGCGGAGCGCATGCGCATTCTACGTGCCAAGAACCAACTACGACGCTCCAGTCAAAAGCACGGGAGTATGACTCCTGCGCAACGGATAAACCACTTACAAGCCATCCAATATTGTCAAATTTCCTTCAGTAAAATATTTATTTATAGGCGTCGACGGGTAAAGAGACCTTAGGGAGTTAGGGACCGTCCAAGTTTGATGTAACGCACTGAGGGGGGGGAGGGGGGTGTTGAGGCCAAGGGAGTACAGGGACAGGAAGTCTACTAAAACAGGCTGGTCAAAAATAAGTACTTTTACAGTACTTTTGCAGTACATTCTCAAGAAATTCAGTACCCCAACAAAAAAATTCCGTACTTTTTTAGTACTTTCGTTGGACGAAATTAGAAAAAATTTCAAAAATTTGAAATTGCGACAATAATGACAAAAAGTTTAAAAAATCCCGGACCTTTCTGCGGAATTTCAGCTTTTTTCCAGTACTTCGGACCGCCCTTAAGAAATTAACACTTTTTCCAAACTTTCCGGAAATTCCGGATTCGTAAACACCCTGAGGGGAGGGGGGAGCGGGGTCAAAGAATTCGAAAAAGTGCGTTACGTAACACTTGAACGGCCCCTTACTCCAAAAAAAATCGGCAAAATTTTCAGTAAAAGAGATTAAGTGCGTCGAAAAATCGAATTCTGAGATTTAGACTGACGACTCTCTGTGTCTGTGACGTCCTAAAAATACGTTACGAACGGTTTGGTTGATCGAGGCGTTAGCTGGAGGAAGGGACTTTCTTGGTTGCGATGTTTCAGAATCTCCAGTGCTAATTTGCACTTTGGAGAGGAAACTATATGGTGATTGTTTTTAAATTGTTAGTTGTCAGCATTGTAAAATCACCAAGAAACTTCGGTCAAAGTTTCAATGGATTCCATTGATTTGCTTGAATTACAATGGATGAGGCGTCAACGGAGATCTTGAAACACCACAACCAAGAAATACCCTCTCTGCAGCGAGCGCTTCAATTGGAGCTGATAAGGAGCGTGAAGTCGCGGGTTAGGATTTTAGATAGTTTTTGCTCGAAAAAGAGTCTTCTATCCACCGAATAGAACTATTTTTAAAATTTCCTAAAAATAGAGAATTTGCAGGTGTCTAAAATTTGATGAATTTCGTGTTTAGGTGGAAACTACTGAGTGAACTGAACACGAGGATACCCGCAGTTCATGAATTGAACGACGGACATGACAAATTGATCTATTCTGCTAATATACGTGTGTTTAAATGGAAAATGCCGCCAAATGACGTCACTAGGCGGTGCATTTTCTCACTTTTAAATCTATTTTTATACTATTTCCCATGGCCGAAAAAAATTATAAAAAAATACTGTGAAATCAGCTCTTTAAGCACTTTCAGGTGAAGCAATAAAAAATTTGCATGCAAATTCTCCATTATCGAATAAATTATCATGTTATCAAATGGGATTTGGCAACTTGTGGACGTTCATACGGCGTTTTCCCTAAACACGGTTTGAGATGATGGGGCAATTTTCATAGGTTACCTCGGAAGAGAGGAATAATATGGACGTATTTCTGTCAAACGGAACTTTGTGCATTAAGATATGAGCCCTGAGACCCATAAGAATACAAACATAATAGGGCTCACGTCATAATGCACATAGTTCCGTTTGACAGAAATGCGTCCATATTCAAAACACGACCCGAACAAAAGAACAATAATCGGAAATATACTTAAATGCAAATTAAAAACCTACGGCCGCATACTCGAGGCTGATATGCAAGATCGCCATTAAAATTCTGGAATAATTGATAAGATTAGGCTGATTTTGCCGGGCAAGTGGCACCCTCGCGATCGGCTATTTCTCATGGTTGCAGAGTATTGATATGAAGCCTTCCGAGTAAAAACGACGGATGTGAATTACAATTTACGAGGGGTGTCAGTGGGGAGGCGTGAATGATCCATGATCGATATTTCCTCATTTGAAACTATGGTAAAAGATCGACTATTAAGGTGTTTGTAGCGAACACCTTGTTCATCGATCCTTTCCCATAGGTTTTAATGGCGGATCAACTTATACATCGCAAAGCACGCCACACCACTGGGGGAATATTAAATAAAAAACACAAAGTTTGGGGACCCATTAGGGAGGTTCGAGAGGGCATTCATTGTAGCGTCATAAAAAATACGAATTTTAAAAAAATGACAGTAAAGTCCAACAATACTTTTCCCGTTTTCTTTTTCGGCAGGTGAATAAGTGCTATATAAACTTGAATTTTTACGTACTGTTTTTCTTCTTCATGTTTTCTCCTTTTTAACGTACAAGATCCGAAAACAGGAGGGGTCAACGCTCAAGGCGCCGCACAGTGGATAGAGTCAATGGAAGAGGTCGGACAAAATTAGGGAACTTCAAAAGCTTTCAATTCCGTTCTTACAAAACTTCGAGGTTTTAAAAGTGGTTCCATTCGTTTCCTCGTGAAATTTGCTTTTCGAAGCACCTCTTGAAGTTTAAATTGTGACGAAATAAAATATCAAAATTTGTAATTCAAGTCGAACAAATGCATGTCCGGCCTCTACCGTTGAATCTGTCCATTGTGCGGCGTTTCACGCGGCTCAAGCTCGAGTGCCGGCCGCTTTTTCACCTCCTCAATTATTTATCAACATTCCAGGAATTCCCGAAACTTTTAATCGGCCGCCCCCGACTTTTAATTGAGTGATCCGCCATCCACAAATTTCCTCCTTTTCCCTAGTTCCGCCTGTTTTTTTCTTTCATTTCTTCCTCCTTTATCCGTCTATTATTATTTCTCAGATAATTCTCCCTTTCTTGCCTTCACTTTTTCTTCCTCCTCTCCCATTGACGAGTCGGGGGGCGGGAGAGGGGGGGGGGGGGTGCGTGCCCTCTGGTTGCCCTAAAAATGGAGGAAGAAACGTAGGGAAGATGAAGGAAAGACGCTAAAATTTCAGTGGCGTGGCGTGAATGATCGATATTTCCTTATTTCTAGCTGTGGTAAAGAGGGATTATTAAGGTGTTCTCTGCGAACACCCTGTTTATCGATCTTTTTCCATAGGTTTAAATGGCAGATCAATCGATACATCACAAAGCACGCCACGCCACTGTAACATTTGGCAATTATTCATGCAGGGTGTCTACTGGAACCCTGTCATTAAAATTCTTTGCTTTTTCAGTACCTTTCCCTTGCTCTTTCCTTAGTTTTCCGAAAATTCCCTCTTTTGGCGATTCTCAAAAATCCTTGCTTTTTCCTGACTTAGTCCTTACCTCGCAGGCATCTTCGACTGTATTCGGATTGATAAGGTGGAATGATGAGATGACAAAAGAATAAAAAAAAAAAAAAACCAGGAATCGAACCAGGGACTTGATAAACGGATTATGTCAAGAAAGTGCACGTCCCCTGAAGGCTACTTTTTAGAGTTCGTCACAAATATCACGAATTTCCGTACCTGTTCACGGAAAATCCGTGCCTTCTTCGTACCTCCATACTGACCATCCGAAATTTGTGTTTTTTCCGTACAGTAGACACCCTGTCATGACAAAATTGTCTCTCAAACTAAATGTTAGATGCTTCAAAAGTCGAACATTTTCTAGGAGGGGGGGGGGGTGCAGGCCCCCTTACGCCCCCCCAACGTTCAAGGTGTCTGAATCCTCCTATGCCTCCTAAACATTCTCCTTCCTTTTCATATTCATCGTGAACTTATTTAGATTGTTAAAGCGGGGTCTCTGAAATACATCGTCTCTGGACTCGAGGCCACTCCTGTTTTTGCAATCTCTAGCGTGGAATCGTAAATGAATAAGTGCACATCATACGTGGGATCTGACGCAAGAGCCACGCTTGGTTTTCGAACAACTATAAATAGACTTTCCCGGGGAAAAAGCCCAGTAATAATTTTTGATTCCAATTTGTCGGCCGAGTGATGAGCAATCTCCTCTAAACATCGTCACGTTTTTCCGTCAACGCGTGAAAAAAAATGTCATTACTCTTCTTTCCAATGCTGTGCATTAATAATTATTTAGCCGTTGCATTTTGAACAGCTCTGACCGTCGACGAAAGAGGGATTGGCTCCCATGCACAATAATGGTAGGATTGCAATGTGGACTACCTGTTGCAATCAGGAACTACAGCTCATCTGCAAAAACACTTACGTGCACAGGGAAACTAATGGTACTAGCACTGTTTCTGACCGAAGTTAGAAATTGTAGTTCCAAATTGCAAAATATATTACATTAATCGAGTGATTACTATGGCACTGTGGTCGAATTGTTTTAAACCCCCTCCCCACCGTAAGGCACTTTTTGCCCTTCGTAGAAAATAGTGCAGAGAACCGGAAATAGATGAAAAATATTATTTTTCTTTTTGAATTAGGAGGTTTACGGAAGACTGAAATTGACCCCCCTCCGTCCCCTTCGAGAAACCTTGCAGGGCAAAATGTGACATCCTTCATCCACCTTATCAATTTCTATTCCTAACTAATGAAAATCTTCCAGATATCGTGGAATTTTCCGGATATCGTGGAATTTTCCGGATATCTTGGAATTTTCCGGATATCGTGGAATTTTCCGGATACCATGGAATTCCCCAGATATTGTGGAATTTTCCGGAAATTGAGGGATTTTTCGGAAATCGAGGGATTATTCGGAAATCGAGAAATTTTCCGGAGATTGTGAGATTTTCCCTTGAAAACCAGGGCATCTTGGCCTACATAAATATCGAGGAATTCTGTTTGCACATCAGGAAATGAAAAAACAATACAATTTCGAACACTACATCACAATATCGGATAATTTTCCATCATAGAAACTCCCAGGTCGATATCCAATAATCTCGCTTTATGGTTGATTCCGAGAACTATTTACTTAAGCGACACGTAGGTTCGAAATTATTGTCGGTGTATTACACGAAATGCAATTACTTGCGAGCCGATAAGAAAACGTTCACGGCCGAGACCGAGCCTATCGCAGTTTCCCCGTTTGATATTAAGACAAAGGATCTATTATCGAACGATGATCGATATTCGACCCTTCCGATGGGTTTAAACGTCAGATCGATCGACCGATCGCAAAGCGTCGACGGAGGAGGAGGAAGCGGAGTGATAAATCTAGAACTAAACTAAACTCGTTTCTATGCGCGGGCTTGAAATTAAAATCTAATACGCAAGCGATAGGACAAATAATATTTCACAAGTTGAAATACGGCTGCGTGTTCGTGTAGATCTTAAGATCAACAAGTTTACATGCGCCTTACCGCGGATTTAGAATAAAGCGCACAGCGCCACGCTGCCTTTCCGGCCGGAGAAAGTGCAATATTAATCCCACATCGAGGTTAAAAAAAATATAATATATACCACTTACGAATTGCTACTTATTCAATACTTGCAGATATGCTGTTTTTTAAACAGGCCAGAAATAGTAGTGCCTTAATGCAAAATTCAGTCAAATTGAACTACACTGATGAAAATATTTTTGTTCTTCGGTTAATTTTGGTTAATATAGGAAGTAAAACTGGGATGAAGTAGGTGGTTGTTATTGACTAAAGGGGAATGGACTAACTAAAGCGTCTCCCGTGGCTTGCCGGTATTTAGTTTATTCCTCACCTCATTTCTCCATTGAACCCAACCGCATCGTCTACACTGGAAAAAAAAGTGCTGTTCGTCTCGCTGAAAAAAATAATAGGCTGTTTCAGCGCCTAGGATGTGAAAAATTTGTCAGGTGATCCCAAGATGCTGCCCCCGCAGTTAACTTTACATCCTGTGAATGCAAAGTCAACTGCGTGGGTAATCAAGGCAGCATCTTGGGATCACCAGACACATTTTTGACATCCTAGGTGCTAAAACAGCATACCATTTTTTTCTTCTTTTTTTTCCAGTGTATCAATCTGAATCGTCAACCTGCTGGGATGATTATTGAGAGATTCTATAGGTATCGCAAGGGAGAGTTGACGCGTTAACGGAGATCATTTTGGCAACGCTGGGCACAAGCGTGCGTTTTAAAAACCAAGGCAGTCTAAAAGTCGAGAGAATGATAGTGCACTTGGAGACTATTTAGTTAAGTTTAATCCGATAAATAAAGTGATAGCGCGAGATTACGTAACGTCAAGCGAGGCCCGCTACAAGAGCCGTGCGTGCGGTGCACCGGGGCCCACGAACCCAGCTCTGAACAGAGAATTTCAATAATAGAAATTTCAAACATTACCCGACTTATCCACAGTTATTGTTCCGCTCAGTTTCGTGTATTTCGACCAGCAACTCGATTTTGTCTGCGAGTTTCCTCAGGGTGTCTACTAAAACAGGCTGGCCAAAAATCAGTAATTTCTCAGTACATTCCCAAGAAATTCAGTACCGCCTCAACAGAAAAATTCAGTACTTTTTCAGTACCTTCATTTTGACGAAATTCGAAAAAATTTCACAAATTTTAATTTCTCGCTCAAACTGCGACAAAAATGAAAAAAATGAGCAAAATTCCGGACGTTCTTGCGGAATTTCCGAACTATTTCAGTACTCCCGGAACGCCTTTGAAAAATCAGTACTATTTCCGGACTTGTAGACACCCTGTTCGTGCATTTCGACCAGTAACTCGATTTTGTCTATGGTTTCGTGTACTTCGACCAGCGACTCGATTGTCGAATCTGTATCCGACGATTTGGATGGATAAATCTCTACTTTCGGAATGTGATTAATCGCTCAGATTCATTCAGTAGTCAAAACGTAGATATCTGAGTCAGATGTGGACTTTCAAAGTCTGAGCCGCTATTATCGCATCGAGTCAATGGGTTAAGCATTAAGTCAGGGAAAACGGAAAACTGGGAATTTTCATTCGATGATCGATATTCGATCCCATAACTTTAGGTGATTCCTCCTAGGAGGTAAACAAACATCGATACGTCGAACTGTCAAAATACGAGTTTTGCTTTTCAATCTTTGTAAAAACAGAGAAGCAACGGTGTAGGAGCATGATTCAGCAGTCTATGGGTGAAAAATCTCTTACGAAAACTTTAAATTACCGAATAATATGTACCGAATATGACGTGTGCCATAGCCTCAGCCAGAGGCTCAATTGTACAAATCATAAAATAAATAAATAAATAAATAAATAAAATTAACGCCAAATGATACTTGACGCGAAAAGTCTAGTTCGATTTGACTAATCGAATTCGATATTTTGCTTTTATTTTCATTTGGCTTTACTTTAGGGTTTTCGGAGGAGTTTTTCACCGACAGACAGCTTAAGTATGCTTCTAGACTGTTGCATCTCTGGTTTTACCAAGATTGAAAAGCAGAACTTGTATTTGAGAAAAACTTGCTCGATACGTCGCTGTTCCGTAACTTCCTGAGAGGAATTACCTCAAGTTCGATCTTTCACTTCTTATGAAGTTAAGTTCCCAAAAAGATAAAGTAGAGATAATTCTTTCACGGAAAAAATTCAATTGCTGATCTAACAATTCAATTGCTAAAAAAAAGTGACTGCAATATTTTAACGCAGATTTCACAACAAAAGAAATACTACTTTAACCACTAGTGTAAGCTAATTTAACCACGCGGGTGGTTGAGTATAGCATTTTTTGGTTGTAAAATTTACATTGAAACATCGCAGTCACTTTTTTAAGCAATTGAATTGTTGAATCAGCAATTTCATTTTTTTTCCGTCTTCGTTTTCTGGAAAACTACGAAACGTTATATTTTCAAAAATTCCTGGTTGATTCTTCTTCTGATGAGTGAATGAATAAGTAAAGAACGGAAAGAGAGAAAAGGAGTCGCAGAGTCGGTGTTCTTCGGAGCCTCGCGCGGTGTTATCTCCGCGCGATAATTTGTGTAAACTATTTAATTGTCAGCTGAAATTTGCATTTTTAATTTTTTGTGAATGAGCCGAGCGCGTGATTGTTGGCCGATTTACATTTTTCATTACCGTTCCGTTTCTCCGAGAGCAGAAATTGGTTTTTCGACATTTGATGAATTGTTAATTAACATTAATAACGTCTACGTGCCGGAACATGAGCTCCCGGGAAAATAACTCTAATTTCTCAACAAACACGGGGTGTCCCAGGGTTACTTAAGCCGCGTGCATCGCCATGAGTCGACTCATCTGCCATTTGAACCTTAGGAAAAGGATCCATTATCAGGATATACCTATACCGATTCTTGTCCATATAGCTTCAAATTATGGGGAAAAATCGATAGCCAACGATTTACGGTTTTTTTTTTTTAATAATAAAAAAAACATTAATTTTTTTTAGGGTTATTGTTACCCCCCTCCCAATGAGAAAGTATTGATCATAGACCACCGCCCCTTCATGAAATATTTTCAAGTGCGAAACGGAATGTACAATGGGTCAAACGAGGCCACAATCGAGGCTACAGCTCATTAATTTTCGGAGAAATCGTGGTTTTTTCTCTTTCTTTTGGGCGAACGATTTTACACACACAAAAATTGGAAAATCCAAAATTTCCAATTGTAGCTGGGAGAGAAACATTCTCACCTACGTTAAAGAATGTAAAAACGGCGATATAACTCCAATCGGTGCCCGGTTCTTAGTGATAAGGAAATATTTTCGCCGCGACTCGAAACTCGATAAGATTTTCGAAATTTGTCGACATCAACGACATCTGTACACGGCCGTGCTGCCATTGCCGTATGAGTCTTTAGACGTAGCTATATAGATTTACAGTACCTAATGCAAACCGAATTTACGGGGAAAATTTTGAATATTTTCCTTTACACTTTTCAGACAATTTTGTTCGCAATTTTAAAATTCCTAAAAATTTCAAGGAGAAATATGAATAATTTATTTTCCTAGAAAATACATGTTTTATCTGGGAAAATTTGGCAACCCGAATGTTTATACGGCATTTTTCCAGCATTGACTCACATATTTTCAGCGGCTTCAAATTTCGTAGCTGGCACGTTGACTGATAAAATAACTTGGTGCCATGATTAAAGTGTGAAAGCTTTCAACACATTATTTTAGAATTTCCGAGTCGGCATTAAATAATTCTATGATATTCCAATATTCGGTGATATTTTTTGGCCGAGAACTAGAAGCCTAGCTTAGTTCCTCGAGAATATTCCTCTTTCAGTGTTTGGGATAAAAGTATGGAAACGGTAAAATATTGAAATATAGAAGAAAAGAAAAAAATTTACAGCTAAAATAGATGAAATGATGAGATAACTGATGGGAGATAGCAGTTGCGATAACTTGACGACCGCATAGAGAGATTAATCTGCTTAATTTAGAATAAAAATTACCGAAAAGTTCCGAAATGGAGAGACTCATCAAAAGCATTTCGTAGCTTCAAAAAGTCAAATTACTGTAAGAAAAATGCTTTTCCGGGCTCAAAAACAACTTTCCATGTCATTCTCTCTCTTCATTTATTTCTTCAAAAGGAAAAAAAGAATGCCTCATGAAATAGAGCGATCGAAAAGGAGAAGTAGCGAAATGGCAAGAGAAAATAGAGTAAGAACATAAATAGAAACGAGAAGAATAGCAAGCGGAGAGAGAGAGAAAGAGAGTACGAGAAGGAAGAATAAGAAGGGACAGAGTAAGAAGAGAGCAAAGTAGAAGAAGAGTCTTTTTTCAATTTTTTCATTTTCTTCTACGTCTTTTTCCGTATCGTTCCTCTCATTTTTTTCTTCTTCTCCTGCATGTCCTTATTCCTCTTTTTTTCCTCTTTCTCTTCTCCTCCTCCTGATTTTTAATTCAGTCTTGGGTGACTGCTGGAGTGTATTTTCTCAAAATTTCTTGCACGTACAAAAAGTTAAAGAAAAGCGAGAAATTCTGGCGCCTTAGGGTTGAGCAAGTGCATAACATTTCCGTCGCTGGGCTGACAAAAGGGCGTAACTACAATTTGGCATGAGCCCGAGAAAACATTGAGCTTTATGGACGACAGGGTTCATCGCCAGGTTTACCGTGCTAAGGGAAAACGCCGTGTGAACCTTCAAGCGTTGCCAAATTTCCTTTCATAAAACGCGAATTTCCTGATAAATTCATGAATATTTTCCTCCCAATGTTTCAGATAATTTAGTTCACGATTTCACCTAAAAATTCTGGAAATTGAAAGGGAAAGTATTCATAACCTTCTTCAAAAATGATCATTTTATCGAAGGAAATTTGGCAACTCTCGAATGTTCATACGGCGTTCTTTCTTAGCACGGCAGAAGTGTAGTTACGCTCTTTTGTGAGGAGGGCGAGGATTTGTGCCCCAAGCAAACTTACAGAGGAAAACGGGAGAGGATATGGAAAATGAGGATGATTAGACAAACGATGGAGGTGACAAGAGCGAAAAATATTAGGAGACTGGGGGGAGGGGGGATGCGAAAATCCTTGCATCGGATTTGCAGCTGTGCACATTTGCATAATTGCAATAATTGCAGCGACCGAGTCAATCGGGAGAGAGAAATCAGCTTTTTTGCTCGGGTGCGATCGGCTACAGCTGCGAAATTTATTTGTAAACCAACAGGTTGATAACAGCTGAAATTATGGAAATGGCGAATTTACAGGAAGCAAAGCAAATACAGGTTAAAAAACCCGCACCCAACGAGCCGGGCTCGCCTCGCGCTATGCGATAGGTCGATCGGTCCGCCGTTTAAACCTATGGAGAAGGATCGATTATCAGGGTTTGCTTTAATAATCGATTCTTACCATAGCTCCAAAGCAGAAAAAATCGATTGCCGATGAATTATGTTTCGCCACTGTCAAGAGAATTAATTTGCACCCGACATGTGGTTAGGTTCTGTACATTCGGGTCCGTTTTTCAAGATGGTTTTTTGTTCCGTTTTTGGATAGGAAAAATTTCACAAAATTTATTGTTGGATTACTGGCAGTGACAAGAAAAATTGCCTGAGAATATTAGCAGGTTTGCAAAATGCTAGAGGAAGAGTTCATTGGTAGCAGCGTTTGAAAACTTCTGCGGTAGGAGGAAACATGTTGAGGACATTAGGCGAATGACTTATTTTAAAAAATTTCCAACACTATTCTGCCATGCTAAGGAAAAACGCCGTATGAACCTTCAGGTTCAGGCCTAATTTCCTCTGATAAAACACGAATTTCTTGGTAAACTTATGATTATTTGTCTTCCAATTTTTCAGATAACTTTGTTCGCAATGTCACCCTATGATACCGAAAATCAATCTCGAAAAAACCCTTGAAATATTGGTGAAATATTTTTTTATTTCTCTGTGTTCGAATCTATTCTCGAGAATGTTCTAACTCCACAAAAGACTGACGATTATTCAAGGTATTTATCAATCTAAATGAGCTAGATCATGCAATTTGTGTTATTGGAAAAAGAAGAGTGCATTATGCAGGTACTGGCCACAACATTATTGTATTCGTAACGTACCTAAAAATGTTCGTCGGAGAATGGTCTAAATTGTACTTAAGATTGAGGTTTTGAAAGTTCAAGCACGGTGATTCTAATTGAACTTATTTTATAGTGCTAAAGTCTAGCAACTTCATAGTCGTGTAAAATCCGTCATGAAAAACGCATGAACTCTAAAATCTATGAATTTATGAAATGACATAACTTAAATCGGCTCGGGCGATATCCGCGCAAGTGAATTTTCCCGAAAGATAGAACCGGAGAAAAAACTGTATAGAGGCGTATCCGACACAGGATTAAACAATGTCTAAGAAATAATTATTGCAGCGGATTTACAAAATAATTCTTTTCGTAGAGTTTCTAGCGCCTTTCCGCTAAAACTGAGAAGTTCTCGGTGAGAACGGAGTAATTTGGGAACTTAAAATAAGTAAAGACATTCTCGGTCCGAAATCTCTAAGTAATAAAGCTGTTTAATTCATTAAGAGAGTACTAAAAAATGTTAAGTCCTTTGAATATCATCCTATAAAAATAAAAATGACGAAACCTCTCAGATGAACGACTTCCAAAAACATGTTCACGAAAGACGAAATATTTGCTGTTTTTGTATACGATTTGTGAATGACTGACTTTAAAAACGCAGATTTTTAAGCTTGCGGTTTATTGGAATAGTTTAAAGCGCGGAGCTCAAATTTTGGAAGCGTGCGCTAGTTTGAAATAATACGACGGAAAATTTTCAAACGAGGTCTTCAAATGCGTCAAAATTTCATAGAATTCTGGAAGCTCCGGGTATTTTTAACCGGGTCGAATGAAAGTAACCCGTGTGGAAGCTAGTTCTCTTTCAATAGGCACAGATTTTTTTTTGTTCCGATTCATTTTTTTCATTTTTGTGTTCCGATTTTGCTTTTTGTTCCTTCTCGAGTTTTTACACGATCAGACGTGTCAAATCCTGTCTAAACCCAAAAATTCCTGGAAGAAGTGACAAAAGTAATTCAATTATTACTTGAGGCTGATCTACTGAAGTTAAACATGGGCTGTGTAGTGATAGTCACGAGCTTAACTTTTTGGGGGAAGTGCGTCAAGTCTTGTTCAAAGAAACATCTTTTTTTTCCGTTTTTTTTTTCCTGAAGAAAGAAGAGGAACATGCCTGCGAGGCAGTGGAGAGGCGTGAATAATCGATTATCGATATTTCCTCATCTGAAGCTATGGTAAAGAATCGATTATCAGGGTGTTCATTGCGAACCCCCTGTTTATCGATCATTTTTCATAGGTTTACAGATGGCAGATCAATCGATGTATCGCAAAGCACGCCACGCGCCACGCCACTGCTGCGAGAAAGGCCTAAAAATGATATGTGTAGGTGTCATCGATATATTTAAGTCCAATGACTTAAAGTTGGCTCAGAAGTAAAAAAATTGGCCTCCGGCCAATTTATGCGCGGCGCTTCGCGCCGCGTACCGGCGCTACGCGCCGGCATTTGGGGGGCTTCGCCCCCCCATCCGCTTAGCGGATTGGTGCGGGGACCGCACGGGACTTTCTCGCTCGAGCCGGCGCTTCGCGACGGCATAGACACTTTTACTGGAATATTTAGAAAAATACTGCCAATTTTACAAAATCATAAAGTTTGATTGGAATTTTGATCACAGGATAATAGTTATGAAATTTTTATTCAAACCATTGAACTTCATTGTAAATGTCTTCGCGATATGTGGTGAATTCATATATTCGGACTCGACTTGTTGATTTTATGAGGCATCTTCAATTAAATATGTAATTGATTAACTAAGTCTCCTGTCAAAGATGGCGATCCGTAAAAATCTTAGCTTTTCTACGATTCATTAGGATCCATTAGATTCATTGACATCATACTTCAGATACGATTTTATATTATAATCTCTCCTTAAGCACGGTCAAAAGCCATCAAATATCTACTTGAATGGGTAGAATGACTATTCGATGTTCAAATAGTCTTAAAACTAAACGGTTTTCGCTTAGCATCTCCCAAATTTTAAATTTGGCGGGCGAATCTACCTGCTGGAAGGTTCACGACACGCCCGCCAGGAGCGCCATCTCCTTACCGCGTATCCCCGTAACTCAAAGCGAAAACAATAGAGAGCGCCATCGACACACGTCAACCAGAGACAAGTCAACAAACGTCACGTTATAACAATTATAACCTCCTTCATTAACAAGCATTAAATCAGTCATATTTGTGCCGAATTATTACATTATATTTGTGCTTAGTACCTCGTAAAAAGGAACCGCAAAAGATGGAATCTGCCGGGATTCTAAATTCATTAACAACAAACATATTAGTTTTTAATAAAGATCTAAGTGTCAGTTCTTGGCGTTAGCTTGATGATTCATAGTATCATAGTACCTTTGTAATGTGAGTATGTATCTAATTAGTTGTCTAATTTTGCTTTGTGATTACCTACGGAGTAATTTTGGAAATAGTATATGATGCATTATATAATGCATTTGAATTCCTAGGTTTCACCTGACTCAAAGCGTTTGCTGCTATTATCTAGAAGCGCTCCGACTCATTTATCAGAGAATTGAGCGTTTCCTATCGGCCCCTCTGCAATTATGAGATTAGTCCATGAATCCTTTAGGAACTTAAATTAATGACTCAGATGGTGCTTTTGAGCCAACTTTCAAAGAATTAAAGGCATTTTTTCAAAATCTACAGTCCATGAGCTCTCCGTGTGACCGAAGTGCTCTCCTCGCTATATGACGCGTAACCCTTCAATTTTTAGTTTAGTCCAAAGACCTCGTAGGAACTTAAATTAATGAACCAGGTGGTGCTCTTATGCCAACTTTCGAAGAATTGAAGGCATTTTTTTTTATTTTTTTTATTTTTTTTAAAATTTACAGTCCTTGAAAATGAGCTGTTTCGCGGAGCAAAGTGCCTACTTTTGGGCCTCGTAATCTCTTGAATTTTGAGTTTAGTCCAAAGATCTTTTTGGAACTTAAATTAATGACCCAGGTGATGTGCTTGATGCCCATTGTTAAAGAATTAAAGACATTTTTCAAAATTTACAGTCTTTCAAAATGAGCTTTCCGTGTGATTTTGCTAAAAATGGACAATTGAGCGTAGCCCCCCCAAATTTTAGCGTACCTCAAAATCGTTGGACGTGCATAAGGAGACCATAGATACGGTGTCCTGTGCCAATTTTGAATGAAATCGAACAGATAGATTCTGAGATATCGCTGTAGACAGATTTGGGGGACGCCGGACGGACGGACACACATTTTTCCAAGTATGGTTATTTTTACTCCTGGGACCTTAAAACGTCTAGAAATGATGAAATTTCAACTTTTTTTTTTTTTTTTTTTTGGAGGATGACAATACTTCCTCTCTACCCTATGGGAGCGAGAAAGTAAAAAAATCCTTTCATCAGGCACTCTAAAATCCGAGATGAAATATTATTGTATTTTGCTAAGGCAGTTGCAAATCGTCCTTTTTTCCCCTTAAACGTAATCGCCAATTTCCGACTTTGTGACGCTACAAAATTTTTAATAATGATGTAGTGCATTGATGTCTCGACTGATATGAAAATTCATGGAGAAAAAAAAGGAGGTGTTTGCATCTTGAGGATTTGTACCCACCTACGTCATCAATGTAAACAAGACGCTCGTTGAGGGTTATGTTGACGCTGTAAAAACGGACCATAATGTCCGATTTTTTTACTTAAATCAACTCTTTATTTAATTTCAAGCACTTTTTATAGAATGACTTTTTCCCTTAAATTACACCATTTCCAAGAAAATCGACAGGATAAAAACGTCGCTGTACCCAATGACGTCATCAAAGCTATAGATACTCTATGAAAAATTCCAAGATGCCCGAAATGCAAACACCTCCTTTATTTTCTCTATGATGAAAATTTGCTCGATAGGTGAGAATAAAAAAAAATAGAAACAGTCCAGAATTTATCCCCCAAGAATTCTGTCGACACCCTGGAATAAACCACAGAAACGAATGTGGGTTTTCCGGCTTAGATGCGTCAGATATTATTATAAAGGCAGACTATTTTATAAAAACTGTAAAAAATCGGTGAGCTAATGATTTTCCGCGGCGAGGAAGAGATGTATCTACATATGACTGTCTATTTTACGACAAAATTTCAAAGAGGCCGGCAGTGAAATCCGGGGAAGTTTTCCTCTTTTTTGCGGTATTCGACGATTAATTCTATTCAAAAAATTCTATTCCGTGATACAATACATCAGTTGTGTTTGTCACAAAATGATATCTTGATGTCAGTACTAGAATGTACAAGTACTAGAAATGGACGTCACGAACAATAAGCATGAAAGATCGACTCATGAGGGAAGTTCTAAAGGGCAACGCAAAGAGTAACTTAGTGGGTATGATTTTTTTTCCTCTCCACCTGCCTTGGTCTGTTGATACTTTTTGCATAATGACGTTCAAAGGATGTAGAACTTCTATAAGCCTCAAGTTTCCACGTGTATTTTTTTATTTATTTATAGGAGCTTTTTCAAAATAGCTTTTGACGAGTTTATCATTGGCTCTCCGTTAGGGTATCCATAGAATTTTTGAGAAAAATATTTCGACCTCTCCCCAGACATTTTCATGATCATTGTCTCAACTTCCAACTTCTTTGTCACAACTCACAATTTTAAAGTTTGACGATTTCGTTGAGATCAGTATTTTCATCACCTCATAAGGCACGAAACAGTGTATAGTCATAAATTTATGACACTGGTGTAAGACTTTCCGACAATAATTCTAAGTCTGAGATTGAAACAAGGCAAAATTTGACGGATTGGTACGGAGTGAGTCTAACTTCAGGGGAAGTTGCCTAATTTTCTCTCATATTTTTTTTTTCTTTCGAAACTGGAGGTTAATTAACACTATTTTGGAAGGCACGGATTCGATCGACGTGAAACGATCGGGAACCAAAATCGTGAATCGATCCACGTGAACCGATCGACACCGATTCGATCGACAAAATGTTAAAAAACGGTCGGCATGAATTGACCGAAAAATAAAATTGTGAATCGACCGACGTGAATCGGTCGACAACGATTCAATCGACAAACCCTTGAATCGTTCGACAAACCCGTATAGTGCGTCTTTTTCGAATTCAGCCAATTTGTCTTTTTTTTTCAAAATTCCTAACCCTGATACAGATAGATGCCGTTTACGAAGAATCTACACGGGGGGTAAACAAACACGGAGATGCCAAAAAATGTCTCCTAAAATACTACCTATTTACACTTACCGTCTTCAGCAAGAAAAAAAGGGGCCCATTACGCATAGAAGCACACTTCAGCTATTGTTCTCCCAAAAAATATCTTTTGTAAACAATACAAAAAACGGAAAGTATTCGATGTGCGCAATATTGCGATCGAAAAGTCGAATTGAAACGTTGATTTTCGCGTTCGGTTACTTTCAGCTTTTCCGAGAGAGATTTTTTGAGAATCAACAGGTGAAGTGTACTATTTCGTGTCATAAATCCGTCTTTCGCCAAAAGTTCAAAGCGAAATCGGTGTTTCGGAGAAATTTGCTCGATTTCTCTCGGTTTTTGCGTACTCCCACAATAGATCCACCTTGCATCATGCGTCATTTCGATATTTTCCTGGATGACTCCCGGTACATCCCAAGTTTTCCTGGGTCTAGAAAAATGAGTAGAGAATTCGCACGAGGTAATGTGATTCCTTCATCAGAAAGTGCTTAATGAGCTGAGTAGATACGTAATTTTATTCTAATTTTTTTCTTATACAGAAAATTACAAAAAAAAACCGATTAAAAAGGAGAAAATGTACGGCCTTGAGACATCATTCTGCGGCATTTCTCATTCAAACACATCGAGGGTTAAGAAACAATACCGCCTAACTGACGATTTCGGCAGAAATGAGTTGGCGACTTTGCC
The DNA here is from genome assembly GCF_918797505.1 of Bemisia tabaci. Taxonomy (NCBI): domain Eukaryota; kingdom Metazoa; phylum Arthropoda; class Insecta; order Hemiptera; family Aleyrodidae; genus Bemisia; species Bemisia tabaci. Next base: position 42,159,158 of record NC_092802.1, on the reverse strand, counting down.
GCAACATGTTGTTTTTAGGTTTCCCCCAATGCCCCCTACTTAATCAAAGTGCAAGTAGATGCGTTTTTTATTAAGTGCAATTGGACTGCATTTTGCAAAAAAGAACCACTAGCATTGCAATGATGCTAAGATTGTGCAACTTCATCCTTTGCAATAAATTGCGGAAATTGTGAAAAACTATGAAATTTAGATGGTAATTTTTGTCTTAAATTTACAGTTTTTAGCGAGTAAAATAGAAACTATTAAGGGATAATCGGGTTTTTCCTCCAAGACAAAAGAAGTTGCACAATCTTAGCAACATTGCAATGCTAGTGGTTCCTTTTTGCAAAATGCAATCCAATTGATACTCCTACTACTACCACCACCACCACCACCACCGAAACCCGGAAAAACAACAAGAAAAACTCACCCTTTCCTCCTCGCGTATCATCTCGGCAATGCCGGGCTTAATATCCAAATCATCGATGACGTCGCGCTGACCCGGAGTTCCCTGTTGCTGCGACTGTTGCGGGGGGCCCTGGGCCGGGGGCTGTCTGTCCACTGCGCCGGGTGCCATACCCGGATGTCCCGGCGGCGCTTGTCCTCCACTACCGCTCCCCTGGCCGGGGGACGGCGGGCACGCTCTCTTGTCCGCGTGGTTCTCCGGACTCCTTTCCACGGACCTCCTCCTCCTTTTCCGGGGCTGGGACCCGGGGGTGCCGGCTCGCACGTCCGTCGTCGAGGATTTCAACTCCGGTTCGTTGTTGATCTCGGCCAGACCGCGGATCTTCAGCGTCTCGGCCACGCGGAGCAAAGGCCCGATCTGTTCTTGTGCCACGTTGATCTCGCCTTTGTACATGAACTCGACGACGGATTTCAGATCCGAGTACGAGATGTCTTTGAGGATGACGATGGGGTGTTGACAAGGGTTGTCCGTGAAGAGGGCTTGGAAGTAGGGGCTGCAAGCCGAAAGGACGACCTTGTGCGCTTGTACAGATCGGCCATCGCAAGCCAGGGTGACGTCGACGAACCACCCGTTCTGCAAGAGTTGGTCGAAGACGTTGATCAGGTTGGTTTGGTGGTTGTTCCAGCGGAGGCAGAATCGCTGTTGCGGAGACTCGGCGCTGGTGGCGCCCTCCGCGGGGGTCTCCAGGGTTGTGGGGCCACCCCCGCCTCCGCCCCCCGGGCCGGGGTTGTTGGTTCCGTCGTTGGGGTGCATTACCATGGATCCTGTGGACATACAATCACGGGATGCTTAGGTTAGGTCACTAGAAAGGAGTCAGATGATTGAGAAATATGCGATTGCAGCGTGGAGCATGGAAGGAATTCGCATGTGGATTTATATGTGTAGGTACAACAGGTGGAAAATTGGTCGATTAAAGGGGGGAATCAAGTCCGATCGTGCGTTTTAAGACACTTCGTCGAGAGATTGTGTGATTAAAAACGAAAAGTTCAGCCGATAATTCGCGAAAATCAAATGAATGAAACGATAGAATTTAAAAATCGTGGAAAACAAGATAATTAATCGAGATGGACGTATATAAACGAACGAACTAAGAGTCTATCGGAAAATTCGCAAAATCAGTCGATTAGAGACATAAATTGACCGTTGAAAAGTTGAAAAACAGATATTTAAAAAAACATGAACGAACGAAAGATCAGTCAAACTTAAAATCCGCGCACTTGAGAGTCAATCCGTACTAGCTGAAAATATGAAACTCTCAGTTCACTTGAAATCGTGTAACGACAGAACAGACGGTCCACGTGTTGATAGCTAAACGAACGTTTATAAAACTAACAAAAAAGTACGAAAATCCGCGCACTAAAGAATGATTCCGTAAGTTAATCCTCAGGTCATTCCGTAGCTATATTCTTCAAATTCAAATCCTCACCGGCAGTACACCCACTGAACAATCAGCCTTAACACAATTAAATCAGACGTTTGAAAAAAACTAACAGTCCGCAGGTTAAAAAATTTATTATCGAGACAGACCAGCCAAAAACCCACCGAAATTCGCGCACTGGGAAACCGAAAGTTCAAGCCCGCAACAGAACCAGTCCGCCGCAGCAACAGATCACACTAAAACCCGACGCGCACAGAATCGATATTAAAGTTACTAAAGTTACGACCGCGAACGGAACGAAACTAAACTATAAAGATAAGCTCCGATCGAATTTTTAACGACGCAGGGTAATTACGCCGGGGTTTAATTATTCCCCGAGCTGCTCATCGCGCGGAACAAATAAAAAAAACACGCTTTCCGATACACGAACGCGTCACGTACCACGAAACCACGTTACCGAATTTTACGTTACAGTCCAGTCCGAAACGATACGGATGAACGTCAGTCTCAAATACGTTTATCAGAGATGGAAAACCGCTAATTATGAGAGAAACACGGTTAGACGTCACGGACGGAGAATCCACGGTTTCCGTAACAGTATTACGTCGGTACGTTACGATTTTCGTCACGGATCCGGCGACACGTGCGGCAGGTTTGCACGAGGAAAATTCGAGGTGAAAAAAAAGGCGGCACTGATAGCGGAACGTCGCGTGGTACAGGCACCGGAGCTGCTCAGCGCTCGACTGACGGGAGTTCCAGGCGGCGCGCGGTGGGAGGAGGGCGTTGGAGGGGAGGGTTTTTATTCTTCCCCCCTCCAGGGCCAGACGTTCAGTTCGTGTACATCATTTATTTATGTTCGGATCCACGCACACAAGCGCAGGGTACCGACTATGACTGCGCGGCGAGGCCCGGGCGTGAATAGGAACGAATGTACGTTTATTTTTGATTAAGTTAAAGTTAATGTGTATATAATACAAAATCCTGGCTCCGGCACGACGCTGGTGGGGCCGAGTGTTATCGTCCGCCGTTGCCACGATTTCAAAACAAATTATGGCCGCGCCGGTGAAAATTTCCTAGATTTTTCCAGGGTTTCACTCGTTCCGGAGAGTCGCGGAGTCTTTTTCTTGAGGGAAAGGAAAGGTGCACTGGAAAAAAAACACATTGGATCTAGAGTGCAGACTCTTAAAAACATCGACAAGAAAAGATACTCTTGATTCAATCAGATTTTAGCTTAAATCAAGAACCAAGCCTCTTAATTTGTGCGGATTTCCTTTTGATTTAAGCTTAAATCTGATTGAATCAAGAGTCCTTTTTCTTGTCAATGTTTTCAAGAGTCTGGACTCTAGATCCAATGTGTTTTTTTTTTCCAGTGTATATCTGGACCACATTTTGCAATAAGGGACTGCTATTTCAGGCTCATTTGAGAAGCAACACATATGCAGGGTGTCTACTGAAACAGGCTGACCAAAAATCAGTAATTTTACAGTACTTTTTCAGTACATTCCCAAGAAATTCAGTTCCTACAAATTTAGTGCTTCATCAGTACCTCCAATTGACTAAATTCGAAAAATTTCAAAACTTTGAATTTCTCGCTCAAAAACGACATAAATGACAAAAAAAAATGAAAAGAATTCCGGACCTTCTCTTTGAATTTCCGCACTTTTTCAGTACTTCCGGACCGCCCTTAGAAAATCAGTACTATTTCCGGAAATTTCGTACTTGTAGACACCCTAAATGTCATTGATTTCCCTATGCAGAAAGATGCTTTTAAGGAAGAGACAGAGAAAGTGGTTCCTTAGAGCAAAGTGTAATCCAGTATTTTGTAACTCTCATCGAGGGAAGCTAAAAAAATCAAGGTTGTTCTTTTCCGAAGAAACACTTAAGGCATTTCTTCACATTGAGAGGAAAATGCTGGAGGGTGTTGGGAACACGGTTGAAAGTTTCCCGGATTTTCCAGGGTTTCCTTGATTCCAGAGAGTCGCGAAACTGTCGTCTTTTTCTTGAGGGCAAGTATAAAGGTTTATTTTTAACTCTTATCGATGGAAGTCGAAAAAAATCAAGTTTTTTTTTTCCCGAAGGAAAACCTCGGGCATTTTGTCGCGCGCATTCAGAGGAAAATGGAGGGTGTCGAGAAAACGGTTGAATTTCCCGGATTTTTCCAGGACTTCTTCGATTCCTGAGAGTCGCGGAATTTTCGTTTTTTTCCCTTGAGGGAAAGTAAAGGTATATTTTCAGTTGAATCTCTCAGTTCAAAATTGACCCATCTTGGAAAAATTAAACAAGCAGGAAGCTCCAACGCATTCGCGTCGGAAAGCGGCTCTGGCGACGGTAGGTAGTTGTTACGCGTTTACGGTTTCCTTGGTAACCTTTGTTTGCTATCAGCTGATCAGCTGATGTCGAGTAGTATGACTAGGAAGCTCCAACCACGGCATTCTTCGAAAAAAAGCGCGAAAACTTATAGATTTGAATTTTCAAATTTTAAACGTAAAGTACATTTTTTCCAGTGCGAGATTAAAGCACAGACCCGTTTTGAATTATTGACAGTATCACCATGATTCCAAAAATACACTGTACAACATAGCATTCGCTCACAGGAAAAAGATATCAATTAAAATAAAATCAGTCCCCCCTAAACAGCAGAAAATGGCGCCGATTCCCATCAACCAGCACGCGGTCTCTCCAATGTAACATGGTCCGTTGATACTCCCCAGCTGGGACCGTCCGGAATAGCAGCTCTAGTGCAAGCACCAGAGCCGCTAATTTTTCAGGATACGATAAAAACTGCGTAAGAGCCAGAAAAGGAGGGTTACAACGCAAACGAATGAACATTGCAAAAAACCCGAGTTGGGTCGTATGGGAACTGAGAGATTCAATTCTTATCGAGGAGGTCTAAAAAAAGCAGGATTTTTCTTGTCCAAAGGAAAAACTTGGGCGTGTTTTTTCACATTGACAGGAAAATGGAGCCTGTCGAGAGCACGAATGAAAATGTCCCGGATTTTTCCGCGGTTTTCCTGTTTTCTGTAAGTCGCAGTACTTTCATCATTTTTTGTGGGGAAAAGTGAAGGTAAACTTGGATTACATTTTGCAATTAGGAGCTAATAATATTGGCTCATCCATGAAAGCACCTATATCTGCAAATGAAACATCAAAATGAGAGAAGAGGCGGAAGAGGAGGAGGAAGAAGCAGAAACGGTTAAAAAACTGAGAAAAAGGAATAAGAAGAAAAGAAGAATAGGAAGAGAAAGATAAAGAGGAAGAAGAGAAGAAAAAAGAGGAAGAACATTAGTAAAACATGAAAAAGAAGACGAAGAAAAAGAGAAAGAGCACAAAAGAGACAGAGAAAAGAAGACATAAGGAGGAAGAAGAAATAAGAGAGGAGGAGGAGACGATGAAAGAGGGAGGGTTAAAATAAGAGAGTGAAGCAAGGGAAAAACAGGAATAAGAAGAGGTAAAGCAAGGAGAGAATGAGGGAAAGAATAAGGCACATGTGTCTGTGTAGTAAAATGGATGTCCACATACGTTGTCTCTAAAATCCGCCTATAAATATTACAGTGGCGTGGCGTCCATAGGTTCGCAGTGTTCGCCGAACACCCTAAAATATTTTGAAACAATTAATAAATTATGGCTAAGAATGTGGGAAGCAACACAGAATACAGAATAGTAGATCGCAAATAAGTATCGGGCGCTTGGCCTCCGACAGCGGCATGTGGCGCGGCGGAGAGAGAAAATCCAGTGTTGCGTGGTCCGCACCAGCTACCGAACCTGGATGATCTGCGTACGGTGAGGAGAGAGAACCTGGGTGCAATGATGAAGGGGCAAAGGGTACACGAGAGAGGAGAGGCACCGGCGCGCGGCGCAGAGCGGAGCGTGAGCATTGGGTTCGGAGACGAGTGCGGACCGCGCTCGCGGAGGGAACACAGCAGAGAGAAAAGGGAGGGGAAAAGAACGAGAGAGGAGAGCCGCTCATCAGTCCAGCTGTTTCCTATAGCAGTGGTCCGCAGGGGTTTGCGAACCGCCGAATTTCCTCTATGCCGCGATTCGCCCTCCGCTCCCCCCCCCCCTCGCGCCTGCGGGCCGCATCTTTCAGTTTCACAGTCTCCCTCTCCCACCTCTCTCTGCAGGTGCGTGTTGCGAAAATACGTTATCATTTAACAAAATAAATTACAGGAAAACGATCGTAAAAAGAACAAAATTTCAATGACAATTTACCGGCACAATTTTCACCAGAAAGGGTTAAAATCGTGTTCTTGCGGCTTCATTTTTTAAAAAGTTTCCGGGGGAGGCCCCCGAATCCCCCTTCAAGGAAGGGGATTGAACCTTTCTGACCCCCCTCCCCCCTAAAGTTAACACTCCTACCGAACGCCTACCAGATATAGTCACGCCACGCCACTGAAATATTATTCCCGAATGCGAAACTGATTCCTATTTGCAAAATGTAGTCCATTTGTAATTTTTATCGAAGGAAGTTTTGAAAAAATCACGGTTTCTTGTTTTCTGTTGCGAAGGAAAATCTTGAGGCGGTTCGTCACACGAGATTTCCAACTAGGCAGTGGCGTAGACAAGGGGGGAGGGGGTCCGGGGGGTCTGCCACCCCCCTCCCCCCCAGCCTTGTTAATTGTATCTTTTTGCTTGGCTTATGGAGGGCACACATAAAATATGATCGCACATAATAATGTAGATTTACAGTCACGTTTTTGAATGGACCCTCCCCCCCTCATAAAGAATTTCTGGCTGCGCCACTGCAACGAAGGGTGATCGGGGACTCGGAAAAGTAAAGGAACTATTCTGCCGTGCTAAGGAGAAACGCCGTTTTAACATTCGAGAGTTGCCAAATTTTGAGGAAAGTTGTGAATATTTTTCCTTGAAATTTTCAGACACTTTAAATCAACTTGCGAACAAAATTATCTGATAAATTGGAAGAAAAATATTCACAAATTTTCCTGAAAATTAGTGATTTGTCCAAGGAAATTCGGCAACGCCTGAAGGCTCATACGGCGTTTTTCCTTGCACGGCAGTGTTTTCACTCTGATTCTCGGAGATCTCCAGAAAAAATGCAGGGAATTGATGCAATTTAAATGGAAAAAAGGCTGTGAAAGTCTAATAATTTTCACCATTTTAGTGGGAGAAAACCGAGGATGTGCTTTTCATTGTTGTTAAGTTGGTTCTTCAGCACTTTGGAGGACGGACGATTCAATGGTCAATCCATTTTTTGATCATTTTTTAATTTCAGGAAATTTCTATAGTATTCTAATGTATTACATAACGCAGAGAATATTGCAAATCGAGAGAGAAAACGATTCACGATATTCACTTGACGCGAGTACTTTTGGAATTCTTTCAAAGTGTTCCTCGGTTAAATTTTGTGTACATGGACTTGACGTACTACACCAAGATTGCGTGATTTGATGATCGGAAAATTTTAAGACTAAATTAGACTAATTTGGTCCTGAAATCTTAGATTCATCGACTCGTTGACCGACATTCGAATCGTTTTCCTAAAAGCGGAAGAAACAACTTCAAATCAGCTTTTGCCATGTGTTTTACCGCGTAATATAGGTGGCGTGTATACACCGAACGGAGAAGTTGCACGCACATTTTTAATCACTTCATCTGAGAGGGCTTGAAGAGCTGATTCCGCGGTATTTTTTTAATTGAAATATCAATTCGAAGCATGATGTCTAAAATTCTTCACTATGCTCATCCCTTGATGTTTCCCTCATTTTCAGTAGCTCATTCCCTGATGAGAAACCGAAATTTCCACTCTCATTCCCGGAATGTTCTTGAGAAAACTGTATAATTCTCCGGAACTCCGAGTATGAATACCAATTTTTTCCCCAACTTTCAGCCGATTCTTTGGCGCAAAATAGAATTTTCAATTCCAAAATTTCAGATGTTTATTTTATCCGGTCAATAAAAGTTTCTCTAGTTGTCTGTCAATTTGAAGATTCAAGAGGTCTATAATGGCAGATCAGGTGCAATAACGAATAACGGAAACCTTAAAATGGTCTCCAAGCGGTAGAAAAGGATATCCCTGGTTTTGGGAACAAACAAATTCACTGATAATCCACTGATTTTTCCTGACATTTTGCATTTCATGATGAATCACGTATTTTCCTAATCTAATCACCATGCTAAACTGCGGGCTGGTTATTGAAATCGATAGACAAAGCTATAGATATAGGAGACAAAACAGATATGGAGAGATCCTATAGGTCGAAGCGGGTGGTTGCAATGGACAAAAGAGGTACTATAAGTATTTGACTAACTACTGGCAACCCGCGAGAGACCCAACAGTTAGTCTATCATTTTCTCCCCTCGTCTATAGGAACCACCCATTTCAACCAAAAGGATCGCTTCATACTCCACGGTTCGTTTTAAAAAATTTTAATTTTTCTGAAGACCACCCGCGATTTTTTTATAAAAGTGTCAAGGAAGGTTTCCAGATTAAGGTATTGAAATCCGCAAAATCGTAAGTGGGGCCGTTTTTTTTATTTTCGACTTTTTCTATTTTTAAGGGTAAAATGGCGGCAAAAGCCAATGTATGACCACTAAAAACCCCAGCCATCTAGTCAAATCAAGTTAAAATTTTATGTATGTTAGTCCTTGACATGTAAATGGGTGCCCTCAAAAGTATCAAACCCTCCCTGAAAGAACTGCACCCCCTTATGCGGTGTTGCCAAGTTACGTACCCGATAATGACGCGACTGACGGGGCAATGTAGATTTTGAGTTGCGATCATCACCAGAACTTATGAAAACCCTTACCATTATACAATGTGAGGATACTTTTAAATCTTATTCGATAAGAGCATGCGCGGTTGCCATATTTTCGTTTTTTGAAATTGCAAACTTTGACCAGAAAATGTCAATTTGTTTTATTTGATTAAAAACAGTCAAACATTCAAACAGGTTTTGGTGATGATCGCAACTCAAAATCTACATTGCCCCGTCAGTCGCGTCATTATCGGGTACGTAACTTGGCAACACCGCATAAGGGGGTGCAGTTCTTTCAGGGAGGGTTTGATACTTTTGAGGGCACCCATTTACATGTCAAGGACTAACATACATAAAATTTTAACTTAATTTGACTAGATGGCTGGGGGTTTTCAGTGGTCATACATTGGCTTTTGCCGCCATTTTACCCTTAAAAATAGAAAAAGTCGAAAATAAAAAAAACGGCCCCACTTACGATTTTGCGGATTTCAATACCTTAATCTGGAAACCTTCCTTGACACTTTTATAAAAAAAATCGCGGGTGGTCTTCAGAAAAATTAAAATTTTTTAAAACGAACCGTGACTCCCTATGTCTTCTTAGTCTATAGCTTTGTCCATCAATTTCGATAATCAGTCCGCTGGGATCCAGAGTCTAAACTCTTAAAAAATTCGACAAGAAAAATATACTCTAGATTCACGCGGATCTTGGCTTGAATCGAGATATCTTAGTTTCAGCGGATTTCCTTTTAATTCGAGCAAAAATCCGATTGAGTTAAGAGTATTTTTTCTTGTCAAACGTTTTAACAGAATAGACTCCGGATCCAAAACTCGTTTTTTTCCGAAGTAAAATATCGATTCAAAGGGAGGCAGCGTGCTTTGATACAAATCGTCGATTTCCATACATGTGAATATTGTCACACAGTTAGGGATGGCGACTTTTTCGAAAAAATCAATTTGATTTTCGGTAAAAAATCGATTTTTTTCGAAATCGATTTTTAAAACCCTTAAAAATCCAACTTAGGCGCCAAAAAAATTCTACTATACTGGCGCTGAACTTGAAATGAAACTCGGGTCTCACAGGAACTATGCTTTATGTGCAGTGGCGTAGCGTGAATGATCGATTATCGATATTCCCCATTGGAAGGTATCGTAAAGAATCGATTATTAAAGTATTCGCTACGAACACCCTGTTCATCGATCCTTTTCCATGGATTTAAATGGCCGATCAATCGATATATCGCAAAGCACGCCACTGCTTATGTGCTATTATACTATTACACTGTACTTTTACACTATTATACTGCTTATGTAACACATCAAAGTCGGAAATTTCGATTTTTTTTCAATAATTCGATTTCGGCTCGAAAAATAGCCTCCGATTTAATCGATTTTTCTGCGAAAAGAATCGATTTTTCAAACAACCGATCGTAAATCGCCATACCCAACACAATATTCGGCAACTTTTCGATGGGATCGGGCCCGTGCTGCAGGCGCATATATCGCCTGTTGGCGGTGACGCGAACTGACGAAATTGACAATTTCGCCTGACGTGAGTCATGAATAATTTTAAAATCTAGGCGAGGAACAGGTGCTCGAACCCACTCAGGAGGGAGGGGTGCGAAGGGCGGGAAGGGGGGAGGGGGGATAATCAAAACATTAATCAACATTAGTAATTGGAGTCTTTCTTGTGGATCTATTAATCACCGAGATTTAAATGCAGGCCCGTTCCCCGTTCGCTCCCCGCCCCGATGTGAGTTATCGCCGTTTCCGCACCGCCGCCCCCATCCGCTGTTCCGCTCGCGAAAAAAGTCGCGGGAAATTCGCGGAAAATTTGCAAGAATTCGCGGGAAATCCGCGAGAGCTCCCGCCTGGAAAAGCGAAAAGATCGGAAACCAGGACGATCGGAGACGGTGGATTCTGCCGTGCTAAGAAAGAACGCCGCATGAGCCTTCAGACGTTGCCAAATTTCCTTCTATAAAAACTGAATTTACTGGGAAACTTGTGAATATTTTTCTGCAAAAATTTCATACACTTTTGTAGGCAATTTAATCTAAAATACCTGAAAATTTCAAAGAAATATGTGCATGAATGTCGTGAAAAATACACGTTTTATCGTGGGCAATCCGGCAATTCTTGAATGTTCATACGGCGTTCTTCCTCAGGACGGCGGTGTAGGGCCCGCACTAACGGAGCTCTTTCATGTGCTAGGAATTTGCAAATTGTCAATAAGTCAAATTTCGCGAGAAACACGATGCCGCCACCAGGGTTGCCACGGAATTTGAAAAATTAAATTCCCTCACATTTCCCCGATTTTCCTAGCATATTTTGGTTGAATTCCCTGACAATATCATTGAATTCATCTACTGATGACTGGTGAAAGTCGGGGTGAGCACTATGCCATAAGATGCTTATAGCATATCGCTGCAGACTTCCTGTCATACTTGAATTTCAAGCTTCACTTTTTCTTCGGAAAACTAGACGACGACAAAATTTCTTGAAAACTCTCTTAGTATCTCCCTTCCAATGAGGGAACATTCTGTTTTTCGGAGCTATAAAGTTGACTCCTTTCCCTTCAAGGAAATGAAATAGGAGCGGAAATTTTTACACACCGCAATGGAAATACGCGGTTTCGTACTTTGACCATCGATACGGTAAACAGAAAGTCTAGGGTCTCTAAAATAAATTATCTCCGGAAACGAAGATTCATGCTACTTAAATGGTACTATTTTAAAATGAATCGAATCGACAGGAACTAAGTACATAGGGCTATCGTGCTCCTTATATAGTTCCGATCTATTCAATTGATTTACACGTAGTTCCTTTCAGCATGAATACGTCCAACTTTCGAGGCTCGGCACCGGACTTGAAAATGACCTCGGGTAAACTAGAGATTGAATTTTGATTCGTTACATAAGTCACTTCGGACGCCGCGAAATAAAACATGCACGTTAATTATAAATACGCTTGCGTCACATTCAATCTCGGTGTCGCTTGTCGCGGCTTCGACGGACCTCAAATTTTTACTTTTTTAATATTATACACATTTTTGTTGGCTATCGAATGCTCCATGCGTAACATCCACGCAGGACTCAAAAACCTTGGGACACAGAAATGACCGACTCTGATAATTTCAAAAACTCCTTTCATCGAGCAAAAATTGTTCTTAGGGTCGGCTGCAAATTTAATTTTTTCCCCACGATTTTCAAACGAACTTATAAACTCGAGTACTAAATTTGCAATAAGCACTTATCTTCATGAGGAAACTAATAGAACATTCGTTTTTTCTAAAACGTGTCGAAATGGACATAGTTCATGGAAAAGGAACCAACCCACATTAAGTTCAAAATGAGAGAGAGAGGAGGTTTGAAGTTATATCCCTCCACAAGATTCAATGTAGAAAATAGACTTTAACCCCTCTTTGCACAAACTAATTTTTTTTTTCGATTTTGAGTTTTCGGTAGGAGAAAATATACGACAAGTGGAACTCAAAACATTCAAAACTCAATTTTATCGAAAATGTGGGTTGGTTCCTTCGGATGAACTAGGTGATCACTGCAAACAGTGATTCCTTATTGCAAAATTTAGTCCGTATGCCTGATAGAAGGCGCTTTAAAAATCACAAGAAAGGGAAAGAGAGGAAGAATTACAGGAGGGGGAATGGAGGAAGGGGTAAGAGAGAAAGACGAAGAAAATGAAGAAAATAAGAGAAGAGGAGGAAAACAGGAACTAGAGGTATCTATACGCAATTTTCTCATCGAACTCTCTTGGACGAACCAAACTAGAAAACTCAGGATAATACCCGCTTATAGATACAATCGAAACTGATTTTTTCCTGAAATAGAATCGGGATGGTTTCTGATTAACTTGAAAAAGACAACAACAAAATCTGATGTTCAAAAGTAGTTGAGAGGACGCGATATTTTGCATTGGAGGGGGGGGGGGGAGTAAGAGAGAAAGGCGAAAAGTGAAGTAAATAAGAGAAGGGAAACAGGAAATAGAATTACGCAATTTTCTGATAGAACTTTCTCTTGGATGAGTTAAACTGGAAAAATCACGAGAATTCCTGCTCATGGATCCAATCGGAACTGAAGTTTTTTTTTTTTTTTCTCGAATGAAAGCGGAATCTTTCTTGATTAACTTTTTTTTTTTTTGTTATGTTGATTTGAGCTTCATATCCGGGGGATACTGCGGCCTTGGAAGGGCTCTGAAAAATGGAAAGTAATTTTGGTTTTAGTTAGAGCTGGGATGATAGAGTAGAGGTATTATAATAGGTCTAGGTTCTTGATTAACTTGAAAACGACAAAATAAAATCTGATTAAGATTGCTCAAAAGTAGTTGGAAGGAGGCGATGTTGGAGGGGGGGGGGGGGTAGAAGGGAGGGGGAGGAGCCAAACTCGAAAAATCACGAAAATTCTAGCTCGAAGATCCAATCGTAGCTGAATTTTTCTCCAAAATGGGAGCGGGATCCTTTCAAATAAACTCGTTGCAATTACCGCACGAGCATCGATGAATAGTGTTCGTTTTTAATTACTGTGCCAACATACGACTCAGGAGGTTAATAATTGTTCCCCCGATGCCAGAACAAATTGACTCGACGATTCGGAGCCTCTCTCGAAGACGTGCTCCGCTCATATTAAAACCACACATGGCCACCCTTTGAAGAGCCATTCGCTCCATTGAGGTGCGTGTATCCTAGGGCTCATCGGATGATTGACATGTGCGGTTTTTAAACAGGACGGATTCAACTCGGATGACAATGAGAGCACATCTGCTCGGCAAGCAACCGAGCACGACAAGTATTCTGCCGTGCTACGGAAGAACGCCGTATGAACATTCGAGAGTTGCCAAAATTCCTTCGATAAAATTTTCATTTTTGGGGAGAGTTACGAATATTTTTCCTTTAAATTTTCAGGATCTTTAGGTAAAATTGTGAACTAACTTGTCTGAAAAATTGGGAGGAAAATATTCATAAATTTACCAGGAAAATCGCGTTTTATGAAAGGAAATTAGGCAACGCCTGAAGGTTTATACGGTGTTTTTCCTCTGCACGACAAGTATTCTAATCAAACCGCAGCGACACGAGAACGCGTTCGACATGAAACGATCCATCCGGGTATAAAGAAAAAAAGGGAGCAAAAATCCGTAAGTTTTATGGACCCCCTTTCCAAAGCAAGGAGAACTCCCTGACTTTTTCCCTGTCGGAAGGGCGAAATTTTCCCCGCCTCTGTAATAAATTCCTGACGTGAACTACATTGATGACTTTCTACGACTTTTTGGGTGTTTCCTGATCTAAATGAACCAAGTTTCCGACTCCTTAAGTCTTCCCCTTACACGAATAAAAAATTAAAAATTGAGAAAAATCGAAAAATGTTTCAAACAGATAAAAAGTAGAAACTTTAAAAATGGATAAATCAAAAATTCAAAATGAATACGAAAATAAAATAAAATGTAGAAAATAGAGAATTGTAAAAATTTAAAAACAAAAATAAAAAAAATTAAAAAAAACAAAAATAAACAGAAAAATTAAAAAATCAAAAATATTTAAATACAAAAATTAAAAAATCAAAAATAACTACAAAAATTAAAAAATCAAAAATAAATACAAAAATCTAAAAATAAAAACAAAAATTAAAAGGATGCATCAATTAAGAAGAGTGGAAAGAACTTTCAATGAATAAAAAATTCAAAAGGAAAAACTGAAAATGAAAAAGGCAAGAAAAGAGAGAAGCACTAATGAAATCGAGTGACAATGAGAGAACATCTGCTCACCGGACCACGACGAGTATTCTAATGAAAGCATGAGGACACGACTATAGTACTAAGGAAAAACAACGTATGTACAATCAGACGTTGCCACATTTCCACTGATAAAAACCAAATTTTCAGAATTATTTACCTACATTTTTCTCCGAATTTTCAACAGGATTTCATTCACAATTTAATCTAAAGTTACAAAAAATTTCAAAGAAAAATATTCATAACTTATCCGGGAAATAAATATTCTTTCGGGGGAGATCCGGCAACCCTGGAAAGCCCATGACGAGAGCATGGCTCCGATAAAATGATCCAACTTATTGACATAATTGACGGGCTATAAAAACATTAAACCAGTAATTCATTCCTATAAGAAGCTCCAAGGCTGGGAGGATGTTACTAAATTTTGTTTCGCCTCGTCATGAATTTATTGATTAGGCGCGGAGCACTCGGCGGTATTTGATACGAAATATTAACCTTTTCGTATAATTTATTAAATTTGGACACGGCTCCGAAACGAGTTCCTCGCATTGATGAACTTAATTTTGCCTCCGCTATAGGTCGCAGATTAACACGAGCCCGATCCACGTAACTTTTAAAAGAAAGAAAGCCAGAGTCTTCATTTTGAAAAGGCGAAGGATATATGTCTCGAATTTATTCATTTTTTCTTCCTTCTCTCTTAATGGGTCAGTTGCGCTGGTGTTTTGTTGCTGGATTCAAGTAAAGTAGCTAAAAATAATAAGCTTTGTCCAGACAGCAACTTTCTGTACGTTCAGTATTAACCGAGATATCGCGCTTTGAAAAAATCGGTTCATGACGTCATCCAACGCGGTAGTGACACCCTTCCTTGGTTTCTTCCACCTTTCTTGCATAAAGTCGTGGAGACACACATTTGCACTCAACGTGAAACTCGGATGAAAGCAGGGTGGAAGAAACCAAAGGTGGCGGTGGATGACGTCATAAACTGAAATTTTCAAAGCGCGATACTTCGGTTATTGTTGAACATAGGAAGTTGCTGTTCCGAAAGAGCTTATTATTTTTAGCTAATCTACACAAATCAAGCAACAAAACACGATTCTATGATAAGCGCAACTGACCCATTGAACAAACAATTTCCTCAGACATAAAAAAAATCGGCCGAGCGACCGATTTCCATTTCACCGGGTATGCTTTCCTGGAGGACTCCACTGTAGTTTCCCGCTTTCAGATTTTAGGGTTGCGAACTTGATAGAGAGAACTTAGCGCTGAGCTCTTCACTTTAAGTCAAATGGAGCCAACTAAAGGCGGTGGTGCTGAGCCCTATGGTCTGTAAGGCTGGTCCCTATAAAGCTGTAGGGCGAGACCATGTTGTAGGCAAGTTGGAGGGCTCAGCACAACTGTCTTTTGTTCGTTTTTTTCTTCCATTTTTATCAGGATTCATATTGATAATTTTTTTAGAAAATGTTCAGAAAAATCAGGAGAAAAGGTAACATTTTCTTAAAAAAAGGATTACGATACTGACTTTAGTTGGCACCATTCGATCTAGAGTACCTATATAGGGAGAGTACGGACTACCTATACCGGTCCGGACATGCCGGTAATTTTGAGGTAGATCATGGAGCTCTTAGGGCCCAAAAAGGTAGTCAATCTATGCATTTAAATTATTCAGACGGATTAAATAATACAATTGTTACGATTCGTCGTTGGTAAAGCACATATATGACTTAGTTTTTGCAAAAATTTACTCATTTTTGCGGTAAAACGCTTATTATATAAATTCTTGGTCATTATGATTTGATATTGGAAGCTGGAGATTGGCAGGGACATTTTTCGTTTACCAAGGTTGGCCGTCCTTTCGGGCTCTGAGAGCTCCATATTTCGATAAGTCCGTACTCTCCCTATATACTGCCGTGCTAGGGAAAAACGCCGTATGAACCTTTAGGCGTTGCCATATCTCCTTCGATAAAGAACGAATTTACCGGGAAAATTGAGAATAGTTTTCTTTAAAATTCTTAGAATATTTTGTTCGCAATTTAATCGAAAATACCTGAGAAATTCGAGGAAAGCTATGCATAACTTACCTAAAAATACACGTTTAATCTAAGGAAATTGGGCAACTCTCGAATGCTCATACGGCGTTTTTCCTTAGCACGGCAGTATAGGTTCTCTAATTTGATCTGATGTGTTAGGGCTTACCGCTTATTGTTGTTTTTTTCCCGTGAATTTTTCGTTTAAACTTCTATAATGCCACCCGTGAAGTGATATAACGAAATTCTGCGAAGGGCCCGATCTGAGGACTTAAAAAAGTTGCGAATTTTGAAGCGAGACCAACTCTAGGAAACGAGAGCTGCGATCGCAGAAGGCGACGCGAGGCGACGCTTTGGTTGCCGAGCTATTGACGAGAGTGAAATATCCTTGGGATGATGTCAGCGAGCCATTGTTCTAATTTCTCTATTCTCGCCTCCCCCCCTCCCCCTTGCGGTGGTTTCCCGTGCTAATTCTTTAAATCAATAACCTTATCTCCAGCTCCCATCGATTATTGTGCGAATGTGTGCAATACGGCTTACTCCGCGTCAATCGCAAGAAAATCGTCACCTCCACTTGTCGACGTTTCATGATAATGTCACCACCCCCCCCCCCCCCCCCCCCCGTTTCTGCGATGTAAAATTTGCAGGTGTCTGAAATTTGGCAACTTTAAAGTTTAATACAGAACTACAGGGTGAACTGATTTTTTTTTTTTTTTTTTTACTGAAAATCATTTTCTTCGCAGTGAATACATGAAGTTTAGAGCCAAAAGAATACGAACAACGAAAAGTAAAGGTAGGAATTTTATGATCATTTTGTCTTAGTTGACCGGCAAAAATCTACAGTACCAAAAATCTATGGCACGAATGCAGACAAAACAAACAACGACGGTTGAATCATTTCGATTTTAGCCGCCATTTTGTTGCGTGACGGCAAGAGGGCGAGCATGAGAAAAGCCTTGGTATTTAAAAAGAACAATTTATCGTTTCCCTCGCGAAAAAACGTAACTGCACTACAGTGTTGTCGGATTTTCTCCTCGCTAACAGTAGTTCTACCGCGAGATTATTGGACATTTCTAACTGAATATTTCACTTTATGTCCCTCTGATTTCATGCAAAAATCAGGAAAGTTTTGGACGAAAATTGCGCAGGTATGTTCTTGAATGCTTTGACTCAATTTCGTAGCCTTGAAATGGAGTTCCGTTCCTTCCATCGGGAAGCGACGAATTGTTAGAGGAGATAGACTAACCCCTCTAAACCCCCCCCCCTAGACTCTAAATTGTTAGAGGAGGTGACCTACTCTTTTAAAATACATGTATTTAAAGGGGGAATGCCGCCTGATGACGTCACAAGGCGGTAGATAGACTAAATGACCTACTCTTTTAAAATACATGTATTTAAAGGGGGAATGCCGCCTGATGACGTCACAAGGCGGTAGATAGACTAAATGACCTACTCTTTTAAAATACATGTATTTAAACGGGGAATGTCGCCTGATGACGTCACAAGGCGGTAGATTTCCAGGCTTTAAAATCAATTTTTCTACAATTTCAAAAATCATGAAAAATACGACCTCAGCTCATTAAGCACTCTCAGATGAGCAATCAACTTTTTTCGGGCGAATTCTCCATTTCAGAGAAATTAATCATAAGAAAAGACCATAAGTTTTTCCGGATTTTTCAAACCTGTAACAACCCTAATTGCATTGTCCCTGTCGATCTGTGCTTTGGGGCTGAGAAAATACTTTATAACGTCGGCGAAAACGAAACAAGAACCATCATCGTCGCTTCACGAAAATCGATGTCAGTGAATTTGAAATCTTGCGCTGCACGAGATGAGCTGTATTATTTCTTCGCCGGAACGACTGTTTTCCTGTTTACAGCCTCGATTTTCTTCTTATTCGAGCGGAATCACCGAATTATTCAAACCGTGACTCAGCAAATAATTGTGCAATGTGCATTCTCCCCCCCCCCCCCCTCCTTCAACATAGTCAACTTGCTCGAGATACGTAGTTAAAATTCTATGATAGCCTCCTAATATCATTTTGTCTGAACAAGAATTTCAGAAGCTCACATCAGCGATGATGAGGTGGAGATTACATAATAGTTTCGGCTCCGGAAAATATCCTACAAAAAAACTACTACTAAAAATGTCATGGCTTTTAAAGGTCTTCCGAAACTTCAAAAGTTCCTTTGCCTTTCATGATTCTGCCTTGACCACGATGACGAGACTTCTGTGACATTTTGATATTGTAATTGGAATGGTTTTATTTATACAGGGGCCTTTTTAAGGCTAGGTACACGTCATATACGAGGGGCGTTCAATAAGTAAGTATCCCCCCTCTCTAAAATCCATAAGAATGGACCAATTTTAAAAAACTTGGGCTCAAAATCTTCCTTAGGATATTTTGAGTTCAACAAAACAAACCGCAACAAAATCGGACTATGTGCGGCCGAACGCGAGCCGTTTGAACGCGCCGAGGAGCTCGACGCTCCCGCCGAATCTGCGAGGATTTGAAGTCCGCTACAGGAGAAGAGCTTCTCTGCCAAAGCCTCAGTCGTTCATCACTGACGAAAAATCAAAGAAATTTTTGTAGAATAAGGGCTTACCTCACTTCTCCACATAACCAGCTCGATCCAAGCAAGTCTGATACTGAGACTAAGACTAAGAGAACAGCTTTTGGATGCCTCGTGCGTGGAAGTCTTTCAGCTGACCGCGGATGAAAGAGTGGACGGCTTGTTTGACCTCTTCCACTGATTCAAAATTAACTCCTCCGAGTTCAGATTTCAGATACGAAAATAAATGGCAAACCTAACCTAACCTAACCTAACCTAACTCGAGGTTAGGGGTTAGTTGGGTTAGTTAACCATTTATTCCCGTTCCTGAAATCTGAACTTGGAGGAGTAAATTTTGAATCAGTGGAAGAGGTCAAACAAGCCGTCCACTCTTTCATCCGCGGTCAGCTGAAAGACTTCCACGCACGAGGCATCCAAAAGCTGTTCTCTTAGTCTTAGTCTCAGTATCAGACTTGCTTGGATCGAGCTGGTTATGTGGAGAAGTGAGGTAAGCCCCTTATTCTACAAAAATTTCTTTGATTTTTCGTCAGTGATGAACGACTGAGGCTTTGGCAGAGAAGCTCTTCTCCTGTAGCGGACTTCAAATCCTCGCAGATTCGGCGGGAGCGTCGAGCTCCTCGGCGCGTTCAAACGGCTCGCGTTCGGCCGCACATAGTCCGATTTTGTTGCGGTTTGTTTTGTTGAACTCAAAATATCCTAAGGAAGATTTTGAGCCCAAGTTTTTTAAAATTGGTCCATTCTTATGGATTTTAGAGAGGGGGGATACTTACTTATTGAACGCCCCTCGTATTTACATTGTAAGAAATAAAATATTTACATTGTGCATAACTTGGAGAAAAGTGTACAAATGGACTGCATTTTGCAATTTGGAACTATAAATTCTGGCTCTTCTGGAAAAACACTTCTGTGCATAGAGAAACTAATGGCACATAGGTTGTTTTTAAACCGGGCTAGAATCTATAGGTCCAAATTGCAAAATGTAGTCAGAAGCTCACATCAGCGATGATGAGGTGGAGATTACATAATAGTTTCGGCTCCGGAAAATATCCTACAAAAAAACTACTACTAAAAATGTCATGGCTTTTAAAGGTCTTCCGAAACTTCAAAAGTTCCTTTGCCTTTCATGATTCTGCCTTGACCACGATGACGAGACTTCTGTGACATTTTCATAATGTAATTGGAATGGTTTTATTTATACAGGGGCCTTTTTAGGGCTAGGTACACGTCATATATTTACATTGTAAGATATAAAATATTTACATTGTGCATAACTTGGAGAAAAGTGTATAAATAAAGTATAATCATGATATAATCCTCAGTCACAATAATAGGAATTCCTTACTTTTTCGAGTTTCAATTAAGCTTTTTCCTGGTCAAAATAACGAGATTCCCTGGCCTTTTTCAGAATTTTCTTGATATGAACGGCAAAAATTACCCGAGTTCTTCAAGTTCTCGATTGTTCAGTGTGCCCCAAAACACCGAAATTCTCAATTAGCTTAGACAGTCCCTGACCAAAATGACGAAATCCCTATCCCTGAATTCCCTTAGCCTAGATGACAAAATTCCAAATTCTTTTAAATTCTCACTTATTTACGGTTTACCTTATCAATATGTCAAAAATTCCCGAAATTTTCAGGCTTTCGCTATCCGAGATATCGAGCGAATATTCTCTGTCATATAGGACGTTCCTTTCTTTCATCAAAATAACAAAGGTACCTCGAAATTTCATGCTCTCTTCCATCCATGAATACCCCCCTCCCCCCCCCCCCCAAAAAAAAAGAAGAAAATGAGAAAAAAATCATTGTGTCAGCTTGCTCGGAAAGCATCGTTGAAATTCAGTGTCAGTCTTCAAAAATCATTTCGTCTATCCAATCAACGATTTTAACAGTTCGCGAGAGAGAAGATAACTTAAGGGGGGAGGCAGGAGTGCATAATGCGGGGTACAAGGGGTGAAATGTTACAGCTCGGAAACTGGGATATTTTAATAACCCCCGGGGTATTATCTCGCTTATATTTTTAACGTTTGAGAAAAATATTACTCGCTTCTTATCGGAGTAATTATTCTCTTTACGACTCCGCGTACAAAGCACTGCGCTGCGAAACGGAATCGAGCGATATTAGCGACGGCGTCGGGTGCTCAGATCGTCGGAGACGCTTTCGAATAACGAGGCACTTTCGCGGGTCGAGTTCGAATCCATGATCCAACGACAATTGTCAGTTAGTTAGTTATTTTATTTATAGACATTCAGCATTGTCGATGGACAGCACTGCTCAGATATGTATGTATATCGACGGAGCAACCCACTGCTCGAGTCATTTTCGTTGAGCAAATCGTCATCTCCATGAAATTTCCAAGAGAACAAAATGCTCAGAAAACAATCAAAATCAGGGTTGCCGCAGAATTTAGAAAATGAAATTCCCTGACATCTCCCTGATTTCCCCGACACATTTTGGGGAGATCCCTTAACAATTATTGAAGATGTGACGGATGGTTAGGAAGGCATAATTGAAAATAGTTTTCAGGCAAAATTTGTTGTTCGAAACCTCAACCCATTCTAGAAAGCAAATGAAGGTGATTTAATAGATTTTCCCTGACATTTCCCGGTTTTCCCTAACTTTTAAACTTAGCTGACATTTCCCGGTTTTCCCTGACTGTAGCAACCCTGTGTATTAAAAAAAAAAACTCCAGCTTAAATGAAGATAAAAAAAATTCTTGGCGGCAAATTCAAGAATCAGTACGCTTGAGGCGAGCACATTTTTTCAGTGCAGAGGAAACGAATCCCTGTTTCCGGAACAAATCCCGCGATTTTCCCCTGAAATTTTTCATTCCCGGATGATTCCCGGTTTTCCCCGGTCCTAGACACCATGTTCTCAACCCCCCTCCTTCTTGACCCCCCCCCCCGTTATCCCCAGCCCCGCGACCGGACACTCGGGGGACGAAGAGGGGGGGATGTCCGGAGCGAATTAGCCCCGAGCGGACGACACCCGCGCCCGACGGCGGCGGGATAGGCAACGCGCAAAGCGGCGGAACATAACATTGTGCATAATTAAAGTAAAACATATAGAGAAAGGTAAAGTTACGGGGCCGGGGACAATGGGGAGGCGGGGCGGGGGACCGGGGGGGGGGGGGCAGGTACGAGTTATTGAATTTCAGTAGTCTGTTTTCAATAATTGAATAAGAGGGACTCCGGGGTTCCGAGAAGCGGGAGCGACGGCAAAAGGCACTAGCGAGCCTTAACGCAATTATCGGCGGGCCCTGGCGCGGGCAACTTGGAGTCTCAACAACGGGACGAGAGTCGGGTCCTGCACGGCGGCAACCGCGCAACTCCCGCCGGGGAGCTCCAGGAGATACGCGCTTTTGACTGGCCGAGGCGCCTCAGCACGAGAAGTCAACTTAATTTCAGCGCCGCCGCCGCTGCTGCGCCGCGCGCTGAAACGGTCTTCCCCCCAAATAAAATTATGAAACGCCGCGCTGCACCACGTACAGGGTGATTCCGGATGAGACTACGACCGAACAATATACGATGTACCAGGGGCGGACTGGTAGTCGAAAAGTTAGGAGGCGACCTAAATACGACCCCTCCGTTCGTTCGGGGGCCCCTCTAAGAAGGTTCGGGGGCCCTCCCTCGGAAAATTTTGAAAATTTCACACTTTTTAAACGCAATTTTAGCATTATTGGAGTCAAATTCTGCAGTACTTGAACTTCAAAATAACCCATTCTCAGGATTCTTCGGGAGCCCCTTCATCACATAAGCTTTAGGCGACCTTTCATGTCTCTTGGAGACAAATTTTCAAGGATTTTGGGGCCTTTTAGTGACTGAAAAGGATAGAAAAATTACAACACCACAGGGAAAAAAACAATGACTCGAAACAAATTCGCCGCGGGGGGGGGGGGGGCGGGGGCCCCTTCGGGACCTCCGCGGCAAATTATTAGGGGGCGATCGCCTCTCCGCCTCCATGGCCAGTCCGCCCCTGCGATGTACGATTTAGACTACCTCTATAGGGAGAGAGTGGACAGCTCGAAAATTTGAAGGTTAGGATTGATTAGGTCATGTAGCTCTTGGGGCCCAAAAGGGCAGCCAACTTATGAACTCGAATTATCCAGTGGTACTAATTTTCATAATTCTTACTACCCGTCGTATCATAACCGATCAAAAATTATAAAAGCACGTATAAAACTTTGATTTCGCGTACATTTTCTCATTTTCAGTTTCAAAGCTTCGACTTTCATAGCTACGTCATTTTTATCCATGAATTTCGAATATTCGATATATTTTTATTTGTCACTTTAAAGCACTGGACAAATAGATGACATAGGTTAAAAGGCGGAGCGTGATTGGTCGGCTATGTCTTACCGCTGCTTTATCGTGCCTTTGTCAGGTGGCATGGACAACATACTGTCGGAAACTTAAGAGGTGCCTTTAACATACCGAGAGTTCCACCCGACATGTAGACACGACAAAGCAGCGATAAGACATAGCCGACCAATCACGCTCCGCCTTTTAACTTATGTCATCTATGTCTACCCGACAAACACAAAATTTCAACAACTCTGCTAGCAGCTGCTTTAGGAGTCCTACAATCTAAGCCCATGAGACGAGCGGTGAACCACGAATCACCCTGTACAGCGCCGTATGGATATACGTATTCGGACCCGCGCGACGCGCGGCCGCCGCGGGTTGCCTGCATGCCGGGCGCGGGCGCGCACGACGCGGTTGCCTACCTCTCAGGCGCGCGGGCGTCGCTGCATCCGGCCCCCGGAACACTCTCAATTATCGGGTTCTCGGACTTACAAAGGGACGCGTCCGATTCTGCGAAGGCGGGGACAAGTTTCCGGGAAATTCGGGCCCGACCCGAAAGTAGTTTCCGCGGAAAATCCTCCAACTCCGGCAGCGATATTGCCCGGGGATTCTTGCGCTCCGAACCGAAATTCCTGGCTCCGGAATTCCGCCGTTTCGAAAGGGGGCGGGTGTGGGGGGGGGGGGGGCAGCGGACCGCCTAATTTAATTAATTAGCGGGGGGCCTATCGAACGATACAGACAGACGACTGCCCGTGCGTTGCTGAGGGTGAGTGTTATCGTGTACCCGCTCCGGTCTCTTGTCGTTGGTGAATATTACGGCTCTGCGGATTTTTGGCATGCATCCACGTACAATTGGAATTCTCCGACTTGGTGGATGTGCTCACCGAACGACAATCCGTTTGCGCGTAAAGCATGCTCACCGAACGGTAACGTTGCACCGTGTCAACCAACGAAAAATCCCATCACAGTGTCAACGATTGATTGTTCAAGTTTTGCTCAGGCGATGCGAAGTCAAAACTAGCAGTGGGCATGGTGTCAACGATCACGGTGTCAACCAACTGGATTGCATTTTGCAAAAAGGAACCACTAGCATTGCAATGTTGCTAAGATTGTGCAACTTCTTTTATCTTGGAGGAAAACCCCGATTATCCATTAATAGTTTCTATTTTACTCGCTAAAAACTGTAAATTTAAGACAAAAATTACTATCTAAATTTCATTGTTTTTCACGATTTCCGCAATTTTATTGCAAAAGATGAAGTTGCACAATCTTAGCATCATTGCAATGCTAGTGGTTCCCTTTTGCAAAATGCAATCCAACTGAAAAATACCTCCCTCACAATCCTAACAGACATTTAATTCCCCGATAGATGTTTGGTTAGGAAAGGTAATGTAAGGTGAGGTTCACTTCGTGTTGGGTTCGATTAAGTTGGCAAAGCTTGGCACGGTTAAGTAGAGGTGAATAACACACAGAGAACAAGACTTGAAATTTGGAAGGTATACTAAAGGGAAGATTTAAGTGTCGTTGACGCTGCGTTCATTATTTCACAAAAGCTAAAATTCTTGTTTTTGGATGATTACGGTGACAACAAAGACTCAGGATTAGTAAAACCACTCGCTCGTTGACACCATGATCGTTGACACCGTGCTCATCATTTCACAGTGGGCAAATTTTATTTCCGGATGATGACACCGTCAAAAGGAACTGAGTAAAACTGTTTGTTGACACCGTGCCCATCATTTGACAGGAGGGAGAATTTTCTATTCTCGTTGATAACGGTGTCAACAAAAACTCAGTAAGTCTACTTGTTGACACTATGATCATTGACACCGTGCTCGGCGATTCTTCTTATTTCCATTTACTGCACGTTTTTCTTCTTTCCTATTCTTTTTCATAACTTCATCACGGCTCATCTTCCATTCGCTTTTCCTCTTTCCTTCCTTCTCATCTCTTATTTTACCACAAGTTATCCTCTCATCTCCTCTTTCACCTAGCTGTAGCCGTTTTTTTCTGCGCTTTCGGGAAGGATACAAGGATGAGACATTGACAAAGCAAACGGGATCTGGCAGGGGCGAGAGGAAAGCGAGGTCGATCACCGACTGCGACTCTACGTGCTGGGTCGGCGCGGCGCGGCGCACAGTGGATCGAGGCAATTAAAGGAGTCGGACATGAAATTTTTGACTAAAATTGCCAATTTTGATGTTTATTTCGTCACATTTTCAATTCCAAGGCGTGCTTTTAGAAGCCAATTGCACGAGGAAACCAATGAAACCACTTCAAGAACCTCTAAGTTGGGTACATCGGAGTTACAAGCGTTTCAAGTTTCTAAATTTTGTCCGAGCGCTCCTGCGGGCCGATTATTGAAATTGATAGACAAAGCTATAGACAAAGGAGACAAAAAACATACGGAGAGATTCTATTGGTGGAAGCGGGTGGTTGCAATGGACAAAGGAGGGAGGCAATAGACTAACTAACGGCAACCCACAAGAGACCCGACAGTTAGTCTATCATTTTCTGCCTTTGTCTATAGGAACCACCCATTTCACCAATAGGATCGCTCCATACTCTTTATGTCGTCTTTGTCTATAGCTTTGTCTATCAATTTCAATAATCAGTCCGCTGTGGACTCGATATACACTGTGCGGCGTCCGCACTCGGATCCGGCGCAAGACTCGCTTCTCCAGCTCGGGCAACGCCACAGCCAGACTAGGAAACGAGCGTCTATTATTACCCACTATTACTCTCTCCAGCCATTATTATTATTCAATTTTATTATATATAATATTTTATTATTCCCCCTCGCCGGCGGCCCTGGACCCGGCCGTTACCCCCCGTCCCCCCACCACGCCCCACCCACCCACACGTCGCGCGTGACGTCATCACCGAGAAAAGTCATTATAATAATACTGCCGTACTGCCGTGCTCGGGAATAACGCAGTATGAACGTTGCAGGGTTGCCGGATTCTTGACCATAAAATATGGATATTCTTTAGAACATGGGAACAGATATACGGGAGTAGGGAGCTCGTCTATGGGTCAGTGGCGTATGTACGGGGAACCGAGGTCCGGCTCCCCTAGAGCCCCCAAAAAGACAGAAAAAAAGAGAACTCAGCGGAGAGGAACAAAATCGGGTGGAGAGAGAGTAGAACGATGAAGTAGAGGGAGAAGCGTAGGAGCAGCAGAAGAGGCGACGGTAGAAGAATGAACGAGAACAGAGGAGATGAAGCAAAGAGCTGTTACAGCTACTGGAGAGAGAGGAAGGCGAAGGGGGGAATACGAAGAATTGGAGAGAAAAGAAGCGGCAGAATGGGAAGAAGTAGAGGAAGGAGAAGACAAAGCAGAAGGAAGAGGGGGAGGAAAAGAGAAAATGACGAGGAAGAAGATAAGGCGGCAGGAGAAGGAGAAAAAAGAGAAGAGAAAGAATAAACAGAACGGAGAAGAAGAATCATAATACTATAAAAGATGTGCAAAGAAAGGGAGGGGGAGGAGGGGGAAGAAAAGAAGGGGAAACAAGAGGAGAAGAAGAGGAGGATAAGATAAAGAAGAAAAAGGAGAAGACGAATAAGAAAAAGAAAGACAAGTAAGAATGGACAGAGAAGAATAGGAGGAAAACGGAGAAAGAATAATTTCTGGTTCTCCGTGTTTTTCTTCCTCTTTGCCTCCTTCTCCGTCAGTCTCTTTTCCTCCTTTTCCTCCTTTTTCTCCTTTTGCTCCCATTACTCTTTCTCCTTCTCTATCTACCGAACCGGAAGACAACGTCTGAAAGGCCCGAGTCTGACAGATTTTAACTTGCCTTAAAATTTTATTCCTGCTATATATTCATGATAAGTAACATTATATTAATAACTTTTCTGCAGAATAAATACTTTAGGCGAGGAAATGCGGCAAGCTCGGACTGTTGATACGGCATTCTTGCCTCCTGCCCGCCAGAACACCGCAGCGTCTCTTATTATATCGTCTCCTTTTCCGATGTTATTGCGCCCGTAAATTTTTATTTTTATCTTTATTATTATTATTTTCCCTCTCCCTCCTTTTGTTTACTGATATTATTATTGTTATTATATTTTTTAATTCGCCCAACGCACGTCCCCGGCTTTTGTCCCCCGACAACTTTACCAGTTGGTTTTTATAACCCCCCTCCCCCCCCGGTGGGGTGGGGGATGATGAGCGGGGAGGGGGGGGGGGCTTCTCTTTTCGCTCGGGTTTTATCTGTTTTATTGTTGTCGTCGCTTCGCGTCTTTATCTCTCTCGTTCCTCCTCTCCCCGACTCGCGATTCTGAGGAGCGTTCATTCGCGTGCGGATAAATTGGACTGCATTTTGCAATTTTGAACTATAAATTCTGGCTCTTCTGGAAAAACATTTACGTGCATAGGGAAACTAATGGCACATACGTTGTTTTTAAACCGTGCTAGACTTTATAGTTTCACATTGAAACATGTAGTCCAATTTACGATGAAAAAAGAACTATGTGAAAATGAATAGAATCACAAGGTACTAGCATACTCATGATAAACTCTTGATGGGTAGACCCCCCCCCCCCCCCAAAAAAAAAAAAACCCAAATTTTAGTTTTGACCAATTTGTGTTAAATTCAGTGGATGCGGCTTAGTAGTGACTAGTGACCCAAAAAAACACTATTAATTGAACTAGTAATTGAACTGCGTTTGGCGGAGATCAAATAAGCCACATCAGCTATTGCCAAATTTAACTATAGGCAATTTAACATTTTACAAGAGAGCCTTCGCGCATATTCCTTTGAAAATGTAAAGGAATTTGCTTCGTAATACGCAGGAGATTTACCGAAATTAGCACAAAAATCCGCCCAACCGTTTTCGTACAAACAATTAAATTGCCCAATTAAATTTTGCAAGAACTGATGTGGCTTGGTTCCTTTCTGCAAGACGCGGGCCAATCATTGTGCTTTTCCAAAGTTCTGCTTCCTCCCCTAAAATTTTAGGAGCCACCTTGGCCGTAAAACCCAATTAATTTTTAGGAGCCATCAACTATTTTTTTTAGGAGCCAAATTAAATTTTTGCATACGCTCTCGGGCTGCGCTGCGAACGGTGCGTATGAAGAGCGCTTCACCGCTACCGCTGCTTCCCGATTGTGAGTTTAACTTGTCAAATTTTTTAGGCGCCACGATGGCCCAGCACCCCAATTTTTAGGCGCCAAGGCCCGATTCTTAGGCGCATTTGGCGCATGGCGCCCGGGAAAGGCAAAACACCATTTTGGATTCGTCAAAAAGTGCTCCTGCGGTCTTTGGATTGAATACGACTCAAATTTGTGAGTAGTTCCTTTGGGCATAAATCCGTCGCATTATGCTGGAGGACCCTCCGGCCGTGCCAAGGAAGAACGCCGTGTGAGCCTTCAGCCGTTGCCAAATTTAGATTGATAAAACACGAATTTCCCAGGGAACTTATGAATATTTTCCTTCCAATTTTATGGACAATTTTGTTCGCAATTTCATCAGAACTTTCAGAAAATTTCGAGGAAAAATATCCATAACTTTCCTCAAGAATAAATATTTTATCGAAGGAAATTTGGCAACTGTCGAATGTTCATACGGCGTTCTTCCTCAGCACGGCAGCCTCGGCGAGTGACGCAACCGAGGAGGATTGCCTCAAACGGTTGCGACGGAAACGACGACACTGACCTACCAGAAGAGGTAACTACCAAACCGGTGCCCGGGTCGGGGGCGGGGGCGGGGAGCGGGGGGTGGAGGGGGTCGCGAATCTCGGGTGGATTTGAATGAACGCGAAATTCGCGCGACCGGTTTTCGCGAGCCGATGAGATTAGCGGATTAGTGTCGAGGAGTCAAGATGAAACCCGGTTGCCACGCCTCCACTCCGTTTTCGAATTTTTCATCGGAAAACCCTCGGACAGATACTGCCGAAATTGGTAGACAAAGCGATAGACAAAGAAGGCAAAAGGGATAAGGAGGGATCCCATTGATGGAAGCGGGTGGTTCCAATGGATGAACTTCGTACGACGAAGGAGGTAAGTATAACTGCAACCCCCGCTGCCGTGCTAAGGAAGAACGCCGTATAGACATTCGACAGTTGAAATTTCCTTCGATAAAATGTTTATTTTTGAGGAAATTTATGAATATATTTCCTTGACATTTTCAAGAACTCTGGTTAAAATTACGAACAAAATTATCTGAAAAATTGAAAGGAAAATATTCATAAGTTTACCGGGAAATTCGTGTTTTATCAAAGGAAATGTGGAAACATTAGAATGTTCATACGGCGTTTTCCATTAGCTCGGCAAAGAGCCAAACCATAGGAAAATATATCTAAATCGAGCAGTGCTGCCATTTTATTTTACCTAAGATTCCGGGGTTCCGGGAAGAAATACCAAAGCACGTCCCGATTTAGTTCTGACGATCGTCGAATTTGAAAAAAGAAATTGTCAAATAGGATCAAATAATCGGTCAAATTAACAAAAAAAAACCCCGAAATTCGGAGAAAATCCCGAAAATGGCCGGAAGTTCCGGGAATTCTGAAGATTCCAAGAAACTGGAAGAAGTTCCAAAATTTGGAATGAATTCCGGGAAATGGCAGCACTGAAGTCGAGAATTTTGAAAGAGACGATTCTTCGGAGAAGGGCGAAAAAAAAACGAGGGGCTCCCTTTCTCGCGAAAATACGGAGGTGCATGCTAGAATTGCTAGAATGCAGAAGTTGCACGCAAATTTTTTATTTTTCTGTATGAGGATGTTTGAGGAGCTGATTTCAAAGTATTTTTCATAATTTTTTCTGAAATGGGACATTGTAAAAGAATAGATTCGATCGCGAGAAAATGGCCCGCCTTATGACTTCATCCGGCGGCACTTCCCATTTAAACACATGTATTCTAGAGGAGTAGATCTATTCACACATCTCCTCCAATAATTGTTCAATTTATGAACCAATAGAGCATTGTCTTCGCTTCACTTTGTACTTTCCAGGTAAACACAAAATTCATCAAATTTTGGACACCTGCCAAATCTCCAATGGAGGATTTAGAACACAAAAAGCGTTCGTCGAAAGTTTTCAATGAACACGGAATGCCGTTCTGCGAATACAATCTCCATGTGGTGATTTCGATCCGACCCTGCGGGCTAATTATTGAAATTGGACGTATTTCTATCAAACGGAACTATGTGCATTGTGACGTGAGCCCTGTAATGCACATATTCTTGAGGGTCTCAGGGCTCATGTCTTAATGCACATAGTTCCGTTTGACAGAAATACGTCCAATTATTGAAGCGCTGGGTGCAGAAAGGGCATTTCTTGGTTGCGCTGTCTTAGGATCTCCGCTGACGTTTTATCCATTACAATTAAGGCAAAGATTAAGCAAAAAATGTAATCTTTATTCCCGTTTGTGACGCTGTGGAGGCCTAAAATATGAGAACCAATCAGAAATGGATTCGCATTGTCATTACTCTCAGTATAAAGGACTCTGGCTGAAAATAATGCAGATTTTTAGGAATACCCAGCGTAGGGTACCTTCATAGGGAGAGTATGGACAGCTCGAAAATTTGGAGGTTAGGTTTGATCAGGTCACGTAGCTCTTAGGGCCCAAAAAGGCAGCCCACCTATGAACTCAAATTATCCAGTGGTGCTAATTCAAACTCCGAGAGCAGGTACACTGATCAAAAATTATATGAGAACGTATAAAATGTTGATTTTGCATACATTTGCTTAGTTTCAAAGTCTCACTCCTTAAAAACGCTTGCTCACAATGCGCTGTCGGCCCTGTTGATTACCCTTTCAAATGCATAAGGTTGGCAGCAGCACTTTTCTGGTGACTTTCGTTCTTCACGTTGTCGCCCTTTTGGGCCCTCAGAGATACATAAATCCAGTTGTCCATACTCTCCCTATAAAGGTACTCTAACCTAGAGTCCCTTTATACCGAGAGTCAAGACAACACCCCTCATGGAGTCACAAACGGGAATAAAGATTACACAAATTGAACGTTTTTCGAAATCTTTGATCGGCTCATTCTTAAATTCCTTTCTCCGTTCCTTCTCTTATTTTGTTTGTTCCTGCCGAACCTGAAATTCCTCGGTCCATTTCAGATTATAATCATTGCAATTGGTGAAAATGTAATCTTTATTCCCGTTTGTGACACTGTGAAGGCCTAAAATCCGGTTAACCAATCAGAAATGGATTCGCATTGTCTTGACTCTCAGTATAAAGGGACTCTACTCTAACCCGGCGAAGACGACGCCTCACCGAGGCGAAGGCACAATCTGACAACACGGCGGGAGTGGCTGTTGGGGGAGGGGAGGGGGAGCGGGGGCACCTGTTGACATATGGACCGGGCAACGCGCGGAACAGTGACCTAGGTCGCTTATACGACCCTCAACACCCCCCCCCCCCCCCCCCGCCGCCGAGCCACCTCGCTGCGTGCTCAACCGCGCGTCTCGACGCTTGTCACCCTCCGTTATTACGCGCGCCGCGACGACTTTCGGCATTTTTTCCCCGCTGGAGCCCCGCACAGTGGAACGAGTTCATGAGAGAAGCCCGACAAAATTTGGAAACTTTAAACGCTCATAACTCCGTTAAAACGCAACTTTGAGGTCCTGAAAGTGGTTCCATTGGTTTTTTCGTAAAATGGAGATGTTGCATGTGTGAGGGATTTGCGATTTGACCATTGATTCTTATGTAAAAGTTTGCGAGAAACACGATGGTGCCACTGGTTTTCTCTGAAATCAACTCCCAAGCTCAAAAAAAGCTCTCAAGTTGAGGCCAAAATGGAGGGGATATCCCACCCTACCTAGAGTACCTGTATAGGGAGAGTAGCGACAGATCGGTTCATGGAGGGCTTAGGGCCCAAAAGTGCAGCCACCCTTCTGAGCAACTTCTAACACACAAAATTTCACTGCCAGCCTACATATTTCAATTCTAACCAAGATGGCTAAGAATGTACATAAATGAGCGTTCTTTCGCAAAAATAAGTAAATTTATGCAAAAAGTAAACCAAATACATGCTTTCTAAACGACGGTTCGTAACAATTGTATTTGTAAATCGCTCTGGACATTCGAAATTCATAGGTTGGCTGCCCTTTTGGGCCCTAACTTTATTCGCGGAGGCATCGGTGAAGGCCTGATGGACTTTCGGAGTTTCAGATCTGTCGCTACTCTCCCTATACAGGTACTCTAACTCTACCCTGAGAGTCCACCTCTAACTGAAACTCCAAAACTGAAAAATACCTCAACCCTGCTAATGTATTTGCTCCCTATCTTTGCATGGAGAGTTTGTTTTGATGTAGAGGTGGACTCTCAGGGTAGGGTGGGATATCCCCTCCATTTTGGCCTCACTTTGAGAGCTTTTTTTGAGCTTGGGAGATGATTTCAGAGAAAACCAGTGGCACCATCGTGTTTCTCGCAAACTTTTACATAAGAATCAATGGTCAAATCGCAAATCCCTCACACATGCAACACCTCCATTATGTGATGAAATAAACTTAAAAATGTACGGGTTTTGTTGAAAATTTCATGTCCGACCTCTCTAATAATTGCCTCGATCCACTGTGCGCCGCTAGACCGATGCTCTTCCCTCCTGATAGAGTCCCTTTATACTGAGAGTAAAGACAATGCGAATCCATTTCTGATTGGTTCCCGTATTTTAGGCCTTCACAGCGTCACAAACGGGAACATAGATTAAATTTTCACCGATTGCAAAGATTATAGACTGGAATGGACCGGGTAATAGGGGGTACGGTAAGGAACAAATGGAATGAGAGAGGGAACGGAAATGGGAACTCGGGAATGGGTCGATCAAAGATTACAAAAAACGTCCGATTTGTGTAATCTTTATTCCTGTTTGTAACATCCATAAGCCGCGTTGTTTTAACTCTCTCTGTGTATGAAGGGACCACCTCCTGACCGAGAGCGTGGTGAACTGGATGTTTTTATAGTCTATTGGCACTACCCTTGTCAACCAATAGGCTCGCGCCATGTTCCCTTATGTCTTCTTTGTCCATCGCTTTGTCTATTAATTTCAATAATCAGCCCGGAGGCTTTAAAATCAAGGGACGATGGTATTTCCGTCGCAGTGAGTTTCCGTGACCCAGAATCGGGGCGAATCGTCCGACTGACTGAGCTGCGTCCTCGTGAGTCACCGAACGGCGAGGATTAGCATTTCGTCAACGGTCGGATTTGAAATGCTCCATCGAAAAAGCTTCCTTTCTCAATTGAAATGCTCGTGGCCGAGTCTTCGAAAATGCCGACTCGAGTCCATCCCAGCGTCGAAAATCCGTGAGCTCTGCTTCCATATGAGCGTGGGGAATCCAGGGCTCACAGCGCTTTGTCGCTCGGGTCGTTTCCAAAGTCGAGGGTTCGATTTACATACGTGGTTCATTTTTATTCATGGAAATCCGTTTATAGTTATCGAACGCCGGCGAGGATGCCTAGCAGAGTTGTCTCATCGTTGAATGGAATTTGCAAATTTTACACCTGGATCTTCGCAGAATTTTGAGCAAGTTTGCGTTTCCCCTTTTTGTCTGTGTTTTTCTTCAAGTTTTCTTGCAGGTTCCTTGAGTTTTTCTTAAATCTCCCCCTTTCACTGAACGTTCCATGAACACAATGCCAAAGGCCAAGAATTTCATGAGCTCTTTCGGTATTTTACCCTTACCGTTAAAATTCTTTCCTCCCTTATCTCTCCTGACATTTCCACGTTTTTCCGGACCAATATAATAGAAATCCATGACTTTTTCTGTACCATATCTTAGATTTCATGGTTTTGAAATATATCGACGGTGAAACTACCAAACCACGTATCTCGTTTGCGGTGTTTAAAAATCTACGCTGACATTTTATTTTTTTGAAGTAGACCAAATCAATATCATTCCTTGAAATTTTCTCAGAATTTTCTCCGCACGAAGAGGAAAAATCACAGAAATTTTCAAGACTGGACGTTAAGTAGTTTTTCATTTAAAAAATAAAGTATGACAGGAAGTCTGCGACGTCGCAAACCGAGTTATGTGATTGCCGACTTTCACCGTCGATATGTGTTTTACATTTGAAGAAAAAGAGAAAAAATTCCAAAATCGTGCGTGAATATTTTTGAACGCAAAAGAAAAATTCACAGAGAATTTCTATACAAGAATTTTGTATAGTTATAATAATGTTTCCTAAAAAATAATATACGACGAGTGGAGGTTTGTAACGTTGCAGTATAAGATTTAAATCGACTTTAAGCATCGATACGATTATTTTTTTTTTTTTTGCAAAATTTTCAGGCGATTATTCTGACTTTGCGCTGGCTCTTGGACTTCTCATAAGAATACTGGCCTTACACCAATCTTACCCTTAGCTAACAGATTACATTATCAGTGCATGGATTACATGAGAAAGGAGGAGAAGCGATTTTCCGCAATGTGTGGCAACCTCACCTCAATGCGCGACCTTCTTGTTGTCTTTCCTCGTGACTAGGGCAAAAATCGCGAAAACGGAAGGTCGATCGGCAAAAATTGCAAAATTGCTAGCTTTATTAGAACTCTAAAAAAGGCCAGCATACGACACACTTCCAGCTGTGAGGATTTTTTTACGCAAGCATTCGAAAATCGAATTGAACGTACGGTTTGAAATTAGTTGCAGTTGCTTTTAGATTTACTGTGCTGTAGGACAAAGTCACGGGGGAAAAAGATCTCGGTTAGGAGGAAATGGAGAGGCTTTCCCAAAGTTCTCATGTAGAAGGACTGGTATTGTGTAAAATCTCCGACTGAGGGTTACAATCCGCTGGAGAAATATACCTGCAGAAGAATTAAAGTACTATGTTATATTAAATTCGTCGCCTCTCAGGCGCGGAAACTTGACTCCATTCCGAGGTTGCAACATTTACTAAAAATGTTAAATTGGCAAAAATATGACAACGTCGTGTTTTTTCAAAATTGCTGATTCTTGTCTACACTGGCGAGTGCGTCAGCCTGAAGCGCCTTCACATCTCGCTGATACTCTAAGCATGACCAGGCACTTAGTTTAGTTGCCTAGGTATCTGAACCTAACTTGTTTAAGGTCACTAACTTCCCTATATGTGCTCGCGAGTGGACTGTTATCGATACCTCATACACGGAACACCTATGGATCTGTCATTTTTGTATAAGAAGTGCACATTAATGTAATTATATGAGTAGATTTTGCAACCTTGAAATGGAGATAAGTCTCTTCTTCCAGAAAACGACAATATTTCCGATTTTGTGTGGCACATGAAAAGGCTAAGCGACATACATTTGGATTGCATTTTGAAAAAAGGAACGAGGAGCATTGCAATGTTGCTAAAAGTGTGCAACTTCTTTTGTCTTGGAGGAAAAACCTGATTATCTATTAACAGTTTTTATTTTACTCGCTATAAACTGTAAATTTAAGACAAAAATTATCCTGTAAATTTAATATTATTTCATGGTTTTGGTAATTTTATCGCAAAGAATGAAATTGCACAATCTTAGCATCATTGCAATGCTTTTGGTTCCTTTTTGCAAAATGCAATCAATTTCATTATATGATTTTTATCAAAGTGGATTTGGACTCAATTTTCCAATTAGGAACTACAGTGTCCGGTTCAATTTAGGAACAACATGTGTGCGATCAGTTCCCTTATGCAGATTGGTGCTTCTATGGACGAATTGGAGATTGTGGTTCCTAATTCCAAAATTCTGTCCATCTGCACACAGCTTTAACCATCGAGTTTTTATATACTTGCAGAAATGTGTATCTCCCTACATCAGAAATGGATTGAAAAAACAAAAACAAAAAATTAATTGAAGGGAATGAATCCGTCAGTCTCCCGATGATATAATTAACTCGTGAACGTGGCTTACTCAATTTTCGAAAAAAACAGGGGAAAAACTTGAAAAAAAATCGGTCGATATTTTGATTGCTTGTATCGTGTCGATTAAACTGTCACTCTGCCGGGAGGGAATCTCTCCAGAGCTGTGGATATTCTAGCGAGTTTCACCTCCATTTAAATCAGTGGGTCTATATTGCTTGGCTATGCTCATTCCCTGATTTTTTCTCCTTTTCAGGAGCTCAATCCCTGATGGGAACCGAAGTTTTCTCTCACTTTGTCGGGATTTTCTTGGGAAAAACTATATAATTTTTGGAAATTCCAGCTTTGAATATTTTAATTATAATTTTGTTTCCTGAATTCCAGATATCGAATAGTTTTCATCTTTCAACGGATTCTTCAGCGTTCAAATATGTTAGTCCAAACGCGTTCCTGATGTTTGTATTATCGGGTTAATGAAAGATCCTCTACTTTCTAATGATTTAAAGATTTAAATTTTTCATTCAAGAGATCGATATTGGAGGCTCAACAATAGGCACTTAAAGAGGTACTGATAAA
The DNA here is from genome assembly GCF_918797505.1 of Bemisia tabaci. Classification (NCBI taxonomy): domain Eukaryota; kingdom Metazoa; phylum Arthropoda; class Insecta; order Hemiptera; family Aleyrodidae; genus Bemisia; species Bemisia tabaci. The sequence continues at coordinate 42,122,658 of NC_092802.1, read as the reverse complement.
TTACAGGTTTTCCCGGTTTAGACACCATGACATTCCTCACGTGAATATCGTGGCATCCATAAACTTTACTAATTTGAGACGGGCAAGAAGCTAACAATAAAAGTTTCCTTCATTCTCGTGTGATACCACAGACCTACTTCGGAGTTTGAAAAATCGCACGCTATATCCGCATTTAACGTTGCGAGTATAATACTTACATTCATATACGTCAGTAATTTGAGACGGGCGAAAAGCTAAGATTCTCCTTCATCTCCGCGTGATACCACATGACTACCTGTGGCGTGGCGTGCTTTGCGATATATCGAATGATCTGCCATTTAAATCTATGGAAAAGGATCAATAAACAGGGTGTTCGCAACAAACACCTCAATAATCGATTCTTTACCATAGCTTTAAATGGGGATTAGCTTTCATAATCGATCATTCACGCCACGCCACGCCACTGATGACTACTCCGGAATTCAAATAGCTGCGCGCGCGCTTGATGTCCGATTTGACCAGCTAATTCACGAAAAATTCTCATGCAATTCCTGGTGAGCATAAAAAAATCGCAATTATTCCAGAAATTCAGTAAACAAGTGAGCAATCAAGCGATTTTCATATCAATATCGCGCGAAATCATGCGATTGTGCCAGCGGTTTTGTGGAGCCTTAGGGGTCACTCGTATTTCACCTAAATATCGCGGTTTTTACGCAATTTTTGACGAGGATTTTGATAGAACACATAAGATCATTTGAATTCACTTCATATCACGGCGAATAAGCCATTTTCCCAGCGGATCTGTGACAAAATTGGAGATAACGCGTTTTTTACTTTGATATCGTGGCATAAATTAAATTTTTCCGACGATTTTGTGAAAATATAAAAAATTAGAGTAAAAATAAATATAGAATAAGAAATTCTCAGTTTTAGAACAGATCCCCTGATTTTTCCCTGAAATTTTGCAGTCCTCGATATCTTCGACATTTTCCCGGTTTTTCCCGGTCTAGACACCCTGCTATGTACGGCCCTGCCTGAGCAAGAAAATGGAAGAAAAATTGCCTCACTTAACCCGTGTGAAACAATCGTTAGAAAATGCCTCACCGATCTCTCCATGAACAATTTTTTCTTGTCAATTTTGGATCCAAGAGACTTTTTTCCAGCGATAAATAATTGAGTTAAATAAAGAAAAAGCGATTTTGCTAACTGGCGGGAATAGAGTAACTTGTGAACTGACAACACACGGAATCGGAAGGGAAAAAATAAATAACAGAATTGGAATGGGTGCAGAAGATATGAAATGAGCAAAGAGAAAAGAGAATTACTATGCAAATGAAAGAGGATGTCGACACTTACCGTGTGCCGGTGAAATTATTTATGTAGGTCTCCACTTCCGGGTTAAACAGCGCCTTCCTTCATCCTGCACAAAAAAAGAAAGAAATATTAATACCGATACAATACGCAGTGGCGTTCAATAACTAGCCCGGTGCGTGGCTTTCACGGACAAAAACTATTACATCATGCTTCTCAAATGTTTTTCCCACAGCTGAAGGTGGAGCTAAGAAAAGTCACCCAAAAAGTCGCCCCTTCGCGGGAGGGGGGATTAATTGGACCTCATTTGGACGTATTTCAATCAGACGGAACTATGTGCATAGTGACGTGAGCCCTGTAATGCATATATTCTTATGGGTCTCAGGGCTCATGTCTGAATGCATATAGTTCCGTTTGACAGAAATGCGTCCATTCTGCGATAAGGAACTGAAATTTTGGGTTCGACCGTTAAATCACGTACTTGCATACGGGAAAGAATAACATATCGACGGTGAAAGTCTGCAATCACATAACTCGTTTGCGATGTCTGAAAATCTCCGCCTCTACGTCATTTTTTTGAAGGAGAGCAAATTGACATTTTTTCTTGAAGTTTTTGCAGAATTTTCTTCGCATTGAGGAGAAAAATCATGACAGTTTTAAAGAATTGCCGTTGAGTAGTTTTCCATTTAAAAAATAAAGTATGACAGGAAGTCTGCAACGTCGCAAACCGAGTTATGTGATTGCCGACTTGCACCGTAGATATATCGTCGTCTTCAGGATATCCCAACGTTGCAAAATTGACTCGAACAACTCAATTTTGTACAAGAACATACCTGTGCAGATTTCGTCCAAAATTTTTCTGATTTTTGCATGAGATCGGAGAAAAATCGGTGAAATTTTCAGATAAATATGCCCAAGATTCTCTTGGGAATAATGGAATTTGCGAGGGAGAATTGGATAACACTGAAATGTAGTTACGTTCTTTTGCGAGAAGAACGACGATATGTTGTTTCTAAATGCGGCCAGAGGTAGTAGTTCATCAATGTCCTAAAGATTGTAAAAAAATGTGGATACAGCTACCATTAAATCTGCAGTTACGGACCGGAAAGCTGTAAATACATTTTCAATGATCCGAGAAATCAAGGAAAATGGCAGTGGCGTACTTTGCGATATATCGATTGATCTGCCATTTAAGCCTATGGAAAAGGGTCAATAAACAGGGTGTTCGCAACCGATACCTTAATAATCGATTCTTTATCACAGCTTCAAATGGAGAAATATCGATTTTCGATCATTCGCGCCTCGCCACTGGAAAACCGCGTGGCGACTCTATTTACTGCAGCGTATTTTGCAATTTTAAGAAACCTTACGAGTAGGTAGGACATGCACTTTAAATCAACTTCCAAACGAAATTATCTGATAAATTGGAAGAAAAATATTATCAAATTTTCCTAAAAATTAGTGATTTGTCCAAGGAAATTTGGCAACGCCTGAAGGCTCATACGGCGTTCTTCCTTAGCACAGCAGTATTCGCCGGAGAAGGAGGCATCACTGATCAACCATCGAAATTTTCCCATTCGAAACCACGGTGAGGAATCGATTATCAAGTTGTTCCTCGCGATCAGCCTGATAATCGATCCTCTTTCATAGGTTTAAACGGGGGTCCAATCGATTAATCGCGATGCTCGCCACGACTCTCATTCGGGATCCGCGCAAGAGATGCAAGACGAGCGACGCGAACACAATGCACTTGTACTATTGATTCATTTGATTTAATTACACGAGAGACGCACGCACACCAAGGCGCGCGGCCCGGGCCAGACACGGCCGCCATCTTCCTCCTCTATATAATAATAATAACAATAATAATATATCAGACTCGGGAGCCAGACTTTGAATTACCTCCCTCATCACCCCCCCCCCCCGCCCCCCGCGCGCTGAGTCTTCGCGATGCGCTCCAGTGGGGGCCAAACTTCAATGCCCCCCCCCCCCCCACCCCGGCCGAAATTGAGCCGCGAGGGGTTTCCAGCCTTGCCGCATGAAGAGAATCCTCGAATAGGGAGAGAATGGATGCCACATGGATTTGTCATTCATGCACAGCGGGCTGATTATTGAAATTAATAGACAAAGCTATAAACAAAGCGGACAAAAAGACAATGGAGCGATCTTACTGGTGGAAGCGGGTGGTTGCAATGGTCAAGGGAAGAAAAGATGTAAATTTGTTCAACGTATCTCCACCTTATTATATTTGTCTCCAAAGTTAGATGAATCCCGGCTATTCCCGGACCTGAACACCATGGGCTCTCATACTGCCGTGATGGCGAAGAGAGCGGTAAGGGTCAAATTTTCGAAATCGAGTTTTCCTTCAAAATTCGTCTAATCTTATTTAAGATCACTGAAATAGCTAAAGCGGCAAAATTCATCTTATTTTCATAAAAACAAGACCTATGAGAAAGCCGTAAAAGCGCACACGGAGAAAAAAACTTGGTGCGTGGGACTCAAAATTGAGGTCTAATGGATCTCTGAAGTTTTCTGATCACGCATCCGGAAACTTGAGGTTGAGCTGCCGAAGTTCGGGTCAGACATCGAGGCACTTGGGTATGTACCAGAGTAGTTCAGATGTGTGACCCGAACCCTTCGATATATATCGAAGTACTTCAGATGTCTGACCCGAACTCCGGCAGCTGGACCTCAAGTTTTTATATACATGATCCGAAAACTTGAGGGATTCATATGACCTCAACTTGGGTCCGACGCACGAAGTTTTTTTCTCCGTGAAAGAAGGGACTCTAGCGGTGAAAAAGATGAGAGCTACTTGGGTTTTGAAAATAAATAGGCAGTGGTATAATGATGGGAACGCAATTGAAATTCGGGTCACCACCGGGGCCGGGGCTCGGCGGAAGAGGGCAGAGTCGATAGACTCGGCGATAGCCAACCGGAAGGAACGGTGGACACGACCCCGCTGAATTACCCCAGACTCGGATCTCCGACCGATAATTATAGTATACTCCGCGCAGTCATATAAAATCAAACGTTTGAATAGGAAAAAGAATTCAATTCCACCTGCGGGCTCATTGCTGGAATTAATAGACAAAGCGATAGACATGGAGGACATGGGGTCTTGGGGAGTGAAGAGAAATATTAAAAAATCCATATTCATACCTACATATATTGCTATTAGGAACTACAATAGCTGGCTCAGTTTAGAAACAACGTATACCATCAGTTGCCCTGTGACCGTAACTGTTTTTGCAGAAGAAAACATTATCCTAAATGCAAAAGTCCAAATGTCCAATGTTTGACAAAGCGATAGACATGGAGGACATGAGGAGTAAAGAGAAATATGAAAAATCCATATTCATACCTACATATTGCTATTAGGAACTACAATAGCTGGCTCAGTGTAGAAACAACGTATGTACCATCAGTCGCCCTGTGACCGTAACTGCTTTTGCAGAAGAAAACATTCTCCTAAATGCAAAATGTCCACATGTGCAATGTCCAATGTTTGACAAAGCGATGGACATGGAGGACATGGGGGGTAAAGAGAAATATGAAACATCTATATTCATATCTACATATTGCTATTAGGAACTACGATAACTTTTTGAAGAATGTCAACGTTAGCGGCGAGAATGAGGCGCCTTCAAGGCACGAAAACGCAATCAAGAATACAGCTTATTAGGCTGGCGGAGAGCCTGATCTGAAGGGGTCGCGCTGGGCTTGCAGTAGAAAAGTTCTGTGCCTCGATTATTGATTACGAGGTGTCTACTAAAATATCAGTTTGGATTTTCCTGACGTTTCAAATGAAATTTCCTGATTTTTGGCGCGAACATATTGACACTGATTTGAATTTACAAATCGACATATTCGAAGAGCTGAATCAAATGTTTGAAAAACGCATGAGGCACACAGGATTTCTCGATCCATGACCGATTTTCCTGTTATTTCGCAAATTTTTCAGGATAACTAGAGTTTGTAGGGATATATCTATCCTTCTGTCCCATAGAAAAACGTCGTGGACGCAGCCAAATATTTCTTATAAAATATTGCAACCTAGGGAACGTGTGATAGTGAATTGTCCTCGTGATTTAAAAAAAAAAATTCTCCGCAATTTCACCACGTGGATGTTAAAAGTGAGTGCTTTAGTCTCCTCACAACAGAATTGCTATCTCAAAATTGGAGAAAAATGACGAGTAGCTGATAGAATGTAACCAATTGATGCGATAAATCGCATGCCGTTCTGACACAAAATATGGCGTCCATCGAATCACCTTATAATAGGACACATTCATGCTTGAAGGAACTATGCTGATCCCAAAACCTGGTCTGGAAAGCAAATAAAAGTAACCTGATAATTTTTCCCTGACTTTTTAAAATTCCCTGACAATTCCCAGTTTTCCCGGTATTCCCCGACTGTGGGAACCCTGCTTCTAGTTCCAATCCTCTACTTGGCAACAGAGCTTTCCCTCCATTAAAATCCATGGTAAAGAATCGACCCCCTCTCGATGTAAATCGATTATTTCGCATACATTCAAACAAGAGGGAATCCAGTGTTGCCAAGCCACCTAATTCTCGGCCGATGGGGCGGCGGCGCGGGGGCGGGGATCGCCTTCCTATTGATTTTATAATTAAATTACATCTAATTCCCTTTCTCATTTAATTTAACTTAATCAAAACTGGAGCTCTCCGGCTCCGCGCACGGTTGAACACCACCCCCCCCCCCCCCCCCGTTCTTCGGCTGATCGACCCCGACTCAAGATATTTTCAATAATTTAATTTTATTCATTTTTTATTCTTATATAATTCAGCGCCGGGCGGAACTTGAGGATCTACCACCCGCGCTGCCCAGCTTTCGCAGACATTTCGTGAGATTTATGCTCCTGAGATTTCACGTGAAAAAATTATTCCTCTTCTTCAGTTTCCTATCCTTCTATTTTCTCTTCGACGTCTGTTTTCCGTGCGGCCGCTTCTTCTTTCTTCTTCTTCCTCGCCTCCTTTCTCCTCTCTTCGAATTCCTATTCTTGTTTTTATAATATTTACTCCTATTTTTCTATTTCCAATAATCCTTCCTCTTCATCCTTCTCCTTCATCATCATCTTCTTCCTTCTCTCTTCCTCTCTCTCTCTTGCAATTCCTATACTTGTTTTTTCAATTTCAAATGCTCCTTCTTCTTCATCCTTCTCCTTCATTATCATCTTCTTTCTCTTCTTCTCCTACTTTCTACGCTGCTACTTCTTCTTTTTTTTAAGTTTTCTCTATTGCTGCTGCTACTTCTGCCTCTTCTTTCCCTCTTTTCTTTTCTTGCTTTTCGTGTTCCTATGCTTATTTTTATTGTATCGATTCTTTTTCTCCAGTTTCCTATGAAGCTACTAATTCTCTTCAGGGCCGGATTTAGGGGGTGGCCACATGGGCCGTGGCGGCAAATTAAGGGGGCGGCAAGTGTTGTAATTTTTTCAAAAGTAGGTATCAAGAAAAATATCTGATTCAAAAAAAAAATACAACAAGAAAAGGCGAAAAAATCTCTCATTTTCTGAGAGTTAAAGTATAGTAATTTCTACTTTTGTTCGTCTTTTAGGGATACAAGAGACATCACCTTTCATTAGTCAAGTTAAGAGAGAAACCAAACACGCAATTTGGCCTGGAGCGGCGCGGCGCAAAGAACAATGATGACGAGGACTTGAGATGGAAAGGAGAAGCCCTCGGCGCGGCGCGGTGGTCGGCATGTAACACATAGTAGCGCCTACAAGACTCCATGAATACTTCACGCATTGCGTCAAACGTAGTGCGGTCAGCAGCGGTTGGCGTGAAACGCATAGCGCTACAAGACTGCAGGAATACGAAATTTAAACGAAAATTTCCATTTGAAAAATCGCGATTTTTCTCCAGCGTTTGCAGGGAAGATCATTTCTTTCATCTTAGTTCTGATTTTTTGAAGCCGAGTAAACACTGATCACCAATTTTATGAACGATTTGTTTTCAGAGCGGCGGAAGAGGAATCCGCAGTTTCTAGCATCAATGCACTGACGATACCTCTGATTTCCCTGAAAATCTTATTCCCTGATTTTTCCGCATCGATCTCATTCCCTGATTTCCCCGAATAAATCTCGTTCCTTAATTTTCCCGAATAAATCTCATTCCTTGATTTTTCCGAATAATATCATTCCTTGATTTCCGCTAATAAATCTCATTCCTTGATTTTCCGAATAAATCTCATTCCTTGATTTTCCCGAATAAACTCATTCCCTAATGGATCCCGATAATCCTCGGTTTTTTACGGATCCCAGACACCATGAACTGAACAAACGTATATGCCACGGGCCACGGGTGTTCCATCCAATTTGGCAACGCGGTTTCGATCGCTTTCGATGTTGCCAACCTTCCGACGAAATCCCCGACAAACACCATTGTTCTGGCGTAAAGACGGGCCTTGGGCGACATGGCCATGGCGGCGCCGACAGCACATGTTTTCGTTCCATGATAATATAAACATATTACACAGAAACCCGAAAGCGCGAGGGGTTGGGGTGGGGCAAACGGGGAGGGTGGCAGCTCGAGCCTCGCTTATATATAAATTAATAGCTTACACTTCCGCAACTTCTATTGATTGTTAAGTTTAACTAGCGCCGGCTACGTGCGCTAGGAGCCTCCTGTCGTCGCCGGATCGGGCTCGCAAATTAGAGAAAATATATTTCAAAGGCCGCACACTCCTTTCTTCCCGAGCTCATTATTGGAATTGATAGACAAAGCCATAGACAAAGAGGACCCAGTTCCCCCAGATGACAAATTAGAACAAATATATATTAAAGGCCCCACGCTTCTTTCTTCCTGAGCTGATTATTGGAATTGATAGACGAAGCCATAGACAAAGAGGACCGAGTCCAAAACATTTAAGTCCAAATTTTGTACGTCCAATAACTTAAATGTCCAACCTATCACACCAACCCACCTATGTCAACCTATGTCAGGGTTGCCACAGAATTCGGGAGACTAAATTCCCTAACATTTCCCTGAAACATGTTTGGTGAAATTCCCTGACAAGTGAGTTTACCTGCCAGATTTTTAATAAGACACAGTAAGATATAGTTTTCAGGCATAATTTGTTGTTCGAAACGTCAAACTCACTCAGGAAAGCAAATAAGGTGCCTTCACGATTTTTCCTTGACATTTCCAGGTTTCTGCTGACTTTTTTAGAATTTCCTGACATTTCCCGGTTTTCCGGGTATTCCCTGACTGTGGCAACCCTGTAACGTCCAAAAAACCAAGTTTTCTGCCTGTAAAAAAGTCCAAAAATGGAATTCCAAAACCATGGTGAGCCCAAGAAAGTTGGGTTAGATTGGTTCTCATGATTTATTTTCTTTAAACTGATTTGAAAAAATTAGTCCATCGATCTATTTTTTCATCCATTCCAACCTCTGGAAATGTATTGAATTTTTGCGCCAAGATGAACAAGCAAGCTTCGTTGCCGTCACATAAATCAACGGTGGATGTACGAAGATTCGATATCCAATCAAAAGAATATGTATCGAATGAACTTGCAACGGATTGAGAGTATCGTTGGACAAAAGGACGTATTTCTGTCAAACGGAACCATGTGCATTATGACGTGAGCCTTGTTATGCAGGTATTCTCATGGGACTCAGGGCTCATATCTTAGGGCACATAGCTCCGTTTGATAGAAATACGTCCAATATGCAGGCAAACTACAGACAAACTCGAGCAGTTGACACCTATCTCTGCGCCATCAATTACATGCTTAAACCGAGAGTTCCGCCGGCTAAAGAAACGCATATAGTTTTTCTTCTCACTTACGCTCAATATTTTTCAAAATTGGCCGAGATGCAATCGCGGTTTTATGCATACATGCACTTGCGCGAACTTGCACCTCTAAAATTTGGACACCGCATCCACAGCATTCTGCCTTTGGACGCCGCATTCCGGACATTACAGTTCGGACTTTCAAAGTTCGGACCCAGGGTTTCTTCAGGAAACGAAATACACAGGGGGATCGGAGTTGAAAACCGGAAGTTTCTCTTCAGTACTGCAAAATATGCAAATTCGATCTCACAATCTGGCAATCTCGTGGATATCCCCTCGCACACTGAGAAAAAAAGTACGGTCAGGAGAACCGCAGTGCGTTAGCACGTACCGCACAGTACGGCCGATATTGAACACCGAATGTTTCGGTTTACACTACAGTATATCCTCGGTAGCTACTACCAGACTTCTCGGTTCGGGGTACCGAGATTCCCGATTCAGGGTACCGAACTCTCGGTTCCTGCTACCGAACTGCGATTTGCACAACCGGGGTGGTGCGGTTTGCGTTACCGACGTTTTTAGGGGTGCGCCGGTAAGGGTAGGGCGATGTGACGTAGCTGCTGGGGCAGGAGGGGGGGGGGGCTCCGGATGGCCCCCCCTCCAATGACTGAATTTTTCAGTATTAGTAACAGCTATCATAAATTTTCGCTGCAACTACAAAAATAAATAGTTTCTTCATTCAAAAGAGATGAAGTTACAATTTTTTGCTGCTGAAATGATTTAAATTTTAGAGGAAAAGATCCTATGTACCCTCTGGAAGAGATGCAAAAATCCCCGTTGGTCCTGCTAAGACCAACAGGGATTTTTGCATCCCTCCCAGAGGATACATGGGATATTGTCTTCTATTGAGGGGAATTTGGAATCATCTCTCCCCCCCCCCCCCTTTCATTAAATCTCTCGACTTCATGTATTAATTTGCAATAATAAAGTCACATTGTTTATTTTAATACCTGAGAGAAATTTAAATGAAAAATGAAGAGACCTCCCTCGGTCACTATTTGAGGCTAAAAAAGACATTCGGACCTTCAAAAGCGGGGCTCTTGTGTCATAATTTTGAAAATATTTAGTCAGACAGCACAGCAAATTTTAATCAAAATCGATGCCATGAAGCCTAAAATTTAATTTGGAAAATGATCTGGTGTTCGGCATGAAAAACAGTGCAGGGAGAGAAAAAGCTGGTTATTAATTTTTCCTAATTTTCCTTAAATTCATTTTTTTTTTAAATTCCCAAGTAACTTCAGTTCCTCCCAATTTTGAATCGCTGATCGGTCGTTGTAGGTGCATATGTTGAAGGCAAATAGTCAAATCAGGCATTTGGTTGAATGCCTAGGCAAATGGTCAAATATTTTCACTTAGACTGAAATTCTGATTATTTTACTAACTGTAGACAAAATAATGCTCTGATCATGTGGGAAGGAATTCTCTGTAGAAATTTGCTTCATACAATGATAAATACCTGAGTTATTTCTAGTCCTAGATTGCACATTTATCTCAAAATACACAGCATTTAATAAAATAAACTTATTTCACAATTTGGACAGCTGAAGAAATGTGAGGAGCATTTTTGAATAGGAAAGGCAATAACAGTCTGTACTTTAATGGATTTTCACACTTTAAATATTGGAAATTCGAGAGGTCTCTGTGAAAACATAAGAAACCTCGCAACATCTGAAAATTTGACAATCCGCCTAGGTATTTGATAAAATGCCTAATTTGACTATTTGCCTTTGACACATACACATCTCTCTAAACAAGAATTAAGCACGATTGAAAAATAAAAAAAATACCTCATTAGGTCTAGGAGCAATGATTGGTTCATGCAAGGAACAGTATCTCTATTCAAGTCAGTGAGAAAACTTGCTTGAAGAGAACTGATTAAAGATCACTCTCATGAAATACAAATACAAATTCTGCATACACCATTTTAAAACTTAAGTATCAAGAAAGGTTTACAGAACTGCACAACTTATTATAATATCTAGTTCTTGTTAGAATATGAAGTTGGATGGGCATAAGACATTCAATGTAGGTATGCTAAAACTAATTCTCCCTGCAAAGAGCACTAGAGTCGTTAATAAAATAAAATGTGAGAATATCCTGATCGGTCACAATTGCAGAGAACATGGATGGTGTTGAAACGGAGAATAAAATAAAACACTGACTCACCAGACAATTTTTGCGATTGAATCAGAAGGTATGAATTTTCTGCAGAGTTGGATGTGAATCTCTTGAGTACACTACACTTTCTGGTTTGTTTTTTTTTCATTCGCCTTTCATTAAATAATAGATGCACCACTGATTTTCATTTCAAAAATTATAAGATGAAAGTCCATATGTAGAGGTAACATGCATTTAAGCAACAACTCACTGTGCGCGCACCTGACAATAATTGCACAATCTTTAAGGTAAGAGCGTAAGCTTAAGTAGTGAGGCTGCAACTATTGGGTGAAATAGATGAATCAACACTGCTAAATTTTCAAACAAATACTGAGACTGCAAGATGCAATCAGCTGAGTAATTTGTTTAAAAAGTCATACAGCTATCAATTACTCTTTAAGGAGGAAGATGTTTTGAGGTTATACCAATGGGCTCATGTATCTCTCTGAATCAGACTCCTATTAAATTCAGGAGAGCAGGTTCATCAAACAAGAAAACTAACTAAAAAGAACAAAGGGGATTACTGAAAACTGTAGGTGGGTACCTGAGAAACATATGTACTTCAATTGTTAGACAAAATCATTGGAACGAGACAAGCTGGATCTGTGACGTTCGGTTACGTGAGAAAAGCACACTCTGTAGAACTGATTCGGAAGAAGATAGTCTCCTTTTTGTATAGATACGTTAACATTCTCACTTCGTTACCATGGCTTTGGAAGAAATAGAAATCACAAATTACAACGAGTGCCGAACTTGATCCTGGAGGCACAAGGTTGATGAAACAGAGGTGCCTAAATGGACGTTCCTGAGTACTTTAAGTAACTGATAAGCCATGAGACACACAATTCAGAGTTTCAAATACAAAAACTCAGCACTGTTTTTTAATTATTCAGGGATATGAGAGTTGATTTGAGATAAAATGAAGCATTCGACACTGCACAAGCGTGGCTGATAACAAAGGAGGATGATCACAGAGAACAGAATTGATAGACGGTGCACATTTCTCACTCACCCAGCTCCAGCTGTCCAAATGTTGCCGGCTCGGACCACACGCGGCAAATTCAAATATCATTATACTTATATGCACTTGTGATTGAAATTATTCACTCCATTTCCACGATCGGATTCAAAGCCCACGCCATTCTCACGCGTGGAAAGCTGGCCGTACCCACTCACTTGCTCAAAGACGGTTAGAAACCGAACTTTAAATTTGTTCACCCGAACGTTTCCGATTTCACCCGAGTGAAAAGCCGAGATGTGCAGTAATGTGAACCGTACCACCGTGGAATTTTTTCCACGGAAGAACCTCGGTCAAGTAAGCCGCGGCCTCTCACGGCTCGGTTCGCACTCCCGCACCCTGCGGTTCACATGACCGAGAGTACGGTGCAGGTAACCGTATTACTGCGCACCGTACTCCTCGGTATAAATTATTGTACTTTTTTTTCTCAGTGCAGCCCGGGATCCGATGTCTATTATTAGTATAAACATTAGTATTTTACATTGTCTTCGAGGCCCGCTCGAGCTGGGCACTCTGGAGGGGGAATATTATATATTGTGATATTAATTACTCCAGCTGATAGGAAGGAGGGAGGGAGGGGGAGGGTGACGTCATAGTTCCCCCATCGGTGGGAGCAGTGGTCTCGGGTGTTTATCTCGACGCCCGATCTAAACCTCCATGTTTCAGGCATCGGATGCTTGGGGGAAGGGGGGGGGGGGTGTTGCGCCTATCTCCGGGCCCCCGACGGGATATGCAGTTCACTAAATTGAACTGATGAATTCACCAGCGGCCGATTATTGAAATTCATAGTCAAGGCTATAGACAAAGAGGACATTCGGGTATGGAGCGATCATATTAGTTGAGATGGGTGGTTCCTATGGACTAAGGTGAAAATGATGGACTAACTATTGGGTCCCTCGTGGTTGCCGTTAGTTAGTCTATTACCTACGTCCTTAGTCCATTGCAACCACCCGCCTCTACAAATAAGATCTCTCCATAACTCTTCTTTGTCTATAGCTTTGTTTATCAACTTCAATAATCGCCGCAGGTTTCGGATGCATTTGCCCTGCGGGCTGATTATTGGCACTCATAGACAAAGACGACAAAGAAAAAATGGAGTAATCCTATAGGTGGGAGCGGGTGGTTGCAACGGACGAAAAAAGTAAGTAATAGGTTGGAGACCCTATTTTCTGGTTCATCACTTTCCCCTGCATCCATTGCAACCACCTGTATCGAACAATAGGATCCATTATTACAATACACCATTTGCCTTCTTTGTCATCTTTATCATCGCTTTCTTTGCCTATCAATTTCAATGATCAGCCTGCTGGCCTGCCGGATCCGGAGAACAAAGAGGAAAGAGAAAACGCGCGGGGAAAAGAGAGAGAAAAAGGATATGAGGCCGTTCATAAAGTTTAAAAGCTTATACCTTCCTTAATGTGATAGGTAGAAGCTCCGTAATTTTCTTCCAAAATCCCTTCAAAAATCACTCTTTCACATTTATAACGTGATAGAGTAAACAAAGTATTGGCGATTTGTCGTGAAAAATTCTTGTCCGAGCTCTCGTGAAAACTCGTTCCACTGTGGGGCGGCAGTGTAAAAGGGTTGGGAAGTGGCGGCTTGAAAGGGATGCCCGCGCATTCACTGAATTCAGGTGCAGGGGGCATCGCATCGTCAAAGCCGACTTGAGCCTTGAGCGTGCATCTTTGAACTCGCGCCGGTGCATCGAGTCTTTCAGAGAAGTCGGACAAAAATTGCGGATTGAAACGGCCAATTTTCATGTTTCAACTGTCGCATCGTCAATTGGATTGCATTTTGCAAAAAGGAACCAAGAGCATTCCAATGTCGCTAAGATTGTGCAACTTTGTTTACCTTGCAAATATAAACTGATGAATTGAACGACATTCATCTTTACTCTCGATAAACTATTAATTCATGATGAAATTACCTTTGTAACTTAATTTTTGGCGTGATTTCAGTGACGGACCACTAGACAAGGTACGATTTCCAGCATTCTGATACAAGTTTCGTGACAAAAATTTCACGCAGAACACGATGCGCACGACAAAAATTACCGAAATTTAACTCCTTTCGAAGATATTTAATGACTCTTGATGCATAAATTCAAACCACCCGCTCATTAAAACTCAATGCTCTACGTCATTCACATCTCGCGGTAAACGGTATCATGCAGTCTCTGCGAACGCCTTCAAATGCTGGCGATACTCTCAGTTTTGCCAGGGAGTTAGTTTTGTTGCCTATCCGAACCAAACTTAAATTGACTCCACAAACCGCGAGTATGCTGCCGTGCTAAGGAAAAACGTCGAATGAGCCTTTAGGCGTTGCCGAATTTCCTTCGATAAATCACGAATTTTCGGGATAGTTGTAAACATTTTTCGTTCGATTTTTCAGGAATTCGTCCGTGATTTGACCTAATTATTCCAAAAATTTCAAGGAAAAATGTTGATAACTTTTCTCAAAAATAATCATTTTATCAGAGGAAATTTTTCAACTCTCGAGCGTTCATACGGCGTTCTTTTTTAGCACGGCAGTATGCTAGATGATGCCATGCATTTAAGCAGAAGAAAACATCCGTTTGGATTCTAATCAGGGTAATCAGTCTTTCATATCCTTTATATTTACTTCTGAATTTTTACTTTTCTTTTTTTTTTTTTTTTAAATTCGAAAATTATAGATTGCGATTTTTCGGCGTTTGCCAATTGCCTACGACTTCCGGAAAATATGAGGTTTGGAAGGTTTAACATCATATCTTATTAACTCGCTCTACTGTGCGGCGCGGCGTCGACTCTCCAGTTGAAGTGTTTGGACTTGACTCCGCGAATACAATATGAGCCCAACCCCCCATCCGCACCATCCGCCGACCCCCTTCCGTATCAGGGTTGTCGCGTCGCTAAAGAGTTCCGTTTTCGGAAAAAAAATGGGCAGCTGCAAAAACAAGTTGTCAAGAAATTTAAAGATAAAATTTACCTGAAATTTCTCTGATTTCCCTGACAAAATCGCCCAGAAACCGGGGAAAATTTAAAATTCCCCGACGGACGGCAAAAATAATTCCGTGACATTTCCCTGACGAAAAGGAAAAATTTTCACGATTTTTCGACACGGTTTGAACAGTTTACGTGTAGGTAAGTAAAAAAAAATTACACGTTTTAGAGTAAAATGTAGTAATTACAGCAAAATATATGGTTCCTAAACTTACGGGAGATATTTTTGCCTAATTATTAAAACTTATGAACATTAGCAGAAATCCCGGTAAAAAATCTCCAAGAGATGAAATTCGCGGAAAATTTTCTGATAAATTCTTGTTTTTTCGATTTCCTTGAGGTTTCCGACACGAAAATCGCTTGCAAAATAAAATTCCCTGACCTGCCGACTTTTTCGGATTCCCTGACCGTTTCCCTGATTTTCCTGACATAAAAAATTATTCCCTGACATTTCCCGGTTTTCCCGATCGCTAGACAGTTAGACACCCTGTAGGAATTTCAGCAGGAGGGTAAGTATAATTTCTCTGACGTAAAGTACGGGAGAAAAAGCTGGTCAGAATTCAACCAATTTATTGCCAGCTGACAGTCGAGTTGACGTAGCGAGGTGATGCCTGTGGGCCGATTATAGAAATTGATAGACAAAGCGATGGACAAAGAAGACAAAAGAGATATGAGGGGTCCTATTGGTGAAGCAGGTGGCTGCAATGGACAAAGGAAACCTGTGACTTCGATCAAGTTCAACCTTTTCTAGTGGCTCAGTCAAATTAAGAATTTACATTAAAAATAAAAATAAATAAAAATAAAAAAAATAAAATTAAAAAAAAAAAATAATAACAAAATTCGAAAAATAAAGTAAAAAAAATCATAAAATTCATAAAAAAATATAATAGATAAATAAAATAAATAGATAAATAAAATAATCAAAAAATAAATAATAAATAAAATAATAATAAATAAATATTAATATAATAATAAATTAATAATATAATAATATATAATAATACATTTATTTTTAATAATAATAAATTTTATAAAATTATTCGAAATGTTTAAAAGCGGTCTATCTGTGCTCTAAGTCCAGAGTGTTCTTGAAGACTCAAATTAATCGCGGGTTGACGGATAAACTCGTGAATAATAGCTTGAAGCTAGATGCGCCCAACTTCTAGTTGGCCGCATTTACACATGTAGCCTCAGTAATCATTCATAAAATTTCCAATCGACGTTCGGACTTTTTGATGACTAATCAATAAACGATTCTAAAACGATGAAAAAGAGGAAGGAAAAAGAAAGCGGCGATGAAAAGAGGCGTGTATGACAGTCGAGGCGAATTTCAAATAAAATCATTTATTCAGTCGATCAATCAATCAGTCGATGGATTGATTAGGTATTATACAAACACTTGGAACATGAGTTAGAACTATCTGCTCCGGAGCGTGGATCTTGATCCTAAACGGAACATTTTTCCGTGCTTCCTTTTTCACGATTCATATAAATACGGATGAATATGGATGAGAGAGCAATCAGGGTTGCCACGGTATTTGGAAAATTAAATTCCCTGATGTTTCCCTGATTTCCTAGACACATTTTGGTGGAATTCCCTGTCAATTGAAGATGTGACGGATGGTTAAGAAGGCATAATTGAATATAGTTTTCAGGCAAAATTTCTTGTTCGAAACCTCGAACCCGTTCTAGAAAGCAAATGAAAGTGATTTAACAGATTTTCCCTGACTGTGGCAACCCTGACTGCAATGGATGAAGAGCAAATGCGATTCTTGAAAGTTGGCAACCACTGTTTTATCTCCATTTAAATGTATGTAAAACAATCGATTCTCGGTGAGGCAGCCCTCCTCGTCTAAAATAGATATTTTTAATGGATTCAAATGGAGGAAATAAAGAGTTGCCATCTAGGAAAATCGCCACCGATGGAGAGTGCCGTGCTCGGTGCGCAAAATCCCTTGCTTCGTCATTTACACCAATGAAAAAGGATCCGATTGTTAGGGTACTCCTATTGGTTGAAACGGATGGTTGTTATGGTTGAATGATCGATTATCGATATTTCTCTTATTTGAAGATATGGTAAAGAATCGATCATTAAGGTGTTCGTTGCGAGCACCCTGTTTATCGATCCTATTCTATATCTTCAAATGGCAGATCATCGACATGTTGCGAAGCACGCCACGCCACTGGCAGGCCACCCGCTTCGACCAGGATCTCCAAATCTCTTGTCTCCCTTTTCTATCTTTTGTCTATCAAACTCAATATTCAGCTTGCAGATGTAGTCGTGCAAAATGGCTCAAACAATTACATTTTTGACAAGACTATAACTGCGCCAATTGCTATCCACATTTTACCCAAGATTTCGCTTTGTCAATCAAGTGAAAATCAATGAGAGGTGGCCGTAAATTTCCTAGTTGAAGCAGATACGTGGTACCTACACTTCATGATGGAAAATACAAATTGCAGAAAATGTGTGAATGGTGTTACATTTTTATGTCTGGCGAACTCGGGTGTCCACACAGACTTGGGGGGGGGGGGGATCCCTGATTATTCATATTGACAATTTGCACGCCTAGATTCTTATAATGAACCATGTTCTCGGCAATATATAATTAATTTCACTGCAAATGACAGAGAAGAGTAAAACTTTTCTCTTTAGGAGTGAATAATTCAATAGATACAATCAAAATTCTTATAGTTGAATTCATTCCTCTGTCGACCACGTAGACTGTAACCCAGATCGATGACGCTTGTTTCATGGTGCGAACAGTACTCATGGTTTTCCACACGTTGAAGTTCAAGATTTTTCAAGAGAAGAATATCGATAAAGTCCGTTTTAGGCTAAATTTCCTCATACACTTCAATTATAACTACACTTTGCAATTTCGGAACTACACTTTTTGGCTCGTTTAGAAATGACGTACGATGTGCCATTAGTTCCTCTACGCAGATAGATCATTTTACGAATGATCTAGAAATTTTAGTTCATTATTGAAAAATGGCGTTCAATTGCAGGTCTATATTTTAAATTGATGCAACATGATTTGATCGCTTTGGTCTCTTTGGGGTCTGATATGGCCTAAAAACATGGGTCTGATGAGGGTCAATCTTGGCAGATATAGCGCATTCAGCCTAAACCCGGGAAAAGAGTCGCATTTCTTTGCCAAATTAGCCTTAAGACTAATGTTCAGCCCAGTATTAGACCCGAAAAGAGACCGAAAATGACCAAATCATTTCCGCAAAAATAAAATTTCCGCAATCATTTCGCTAAAATCATTCCGAAATTCCGCGATCATTCGTCTGGTCCAGCAAAAAATATGTGGATGCGATTAATGGAGCGATATTATTCGTACGCCGTGAGAAATCAGGAATGGGCCCAAATAACACGGCCCACAGTCAGTACTCTCCTCTTTCAAGAATAATCACAATTTCTGGTCATCTTCTTAAACTTTTTCACAACTTGGTCCCTTTGATTTCCGTGACAATATCGGTTCTTTTCATACCGACTAGGGATCTGGAAAACGACGATATACATTCATTATTGCCGCGCCTAGGTTCGATTCATTCGATAATGTGGATGTAAAACTGGTAGGGAAGGCGGGCATGTTGCCTATAATTGGTCACTCGCCAACCGCAACGACCACCTTGCGGTGCAACGGCAGCGCTGCATTTTGATATGGCAAAGTTTATGACACGGAACGGCAACGAACGGAACGGGCGGAACGCGGCAGCGTCGCGTCGACTAAGAACGCTGCATTCTCTTAAGGTCGGAATGGAAAAGTAATTCTTATGGCGGGCTCATGTTAGTACGGTCGAGAATTAAAATGCGAAATAATTGGATCCGCGAAATATATGACGGGCGCGCGGAGCGAATAAAATGATTGACTAATAATTATTAAACGATCAAATATAGTAAATAAACAATGTAGTGAGGTCACCGCCGCCGTCGCTCCGCCACACGGTCGTTGCTCGACCTCGCAACTCGACCGATGTTCCAAGTTCCCGATCTCAGTTTTCCCCCCATTTGTAATTCCGTTCAAAATTATCGATTTGTAGTGACGCAAGCTGCCGTCGCCAAGGATCGATGTGTTAACATGACCATTTAAATGAAGAAGAAGAGGTGTCGCCAACTTTTCAAGGATCACCACTACCGACATTCCTATTTGCGAGAGATATACGGGTAACACCACTGAAAGAAAATGATAAAAAAATTAATTCTGAATGTTTTATTTATTTGTAGAAAGAAAATTGTACGATTCTATGTTACAGAAGATATGCTCGGCTGCGAAAAGGATGCTTCCATCTGTCATTGTGGCTGGACCCAGTAACGCTACCTTTAAAGAGCATCTCCTTGATGCGCCCAACAAAGAGTGAATTTTTTCTATCTGACCTCTCAACGAGAGGAAAGAACGTTAGCCCCGGGGGGGGGGGGGGGGGGCGGTCAATGCGATCATATGGAAAACCGTCGTTGTATCACCGAGCTTTTGATAAGCTTTCAGTTAATCTAGATTCACGTTTTTAAAAAGTACAGACATAAAACTGTTTGTCTTAAGTGACCTCCAAACCGCCCCCTTCCCCCGGGTGGCCAGATTAAAAAAATTTGATCATTTTCATGACGTCCTAAGCCATGAGCTTTTCGGTACTCTGAAAATATTGAGGATTTTTGTTCTGGGCACAATCCAGGGGCAGATGGAACAACCTCTTTTCTGTACGTTTTTCGTATTGTTCGTTTTTACTTTAATTGGTTACTTTCATTTTTAAAATATTCGATAGATGAAATATTGTTATTTAAAAGCGTTTGGACTTTCAAAATCGTAATTTAAGTAAAAATCATATGTTTATATCATTTCAAGGAATCAAAAATTCGGTGGAAATATTAGGTGCCAGTGTAGCATGACAATGTATTAGTTTTCACAGAGAAGATCTATTAATACAAAGGAGATATGTTAAATAAGCACACGGTGTCCGATTATACAACCCAATAGTTTATTATATGATCCAATTTTCACTATTCGCAATACCCCAGTTCCACAAAAAAAAATTTAGAAAATAAAATTCCTGACAATTGAAATGTGACCGATGGTTAAGTAAGTCATCATGAAAATATTATCAGTAGCAAAATTGTTGTTTCGAAACCGTCAAACCCTTCTAAAATGCAAATGAAGGTGATTTTAACTAATTTCCCTGACATTTTTCCGCCATTTTACCGGTTTCCCCTATATCTTTTAAGAATTCCCTATATTCCCAGTTTTCCCTGACCGTCAACCAGATAACTGATCCATACGGACTCCTAATAATCTGATGACATCAAAGTTTTCTGAGATTGTCCGTTTTTAAACCGACCTGAAACACCGTTATCGGAGAATTAAAAGATGAACTTGATCAAGCAATCTCTGCAGATGCCAAGCTCCATGGCTTTAATCCTTTTAATAGAATCGTGTTTAATTTGTGATTTAATTACAGTTTACCATATTTCCGCACATAAATTGATCGTTTGTCGGGGCCAAAGTTTTGAGGTCGGCCACGGCCATGTTCCCGCGTCCTGACGGCGCACATCTCACTCACACACCGCACCCTCACAACTCACACCACACCGCCGACTAAGAGAATAGGACTGATGATAAAATATAATTTAAATATTAAGGAGAATCCAAGCCGATATGTAGAGCGCTTAATTTATTAAATAGTATCTCCCTATAGAAACTACCACACTCGGCACGGTTGACGGCGGTGGATTGTTGGAAAATTGAACGCGCCCGCAACCGCGCGAACCGCCCCTATCACTACCGCCCGCGCCGGAGCCTCCGCTGCGCGCTTTCGTCCGAAACTCCGCGCGGGCAAAAGCGCGAGTGCCGACCCGAACGCAACGTTTACCTTTTCGTTCCGGAGCCGCCCCGCGGAACCGCGCATGGTCGCCGGCTCTCGATGCGCCTTGCGCCTTTTTCCACGGCCTTCGATTCCCAGGACTAATTCAACCCGTGTACAAACCTACTATATCCTATAGCTGAAATATTCATGCCGACTCTTTCGTTGCAATCATGCACTACCTCCACCGCCCCGCCCCCCCCTCCCCTCGCGTCCGCGCCCCCCCTAAAATTATTCACTAACCCCCCACCCCCCTCTCGGCCGAGAAACTGCACCTTTCATCCACCACCCCCCCCCCCCCCCCCGAGGCTGTCCTTTGCGCTCGGACAGACGCGCATTGGGCCCGAATGACAACCCTCCGATTGATGTTGCATCTGAAAAAAAAATCTCGATTATTTACTAGAAAAGGTTAAAATTACCAAGAATACAGGTTCTATGTGATCCTCAGTGTTTTCTTGGTAAAATTACCAATTTATGGAAGTTGGTAAGCTTACCGAGAAATCATCGTAAGAAGTATTGAACTGTCTCGGTAATTTTACTGGATCCTTGTAAAATCGCCAATATGTTTTACCGTCTGTGGTATAATTACCGAGATACAATAGGCAAATTTACCGTAATTGATTTACCATATAATAAGTGGTATTCTTACTGAAAAAAAACAGAAAAAATACCGGTTTTGGTAAGCTTACCAATCTTCGTGGTAAAAATTACCATTAATTTAAAAAAAGTTGAATGGTTATTGGTACCGAACACCTTCGTAAATATACCCAAGAAAGTTTGTCGAGTGTGTGGGTTGCGATTTGCGAAAATGATGCGAAAAGGGACGCTAGTTTTTCGAACACGGACCTCCCGTGCAATTCCTGCTGCAGACAGCGCTTTTATGTATGCCACTAGAGATGAATTAGGCCTCGAGAGACATCATATTCCGAACCAATATCCGGATCAAGTAGCAATCAAAGTGTCGGATCACCATCGAAATTCATGAATTTGCTTCATTTTAAAATGAAAAACCTTAGACAGATATGTTGCCTATGCAAAAGATGAATGTGCACTCCGTTCGGTTCTTACATTGATCAAAAAAGTGCGCCCGTCAAAAATTTTGATGTTAAGCATTACCACCAGTCATCCTTTGAGCGAATTGTTCGAATTTGATCCGATCAAGCCTATTACCCTCCGATTTGATTGGTTTGTAGAACAGTGTTCTACCACTCACCTTGGAGTTTTAAGACATGTGGCCATCAAGCCATTTCAGGCCGAATTGACTTTTTCGCCTACGGCCACGGCGCAATTTATGACTAGTTAACGGCAAATTTCGAGGTTACAAACTAGTACCTGTCAATCGGAAAATTTCGAAAAATTATCAAAACAAAAAAACGATGATATTTTTTTCGGGGGGGGGGCACTTTTTAGCCACGATGGCGCAGAGCCTTCTGTCTTTTATGGGCCCCGCCGAAGATTCGAAAAGAAGCACTAATTATGGAAACGACTCAAGGCCGTCAAATCCTGCGCGATATGCTGCGGTGCTATCCAAAATTGACTCGAACTCATAAGATAATGCTTCAAAAGTAACAAATTGGTGGGTGGGTGTATCCCCCAACCCCCCCTCCCCCCCACCCCTCCTCTGAATCCCCGGCTTGCCAAAAGTGCCTGATCCGCCGATCATTAGTGATCCCGCATGATACAGCCCGCCTCTTCCATAATCTATTACTTCAAAGCCATTTAAAAGGAGGTGGGACTGTTGCCACTACATTTGGTACTCTTAGCGTACTATAATTTCAGCGCTCGTACACGCCATAACTTGTGTCCTCTTACCACACACTCATCCGCCGTCCCTAAAAGTTGATGACCGACGCTGATTTCCCCCCCCGCTCGCTCTCCTCTTTCCCTAAATGTTTTTTCCGCACCGACACAGCGCCCCGCCGCGAGCGGCGTAATTTCGATTGTTTTTCATTTCGCATTTGAAATTGTCGCAATTTCCGCGGACTGCCCCGCCGCGATCGACTTCTCGACCATGCAGAACGCCGGGCGATACGCCAACCGTTTTGTTACGCGATTACCCGCGGCCCAGCGACGACGCCCCGGCGAACGCTGGGCGCCTATTACGGCGTCAAAACAAAACAATTTATCCGACGGGCCGAAGAAATGCTAAAAATTATATTAATCCAATCAAAGGTCGCCTTGTAAATTCAGTAGTTCCTCCGACCACCTCTCCCCCTCCCTTCCGGTGTAACATTGCTTAGCTGAATCCAATGTTCAGTATGCCATCTAAGCCGAGGATATATCGACCATAATTGCTGCCTTAGTAATCGATTCTTCACGTAAAATCGATATCAACAATCCCCGGGCCCACGATGGTTAATTCCTAGGGCGTGGCGTCGTTGCGAGATATCAGATTGATCCCGAGCTTAATCATGTATAAATAACAAAACAGGTTTCGCACGAACCCTGAAGATCGATTATTTACCATAACTTCAAATGGCAAATATCGATAATCGAGCATCGCGCTCGCGATTGGTGATTTCCTTAGAAAACAGAATAAAATGAAACAGGCGGCTTCGGAGGTTCGTTCTAGTAATTTGCAACCAACACTTTGCTTGCTTCCGGTTTTAATGGCTAAAAAAGTCGTGCTTGGCTTCACCACCAAATATCGATACCTTTTGAATTGTTGCAAATGGAGGACAACATCGTTACTCACCAACTTGCAAACTTGGCACTACCGGGGTGGCTGAGTGAAATTGGTATTCTATTGAATCCCTCATTTAACTGTGGTGAATAATCGATTGTTCTCAGCGCCCGCCTGCCAAGAGAATCGATCATTTTCATAGGTTGAACAAATGGGAGAGATAAACATTGTACGACTTCTGTCCGCCGTGAAGTTCAACCAATGGGAGCAGGTTTTTGCTTGGCGATTCCGGCCTAAGAAATGTCAAATTCATTTTCCGTGAGATACAAAGTTCAAGATAAATTATATTGAAGTTCATTTTATATTATCGAATTCACAAAATTATTTTTGAAATTTGAGCTCTTTCTGAGTAAAAGATAAGTTTTTTTTTTTTTTTTTTTCTTTTTTTTAAAAAAAATTGAACACTTAACAAACAAAGAATGAACATAAACGGAATTTGGAATATATAAACGAATTCCAGATGACTAAAAATGATTATTAGTTTAACCACTAAAAAAAAAAAAAATAAAAAAAAAAAAAAATAAAAAAACCACACAAACAAAAATTGTACGAAACCCATGTTGGACCGCAAAAGCACGTCCCAACAGTCCCGTTGCTCAGTGGGCAACATTGTTGTCCCTCCATAGAAACCTAGAGAAAAAATCGAATCCTTCGTGAGCTGCTGCGGTAAGAAACGTTATCAACACAATTAAATTAAAACCAGATTGCAACCTCCGATCCGCGTCTAGAACTCTGGGGGGTCCGGACTCTGAGAGAAGAAGAGAAAAAAACATTAAACAATTTATAATAATCCCTCTAAAAGGACGGTTTTGAAAATTGGTGATGATGAAGCCAGTTTATTCTTCGATTGCAAATATTTCCTTGATGTTAGCCTCAAAAGTGCGAGAGCGAGCAGGCAAAGAAGGATATATTTATTGTTCTCGTCTAGTTCACGGGATTGCAAATATCGATTTGAATTCAGTGATGAGAATGTCAGCGAAAGATTTTTTCGCGAAAATCTACTTCGGCACCGCATGTTTCACCCTCAAGACGTGATTGGAGATGACATACACTGCAAATGGTACCTTCTGCCCGGTGTGTCCGTAGTGAAAATTTTAAAAAATTGAAGCGCCACCTAACTGAATGATATTATGTTCATCCAATATTCTTTGAAACATGAAAAATTGCCGTAATGACTCTTCTTGCTAGAATTTTGATTTCAAGGTGCTCAACACTGGAAGGTAAAACACGCTTCAAATCCAGTTTTAAAAAAGAATATAAAAGAATAAAATTTAAAAAAAAAATAATGTTTTGATGTTGAGGAAACCGATACCGCGAACTTATTTTTATTGGATCCTCGTGTGATCCACTTAGAACAGATCATTTTTTAGCATTAATGAAAAGAAAATATTTGGTGAGGTATATAGAGATCAAATTCAAAATTGATTAATTTTCGTACTTATATGTTATTTGATTCATATTCAGGCAATCCTCAAACCCACTGAGATGACATGCATACATTGGAATTATTTTTACAGAGGTATACCTTTCTAATGACGAGACAAATACTGCTCATACGGTCCTTGAGGCTTTACCGTATACTAATTTAATATAATCAACTATTACTTATATGAGCTAGATCATTCATAAAATTACGTACTAATATTTGCGAAGCAATGCCTTATATCGTGGACAGTGCAAGTGATTCATAATCTTTATCTCTATTTGAAATTTTCTTAGGTGGTAGGCGACCAACAATGGCCAATTGATAATTGGGCGGATATAACGTCCATGTGCCCAAAGAAAAATGGCAAACAATTGTGCAGTACCTGAATGTTCCGGCTGTTTCCTTCCAAAAAATGAAGCAGAAAGTTGAAATACTGTAGATGTAAAGGTGGGTGTGGTTTGCTCAATTCCCTAGCCAATTTTTCACTCACATCTAATACTGGCGTGGAAACTGCTGAACGTCGAATGGACTTCATTTTGCAATTAGGAACTGACAATTTCTGGCTCATTCCGTAAAACACGCTTATGTCCACGGGGAACCTGAATGATTACATACGTGTTTCTCAACTGAGTCAAAAATTGTAGTTCCCAATTGCAAAATATGGTCCGAATACTTATACCGTTCATCTCTGGGGCACTGAAACATTGTCAAGAAACTCAGGATATACTGTGTAAATATAGCGTTCCCTTTCCGTTAGATTATGCGCTTCATTGTAATACTTGGAGCCGAAGTACTAGGATATCAGCTGACATAAATTATTTGTGAAAAATAGGCAGTATTAAATGGACCACATTTTGCAATCAGGAGCTACAGTTTCTGGCTCCTCCGTTAAAAACACGTGCGTGCATAGAAAACCAAGTGGTGCATACGTTTTTTCTAAACCGAGTCAGGGATTGTAGTTCCTGATCGCAAAATGAGGTCCATTTGAATTTTCTATCAAAATGGACGTATTTATACTAAAACAAACTATATATACTGGTTTTGCGTACAAAAATAGTTCCTTTGGCAATAAATTACGATACGTCTAAGTATCTATTAAAACTAAAGACTAAAGAATAATGCTTTAAGATGACGGGTATCCGTGTTTAAGCTAGAAACAAACACAAAATCACGAGACAAGGGCACAAAAGTGTGAGTGTGTGCTACTATAAAAGCAAGCACGTGATTAAACTTATTTTCCTTCATTAGTATTTGTACATTACTTTATCCTAAAAAATACATTAAATAAAAATACGCAAAGTCGACTTTTGCTCTACTTCAAACTAAGTAAGATTCGAAGCTTCAGAAAGTTGTTCCCCCTCCGTTTGCATCAGTGGCGTGCTTTGCGATTTATCGATTCATCTCCCATTTAAACATATGGAAAAGGATCGATTATCAAGGTGTTCGCAACGAACACTTTAATACGATTCCTTGCCATAGCTTCAGATGGGAAACTTTCAATAATCGATCATTCACGCCTCGCCGCTGGTATCAGGGTTGCCACCATAATTAAAACATGAAATTCCTGACGTTTCCCTGATTCCCTGACATATTTGAGTAAAATTCCCTGTACAATTAAAGCTATGCCATAATGCCGAAAAGACATAATTTGAAATGGTTTCCGAGACAGAATTTGTTGTTTTGGGCGTCAAATCCACTCTAGAAAGCGAAGAAAGGTAAATTAACAATTTTTCCCCTGGCACTTCGACATTTTTCCCTGACATTTCCAGGTTTTCTTTGAAATTTTAAAATTCCCTGACTTTTCCGCTTTCCCGGTATATCCGAACTGTGGTTACCCTGTGGTATGCATTACAAAATATTTGGATCTGTTTGCGTCACCGTTACATACAAATTACAGTTTTTGCACCATCTTTTCAGTATGTATCTGAGTGGAGGCTTAAGTTGTTCTTGATTGTCCTTGTTTCGTACAGTTTCTACCGTATCATCCCTTTGGAGTCGAGATATCTTCAGTCTGTTGTGACTGGTATTTGTCTTTCAGTTTCTATCATTTAACTAACGTTTGGTTTCTGTAAGTCAATTGCATTATTTCTCTGGTGATATTAATATTTCATCTGGATGCATAATAGCATGCGCAAGCAAACGCTTTTTAAACGCTAAGATTCCGAACGTTAAAAGAAATTATGCAATCGAAGCTATCGGCCGAGAATCGACACTCTTTGCACTCTCGGCGCCGCGCCGCACAGTATCGCGTCAATTTAGGAGGTCGCCCGGTGAAAATTTTGAAGTTTTATGTTCGTCACTTTTAAAGTTCAAGGGTTGCTTTGAGAAGCCAATTGCACGAGGAAACCATTGGAACCTCTTTTAGAACTCGAAGTTTTTATAAACGAAGGCATAAGCGGTTTTAAAGTTTGAAAAGTTTGTCCGACCTCCTCTTACTGACTCTATCCACTGTGGCGCCGCGCCGTTTCGATGGGAATTTGCAACACTAGTTCTTCTTACTTCTTATTTAAACTCTTCGTTTCATAAAAAGCGTCGACCCTCTGGAATTTTTTCGAGGTTGAGATCATTTTTAATTTCACGATCTAATCGAAATCTGAGTTGAATAATTGCTCGCGATGTACCACTCAATGAAGATTCTTGAAAGGTGGCATACACCGTTTTTCCTTCATAAAATATAGGGTGTCTAGCAAATTTTCTTATCATTCTCCCTGACTTTCAAGGTTTTTTCTGACCTATTGAATTTTCCTTTTCCCTGACTTTCCATGACCTTTTACCAAGGTTTGCCTTTCAGTCATGTACGATGTTTTCCACCCTTCAAAGTAATGGATTACAATTCAAGAATAAAAACGTTTCTGCGGTCGTTGGGTGTCCAAAAGACTCTCGTAAAAAAAATTATTTCTTTCTTCCCACTATTACATCATAATTTGTACTTAATAGTAATGGCTTTGGAAGATCTTTGTTTGTTACTCTCAAAAAAACCTTATAGAAATTTGCATCTTCGAGACTTAAATAAATATCGAAGCGCCGTAAAGTTATATGCAAAAAATTGCGATCTTCGATCGGGAGCTCGCTTCTCTCCCGGTTTTGCGTTTTTTCTTCCGTGACTTTCCTACTGCTGCCCACCAATTTCATCTCCCTGACTTCTCGGTCGCTAGACACCCAGTAAAACGTACGTAAAACAATCGATTCTTGAAGCGGCAGCGTGTATCAGCTAATCGATATGTAAATGGATTGAAGTGAGGAATACAGTGTTGCCCACCTTCCAAAACGTCCACTGCAGTTGTTCATCAAGACGTCAAAGCTCACCACTTCATGGCACATCAGTGGCGTAGCCACGCGTGCGTTTGCGAATGTATCGTTTGAGCCGTCATTTATAACCTGTGGAAATGGATCGATAGACAGGTGTTGCGCAAGGGCACCTTAATGATCGTTGTCGTTACCATTGCTTCAGAATGAGGAAAATAAACCGATAATCGATCATTCTCGCCCACGGGCGCGCCACTTGTGGCACATGGGTCCTCTTGTCCCATTTAGCGTTCACTCCACTTTACTTTTAAGCGATCTCTGTATTGCTGCCTAGAGTCCCTTTATTCTGAGAGTCAAGACATTTTGAATGCCATTTCTGATTGGTTCCCCGTATTTTTAGGCCTCCCTACAGTGTCACTAACGGGAATAATGTATTACATTTTTCACCTATTGCATATGATTTATAAGCTGGAATGGACCTGTAATTACGTTTCGGCAAGGATCAGACGATTGAGAGGAGAACGGAGTAAGCATTTGAGAATAGGGCCGTTCAACAGATGGATCGTAAAACGGGTCATTTCGTGTAATCTTTAAAACGACAAAAACCCACAAAAACAAGGTTCATCAAAAAATCCGTCGATGGTAAGGTGTCGGTGTTACTTCTATTACCAAAAAAATTCCTTCACCCCTCCAAGAATTGATAAACTAAGTAATATCTATGAATGGCAAAAAGCGCTCTTAAATTTCTCTGGTCCATCAAGGCCTCATATGT